>NC_064410.1:55327000-55646000 GCF_023375975.1 Astyanax mexicanus | reverse complement strand
TACGTATTTATCCTTTGTATATATATCCCTAGCCCTGTTTTGTACTTATCTGTTTAGTTTAGCTCTTTGTTTGTTTTCCCTGTTTGTTTATGTATATATATTTATTCGTTATTCCCCTGTTTGTTTGTTTGTTTACTTATTATTCATTAAAGTCTGTCTTACCCGCTTTTACGTCCGCCTCCCGTCTGGTCCCGCGTTACAGTAAGGTTAAACAGTGTAAACTTTGTACTTGTTACATTGATTGTAAATGCAGTGTTGCACTATTAGAGCGATATGGACCAAAACATAAAAATTAACGTGAAAGCTAAGGCAAGGAATGGGATAATCACCCATAGATAGGGCTGCAACGATTAGTCGATATAATCGACAATGTTGATAATTTAAATTTGTCGACTACACATTTCAATGTCGACTAATCGTTAATATGTAACAGTACCGCAGTACACAAGTGATGGGCACAGAAGTGCAATGGGAGGTGGGTAAATGGTTCATTCCAAAAGTGCCCAAACACTACAGATTACATTTTAACCACTAAATATTAGGGGTGTGCCATATTGTATTGTACGCGATAATATCGCCAACATTTTTGAATATTATGAACGATATTATACCCTGAAATATCGTGCCATATCACCCACCCCTAATTATCACATCAGGGTACTACTTTTTAGCTGTTTTAAGCAAAAGACAAATTCACACATTTCTCATTTCCTATTAAATTTCTACTAGAGACAGATTATATCTGTCCAGTATCATAATTTTTACTTTAATCCTGGATATATGGAGATGTTTAACGTTCTGTTACAAATCTGCTAAAATTCTTGTATTTTTTAAATATCTTTATTTTTTCGTCATATCGCCAAGAGTATCGTTATCGTGAAAATACCATGAAATATCGTGATATTATTTTAGGGCCATATCGCCCACCTCTATTAAATATCAGTGCTTTCCACTTTTAAACACCGTATACACATTTAAATGCCTTTTAAATCTGATATTTAGCTGTTTCTATCGTAGGGATGGAGAACATGACAGAAATAATCGTTGACTAATCGACTAATCTGAAAAAAAGAATCATCAGATTAGTCGACTACCAAAATAATCATTAGTTGAAGCCCTAATCACCTATATGTTCTACCAGTTACGTCTTAATGATAATATCCTGAAAAAGACCTGGTAAATGATCTCTAGAATAACAGAGTGAGGGAAGCCTGATGGGACAGATAACAGATAAGTGTTGTGGTTGTGATCCAAAAACTCTGTGAAGAGCTTCTGTCTGAACAGAACTGTTTCAACAAGCCCATTAAAAAGTTAGATGCATTGTTGTAATAATTTTAATAGATTGCATAATAAGAGTTTCAGCAGCTGCTCTGGGGCCGTTCTGCTTCGGAAACGTTGGCTTTGAGCCACGGGAATGGGGGTTCTTTTTAGCAGCTTTGAGGGCTATGGAAAAACCATAATCATCAGTGAGTCCAAATATAGCAACTTGAGGTGGACCAGGCAGACGTCCTACCATAAAAGCCTTAAGTAGATCCAGAAATATGATGAAACAGATTAAACCAGTGAACTATAACCTAAGAAAGCAAACATCATTATTCTGCCAGCGATAAAGTGAAACGGTGTCAAACAATGGCAGAGTTAATCATCCCCTTAACACTGTAAACTCATGGCCCAGCTTTCCTTTACAGTTTGGAAGTGGAAGCAGATATTTTTGCCAGGCTTTGCTGCCAGCCTCACGTGGGCACAACGGCTGCAGCCACTGCAGTTGATGGCTGATGACTTGGGAAATGATCTCTCTCCTCATAAAAGTCATTTTGTAGTGCTTTGATTGGTGTCCAAACTGTACACTATTCAATATTTCACCTCTGTTCTCCTCTATTAACCTTATCCTAATGTAGACCTAACCTTTTTCACAATTCTTCTTCAAGTACATAGCAGATGGGCTCGAGCTGAGCGATATGCCCCCCCCCCAAAAAAAATCTTTGATTTAAAAAGAAAAACAGATTTTCGACTTTAATCTATTTTTTCCCCGTACTAAAAATCAAATTCCAGATGATAAAGAAGTGGTTAAAAACACGTTTTTATAGATTTTGTTTTCACTTAAATTTCCCCTTTGTGGTTAAAGTGCAACCAGAAACAAGCCTAAACAGCCTAAACAGTGAGAACATTTAGTAACTTTTAGAAAGCTTTCTCCAGCATAGTTTAGGGACGGGGGATGCGCACAGGAAGGAGGGGCTATGCTCACTCTGAACAAAGGTAGCCCACAGGGGAGCGTCAGTGGTGGAAATTAAAACTCAGAGAAAAACGATTTTCATAAAAACACATCATCCTTAACTGTAAATTCGATAAAATCGATAAAATCAACTAATCACCAAGCTCTAATATGTTATAAAAACAGCACCAACCATAGAGAGGAGATGTAGTGTGAGTTAGAGCTTGGCGATATGATTAAATAAAACTCATATCTCAACATATTTTAACAGTTATTGCGATGTCTGTTCCATACAGACCTATGATGGAAAAGATTAAACTGAATAAACTGAACTGAGTGGCTGCAGCCGTTGATGGCTGATGACTTGGGTAATGATCTCTCTGTTTTCATAAAATAAATCTCGCAGTGATGTGATTGGTGTCCAAAGCTTCACTCAATTCATTATTTTTCTCTATTCCTTTCTATTAACATTAACCTAATTTAACTCTTAACATGAAATCACTTTTTTTCTACATGAGTTTTTATCCATTAACTCCTTTTTGAACATTCCTTACCCGAGAAAATGTGTATGGATATACATACAGTGAGACTGTTTTCATAATTCTTCTTCAAGTACATGGCAGATGGGTTCTGTATTTATTTATTTTTAATTATTTGTAATTTTCTCATATTTTTCTACAAATTAAACTAAGCCAATTGTCCCACCCATTCAGCTGCTAGTCAGCTGTATATCCACAATGACAGGTAATGCCTTAACACAAGGAGGGTGAAGACTAGCGCATGCCTCCTCTTTTTGAATTGCTCCTGATTATCAGCAGCATTGCCGAGTAGATTTACAGCGTGTTCAGAGGAAAGCGCAGCGACTCGGTTCTGATACATCAGCTCACAGACGCAGCCTTGTGCTGATCAACATCACCCCAGGACTGATGAGGGGAAAGAGCACCTACTGTACCCACCCAGAGAGAGCAATTGTGCTCTCCCAGGGCTCCGGCAGCTGATGGCAAGCTGCATGACAGGGATTTAAATCAGCGATCTCCAGATAAAACAATAAAATGAAACAATGTCAAACAAAAACTCCTGGCAGATCTTTTCTCGCACAGTTTGGAAGTGGAAGCAGATATTTTGCCAGGCTTTGAACCCATGAAACGCTGCTCGCTGCCAGCCTCACGTGGGCACAGCGGCTGCAGCCACTGCAGTTGATGGCTGATGACTTGGGTAATGATCTCTCTCCTCATAAAAGTCATCTCGCAGCGCTCTGCTCGGTGGCGCTGTATGAAATGGGGGCCGAAGCGGAAGCGGTGTGTTTGGGGGGGTGGGGGTTAGGCAGGGAGGCCCGAGCGTGCCCAGCATCTGCAGCAGCCATTGGGCAGGGTTGCGGCAGGTGGCTGATTTGTGGCCGGCTCGCCAGGTCTAATGACCTGCCCTGAACTCCGTGACATCACTCTGCCATTTGGAGACTGCGAGCGACCACGCTTTCATTTAATCATTCAAATTTAAATGAGCTCTCGGGCGAGAGGCTGCCGCTGTAGGTGCTCGCGCTCTCCTGCACGCATTCACAAACACAGAATAATCAGAAAAACAGGCCGATGTTTACGTGTCTTTTGTTGACAGAGCCAGAGGTCTGGTTATTACGGCTGTTTTGCTGTACTTTTAAGCATAATTGTGCGACTCTGTTGTTGGGTAATTACGTAAATAATGACATTGGTATTAGTGTTGTGTTGGGTGGTGGTGTTGGGTGGTGGGTAGCAGTATTGTCTCCTCTGTGGTAGAATGGGGGAACTTATCATTCTACATATATACTATATATATATATACAGTAGCGTGAAAAAGTATTTGCCCCCTATAGAATTCCTTTTGTTTTTGCTTTTTTTGTCATACTGATATTTTTTAAATGATCAAATAATCTTTATAATCAGACACAGATAACAAAATACTTTTTAAATGATAATGTTTTTTATTAAAGGACAAAATGAGTCTTTCACATCTCTGTGGAGAAATTTTGTGCACAGTGGATCAACACCAGCAGATGACATGTCTCTCCAAACCATCACTGATTGGTGGAAACTTCACACTAGACCTCGAGCAGTTTGGACTGCGTGTCTCTCCACTCTTCCTTCAGATTTACTGATGGTCAGTGATGGTTTCTGCTGGTGTTGATCCACTGTGTTTTATGATCAAGTTCAAAGTCAGTGCAGTTTTGTTTTCCCGCAAAATCTTACGGCACTTCATACTTCTCTCTACTGATAACTTTTATGGAGATGAGGATTTCATTTTCCAGCAGGACTTGGCACACTGCCCACTCTACCAAAAATACCAATTAGTCTTATATAATATTCTAATTTTCTGAAACACTGACTGTTTTTTATTGGCTGTAAGCCATAATCATCAACAATAGAAGAAATAAATGCTTAAAATAGATCACTCTGTGTGTAATACATCTATATAATATATGAGTTTTACATTCTGAACTAAATTACTGAAATAAGATGCCTCATCTGGAGTTGTAGAGGATCTTAATGATGTTCTTTAATAACCCATCCCATCCAGCTCCAATATTCTAATGAAGTTCTAGCAGATTTTGCTATAGTACTGGAGTGATAATAGTGCATCCAGTAACATCCCACATATTTTTAATCAAGGATAAGTATGGTGACGCAGTTGACCATGGCATAGGATCTGTGTCTTTAAAGCAAGCTCTTAAGATGGCGGCATTATGTGGACAAGCATTGTCCTGTTGCAGTTGTGTTTCTGTAGAGAAGTACTGCCAATAGAATAAGACTCTCTGAAGCAGATCTACAGTACCTGAACTTATTGGCCTAATAATTATCCTAATAGTTAGCCTAATACACGTATTGGCCTGATAGTCCCCAAGAAGCATTGAGCTATGGAGCAATGGAACTGTGTTCTCTGAAGAGGTGGGGAATAAGGTGGGGAGGAGGTGGGTTATCATCATCATCATCATCCAACATCCTAGACTCACTTATGCTCTAGTCAGTGAATGCCATACAAGCCTCACAGCAATGCTCCAAAATCCAATACAGAAAAAATATATATTTAAAAGAAACAGTGAATAAGCAGGTGTCCCAGTACTTTTTTTTGTCCATATAGTATATATCAATATCTACAAATATCATTGTACATGCTTAAAGAAATGGTTCCATGTCTACTGTGTTGATAAATTCTGATAAACACTGTGTTCATAATTTGTCTTTTTGACCGAATTTAACTGCATGTCTCAAAGAGCCGAGAGTGAGAAATAATAAATATGAAATTCCAGCATGTTTTTGTTATTGCAGCTGTACCTGCGACATCCAAGGAATGCTTCAGATATCTCAAATGCTGCTCAGATTTCATGTTTTGTTCAAAATATCATATCAAACACTTCGCCCCCAAACGCAGCTCGTCTTTTCATTAAACAGACAGATGAATGCATGAGCTGGTATTTCAGAGACGGGTATTTTGCGTTGTGGAGCTTTAACGCCATTGATTGCGAAATGGCAGAGGGAGGTGAGGTATTGCTCGGTCAGCTGTTTTTTAATTCCAAGTCTCGTCCATATATTAGCGCCTATTGGCAGGGCTATGATGATCCGCTTAATCATGCCTATTGGAAGATGTAATTGCATTCTCTTACTGTGCAAAAATAGCGAATGGCTGCTCCTCTTCACGCCTCAGCGGCCGGGTAATGCGAGCTGTGTTTTTCGGTGTTGGCTGTCAGATCCATGTCATTAAAATGTTAACGTGGCTTAATAAACATTCCAGAGGTCCGGTTAATTGATGTTTCTATTAGTGCTTATGACCCTGAATAGACGTGTATGATCATATGAATTAGCTGGATTATTCCTTACATTTACTGAACATATCCTATCAGGTCACTTATCCATGTCCATGTGTTGGCTGTGTATTGGCAAAAACTGGGCGATACGAGTGAAATGTATCATTATACAGGGGTTTTAAATATTAGAAAAACTATCTTAATATGGAAAATACAATATTATTATCATAATATTTAAAGAAAATAAAAAAACATTTAGGCACCAAGAATAAAGCACCACAATCTAGGGGATTAAACACCACACTAAATAAACAACTACCACTAAATACTACCAGTCTTTACAGAAGTAAGATAAAAAAAAAAGAAATTGTTATCTCAATATGAGTTTCTATGAGTAAACACTAAGACAGAGCTGCAATAACATTGTAAACAACAGCTAATTAAAAATGCGCTACCCATGCACATCAACAGAAGGAGCTCCTGACAATGCAGACTGCAGATCACATGACGTAACAAGGCTGGAGGCAGAGCAAGGAGCTATTAGGTATCCTGGGAAAAATAAGCGTAACCCAGCCAACAACTAAAAAACCTTTCCGAAACGTAAACTAATTGTTTTATCACATCGATATCGGGATATCCAACAGTGTTTTTGCTGATTGTCGTATTTGTCCGTATCACACATCTCTAAAGTAATTTAAATAAATAAAAATCGATACAGTATTGACAAACATCGCAATAATATTGCGACACTTCAATATAACGATATGTTCTTACAGCCCTATCCATGTTTTTATATCACAGAGGCTGACTGGCTGTTCCCAGAGCCGAGTGGGCCGTGTTCTGTTATTTTTTGGGGGGGCTATAAGCTACAGGCGGAATATGATTGATCTGATTACTATAATTTAGTGCAATTCAAACAAAGCCACAGCGTATGTGCACTTTGTGTAGGAAACAACATGCGGTTCAGCGTGCATGCCGGAGTGCTTATTGTGATACATTATCAAACAAATGAAACAAGCAGCAGCAGCACTCTCGTTCCCTTTCCTCCAAGCCAATTTGACCAACGATATTTCAGCCCTTGTCTAAGAGAAGCAGCACTTTTCCCCGTACAAGCCATGTTGATTTTACAATCTTCAGCACAATGAAAGCAGCAATGACTAAACCTGGACAAAAAAGGCAGAAAAAAAAGCCTGATAGATGGGCTTCGCTTCAAGCAATCCGTCGAGCGGCAGAATTTCAGCGCCCGCATTTGAATAGAAAGAATAGAAATCAAACTGACATTTGCATCAAATATAGGCCTACCTGCGAAGAACGCCCGCCAGCCTTGGCGCTTTGTTTTCCGCAGCTCCGGCACAAGCGCCGGACGGACGTGCGGCTGATTGGAGTTGTGGTGTAATCAACAAAATGAAAATCCCGCTAATGACAGACATGCTAATGGCTAATACGCAGGGGAGGAAAAGTACACCGCGGCTAATATGTTTGCCACACATTTGCAGTGAGGTAAACGGCTTGGCGCGTGTGTTCCTCTAAAATTACAAGGTCAATTAAACGCAACAGACAAACTGATTATAGCTAAGTAATGTAATTAATGACAAATGGGCTGGCAGGCGATGTGCACTGGAGGAGGTGGAGGTGGATGCAGGTGCAGGGCTAGATTGGAACTGGCCTGGGAGAGCTGGATGGAGATATGTCCATTTTTGTGTCTCTAGCCTTAAATTTATGACCACCTCCATGTTTCTATATCCATTCTATATATTTTTTAGCTCGAATGATCATAAAGGAGCACTTTGTAGTTCTATAATTAGAGCGCAGCAGTGCTGCTGCAGTTTTTAAACACTGTGTTTAATCACTCACTGTTCTCCACTCTATTAGACACTCCTACCTGGTCGACCTTGTAGATAAAGTAAAGTCAGAGACTCTGAAGCTCTGAATCTGTTGCTGCACAGTTTGTGTTTGTAATCCTCTAGCTGCTCTGTGGTGGTCTCTCCTGTGGGGTCCCAATAATTTAAGAATAGTGTGAAAGGGGGTAATAACGTATGTAAATACATTGTCTTGGCCACTTTAGGTTTGTTCAGATGCTTAAAAGAGCCACTAAACCCTGAACCATATTTTTTTCCATTAATAGCTGAAATTCTATTAGTGTTCGTTTGAATAATAAAACATACCAGTCCTGAATAAAATTTTTAGGAACATTTTCTAACCTTTAAAAAACGCTTTTATTGTGGTCATTCTTCCTCAGCAGCATCCTCTCAGGTTCAACTGTGCTATAGGCGAGTATGCAGATCAATCAGTCAATCAATAATACTGCCCCCCCCCCCCCTGCTGACATCCAACCATCTGCTTCTCTCCCTCAGCTCTCTCTCGTGCACCACCTCTAAACCCATACATCACCCAGTGACCTTCAGAAACTACCCAACCCATTTTTTTAGCCTTTTTTCAAATTTGAGCTGAAGGTGGGATTAGTGCCCCTTTAATGTACAAATACTCTTGTTCAAAAGCTGTATGCAATTCCACTATTCTTCTTTTAGAATTGTAACGATTTGAATTCAGTCAATTTGTTGATATTTTCATATTTTAATAGAACGATCCAATAGAGCTGGATGGAAACCTCTGTTTGGAGAGAACTGGAGCTGTGTAGACCCTAAAACATTGCTGAACTTCACTGCCTGATGCTCTCTCTCTCTCTCTCGTTCTCTCACGCTCTCTTTCGCATGCTTTCTTATGCTATAAAGATTGGGCGGGTGTGCCTCGCTAGAATGATGAGGCCAAAGGAAAGCCATTCCCCCATTATGCAGCCTTAATGGTATCGTTGTTGACAGGAGCAATGCATCTTAGGGCGACGAGATTGTGTTTGCTTGCTCCTTCAGGTGCTCCATGGTTCACTGCTGCCCTCAGTCTACATCTGGCGCAACTGACTGTATGTGTGTGTGTGGCTCGTTTCTTTTTTTTTTTATTATTATTTATTTATTATTTTGTGGCACATGTGGGTTGATTTAACCTGTAGTTCAGTTGATGGAGCTGGTGTAGCCCTGTGAAAGACAGGAGTGTATTCTGATGCTTTACTGAGGTGTGGAGGAGAAGGCCTTGAGCTTAATGGCTCCAGCTGTAGCGTACCGTACCGTAGCGTACAGTAGTGCTGTGTGTGAATTCACCAAGAGAACATAATTAGAAAGGAACGGTTCTGCGGCTGCTTTGATTCCGACTCTTTTGATGAGGCACAACTGAGAACTGAGCTAACGGGAACAAGCTGGAGCTGTTTCTCGAGACTGTCGTGGCCACTGTCTCAAGTGAATCAGTGCTGTTTTTTTGTTTCTCTTTTATTTTTACAGTACCAGAGCACGGAGGTGGCTTGGCATCCCCACGTGATTGAGGATTGAAGGGTTTATCGTTGACAGCCAGCCCTTATGTCAAGGTTTAATTGAGGAGCATCGTCGCTCCAGAGCCGCCGCCTTGTCAGCTCCGATAGCAGAGCTCGAGCGATGAGCAATAAGCAGGCGGATCTTGTTTCACACCCACACTTAAACAAATATTTGTGGTCTAAAAAAGTAATGCGGCGCAGATAGAAACCCTCCTCTCGCTGCCATTCCAAAGTACTGTGTGCTTTTTTTTTTCTCAGCAGTCAGAAGCTGAGCTTTAATGCAGGTCATCTGCGCTGGCTCGTCCGTGAAGCAGCACAAATGACAAAGGTCATCCTCTAATATTGACAAGAGAATGTGACTTCGGTCTCGGTGGAGCGCTCCAGACTATTCCTCCAATAGACCATTATCTCATTTCCGTGTTCGTTAATGTTAAAACATAAAAAAGCAGCATTAAACAGTTCCTGGTCAGGTAATACAATGGCAATGGTTTCTCAATTTGCATTCTGGTGTGTTCTTGCCTGACATCATCTTCCACTGCCTGAGTTGCATTTCAGTCTTCAAGGACACATTTACGCATTTACCAAGTTCCTGCTAAGCTCTGAAATCAGAGGAAGCTAAGATTGGTCACTTATTGATGAACACAAACAGAAATAACCAGCTTCCGTTGTGAATTATGTGCAAAAGACGTAAAAGATGGCAAAATAGCAATAGACTCTGTTCAGATCCTTCTGTTTGATAATGTTACTATTTACGGTGCACATTTAATACCTGCCTTGTTTGGTTCAGACTTTCAGACTTTTCAGTTTGTTCCCAACCAAAGAAAACACGGCTCAGACCAAAGCACCAAAATTTGTTACAATCAAAAGAGATGGTCTTGGTCTGGATCTGCTACACCACTTCTTTTGAAGGTTTTAGCTTTTGGTCCAATTACAGGAAGCTGAGACAGGCTCCATTCGCTCCTCAAAAACAGTGTGAAAAATCGTCGGCTGATGTATGGCAGCATTGACTGAGACTCTGCATTGGGCATGCAGAATTAGGCAGAATGTTGTTTAGGCACATGTCACCCCACTGCTCATTGAGCTCCATTGGCTACCAGTTGCTGCTCGTATCAAATTCAAAGCTCTAACAATCGCCTACAAGGTGATGACAGAACAGCTCCTTCCTACCTGCACTGATCACTCCTGAAGGCTTACGCTACCTCCCGGCCGCTGCGCTCCTCCAATGAACGTCACCTAGCTTTACCAAACACTCACACAAAGCAATCCAGACTGTTCTCATACAGAGTTCCCCAATGGTGGAACAAACTACCTTCCACTACCAGATCAGGAGAATCTCTCGCTATCTTTAATAAACTCCTGAAGACTGAGCTCTTCAAAGAGCACTTACTCTCCTAACACCTCTAACAAACTACCTTCTACTACCAGATCAGGAGAATCTCTCACTATCTTTAATAAACTCCTGAAGACAGAGCTCTTGAAAGAGCACTTACTCTCCTGACACCTCTAACTAACTACCTTCCACTACCAGATCAGGAGAATCTCTCACTATCTTTAATAAACTCCTGAAGACAGAGCTCTTGAAAGAGCACTTACTCTCATAACACCTCTAACTAACCAACCTAACTACTTCTAACCTCATTTCCTTCTTCCCCTCCTTCACTCCTCTATCCCGTTATTTCCCTTCAACCTCCTTTATGCCCTATATAAAGATGTTTTTACGTTAATTAGGGCCCGAGCACCGAAGGCGCAGGCGAAGCCTGCACCGGAGGTGCAAAGCCCTATTGTTTTTGGTCCGTTTATTAGGGCCCGAGCACCGAAGGCGCAGGCGAAGCCTGCACCGGAGGTGCAAAGCCCTATTGTTTTTGGTCCGTTTATTAGGGCCCGAGCACCGAAGGCGCAGGCGAAGCCTGCACCGGAGGTGCAAAGCCCTATTGTTTTTGGTCCGTTTATTATTATTATTATTATTATTATTATTATTAGGGCCCGAGCACCGAAGGTGCAGGCGAAGCCTGCACCGGAGGTGCAAAGCCCTATTGTTTTTGGTCCGTTTATTATTATTATTATTATTATTATTATTATTATTCTGCCTCTTTGCGTCCATTTTTGAGGCATTTCCGATACTCGAAAACTCACACATTTTGGCACAGACCTCAAGCTCGGCGAAAATTTTAAATTTCCATAGAGGCTGGACTTTGGCGTTGTTCAGGAGCTCTATAGCGCCCCCAAACGTCGGCAGTGGCCGGGATGAAGTTTGTCCAACGTGCACCAACTTTGATACGCTCATTGACCTCCTCATAAACAACAAGAATCACTAGGTTTTATTTGACTCCGCCCAACAGGAAGTCGGCCATTTTGACAGGAAGTTGCAAAATAAAAAGTTTCCCGCTGGGTTTCGGAGGGGTTAGGATGTTTGAAAACTCCTAAAATTTTACAGAGCTATTTGGCTTAGGCCATACTTTGACCGTAAGTTGGAATTTCGTAAATTCGTCTTTCAACAGCTCTCTAGCGCCACCTATTTTATATCATATTTATGAAAAGCTCTCAGCCTCTTGATAATTGGCAGATTCAATAAGTCATTGAAATGATTTAGGAATATTTTGTCGTTTTTCTCATGTGTAGCTAGAGGACTCTACAGCGCCCCCTATTTAGTTTAGGCCATTAAATTAGCTGTAGCTGTCTCAAAATTTCTCCAATATTCTCGATTTTTGGCAACAACATAGAAACTATCATCCCGCACATATTACCCTTCGGCTTGTACTAGCTCCGCCCAACAGGAAGTCGGCCATTTTGAAATTTGTGGAATTTTTACACATTTTTCACGAACTCATTCAAACTCCTCCTAGAGTCTTTGTCATATTACCTCTAAATTTGGTGTGGATAGGCTCCAGACATACATGGTGATAAATTGCGAAGGAATAGTCGATAGCTGAAACGATGACGTAATGGTGGACAATTAATTTAATGGAGACGCAACACTAAACAAAAGTGAAACCATGACACGGTCAGAACACAGATGATTGAAAATTCATGAAACTTGGCAAAAACACAAGAGACATCATGAGACACGTTTTTAGTATTGGTAAGACTGACTCCGCCCAACAGGAAGTCGGCCATTTTGAAAAAAGTGTGTTTTACACACATTTTTTGCATACTTTGTCGAACTCCTCCTAGGGAATTTGTTGAATACTCTTGATATTTGTCTGTAATAAACTGCTAACATACTTGATTGTAAATTGCGAAGGAATAGTCGATATCTTAAACGAGGACGAAATGGCGGACAGTTGAATTGCTTGAGATGCCCCGTTAAAACAGGAAGTGAATACATTCTGGTGTTAGTAGGTGTTTGAGGAGGTTAAAAAGGTTGAAAACTCTCGAAAATTTACAGGCCTGCTTGATTTAAGCAGTACTTTCATCTGAAATTAAAATTTCTTGTATACGTATTTCATTGGCTCTATAGCGCCACCTAGGTTTCAATGCATATTTGACATTACGGGAATGCTCAAAACCTCTTGAAAATTGACAGATTGCATAAGACCTAAAAACACTTTACAAATATTTTGACAATTTTTTTATGTATAGCTAGCAGACTCTACAGCGCCCCCTAATTCGTTTGTTTAATAAATTAGCTGTGGATGTGTCAAAATTTGTCTAATCTTCTCAAATTTTGGTAGGATCGTAGATAGTATGACCCTGCACATATTTGCAATTGGCTTGTATTAGCTCCGCCCAACAGGAAGTCGGCCATATTGGAATTTGTAATATTTTTACACATTTTTCACAAACTCATTTAAACTGCTCCTAAAGTCTTTGTCAGATTACCTCTTATTTCGCTGTAAATGAACAACAGACATATTTGATGATAATTGCCAAAGGATTAGTTGATCGGTAAAACGGTGACCCAATGGCGAGCAATTGAGTCACTAGAGACGCAACACTAAACCAAAGTGAAACCATGACATGGTCAGAAAACAGATTATTGAAAATTCATGAAACTTGCCAAAAACACAAAAGACATCATTACACACATTTTCAGCATTGGTAGGACTGACTCCGCCCAACAGGAAGTCGGCCATTTTGAAATATCTGCATTTTACACACATTTTTTGTGTACATTGTCAAACTACTCCTAGCAAATTTCATGAATTCTCTTGGTATTTGGTAAAAATAAACATTGAACATATCTGATGATAAATTGTGAAGGAATAGTCGATATCTCAAACGAGGACGAAATGGCAGATGGTTGAATTTTTGAGATCCCACATCAAAACAGGAGGTGAAAACCTTGGTAATGCCAGGTGTTTTGAGGAGGTTATAACGGAGAAAAACTCACAAAATTTGACCAGCCTGCTTATCTAAGGCTGTTGTTTGATGTAGAATTAGAATTTCAAATACATGTATTTTAACAGCGCCATAGCGCCACCTGTATTTTAAATGGATATTTCACATGTTTAACAGGATAGAAAACTCTTGAAAATTGGCACACTCAATAAGACCTCAAAATT
The DNA here is from genome assembly GCF_023375975.1 of Astyanax mexicanus. Lineage (NCBI taxonomy): Eukaryota > Metazoa > Chordata > Actinopteri > Characiformes > Acestrorhamphidae > Astyanax > Astyanax mexicanus. The sequence continues at coordinate 55,632,156 of NC_064410.1, read as the reverse complement.
ACTTTTACCGGTTTCTCGGTTTGGCCCGGTACGATTTGCGCTGTTGTGCGAGGGCCCTACGTCCCCCTGTGACAGGGGGACAACTCGTTATTATTATTATTATTATTATTATTCTGCCTCTTTGCGTCCATTTTTGAGGCATTTCCGATACTCGAAAACTCACGCATTTTGGCACAGGCCTCAAACTCGGCGAAAATTGTAAAGTTCCATAGAGGCTGGACTTTGCCGTGGTTCAGGAGCTCTATAGCGCCACCAAACATCGGCATTGGCCGAGATGAAGTTTGTCCAACGTGCACCAACTTTGGTACGCTCATTGACCTCCTCATAAACAACAAGAATCACTTGGTTTTATTTGACTCCGCCCAACAGGAAGTCGGCCATTTTGACAGGAAGTTGCGAAATAAAAAGTTTCCCGCTGGGTTTCGGAGGGGTTAAGATGTTTGAAATCTCCTAAAATTTTACAGAGCTATTTGGCTTAGGCCAAACTTTGACCTTAAGTTGGAATTTCGTAAATTCGTGTTTCATCAGCTCTCTAGCGCCACCTATTTTATATCACATTTATAAAAAGCTCTCAGCCTCTTGATAATTGGCAGATTCAATAAGTCTTTGAAATGATTTAGAAATATTTTGTCGTTTTTCTCATGTGTAGCTAGATGACTCTACAGCGCCCCCTATTTTATTTAGGCCATTAAATTAGCTGTAGCTGTCTCAAAATTTCTCCAATATTCTCGATTTTTGGCAACAACATAGAAAGTATCATCCCGCACATATTACCCATTGGCTGGTATTAGCTACGCCCAACAGGAAGTCGGCCATTTTGAAATTTGTGGAATTTTTACACATTTTTCACGAACTCATTCAAACTCCTCCTAGAGTCTTTGTCAGATTATCTCTAAATTGGGCGTGGGTAGGCTCCAGACATACATGGTGATAAATTGCGAAGGAATAGTCGATAGCTGAAACGATGACGTAATGGCAGGCAATTAATTTAATGGAGAAGCAACACTAAACAAAAGTGAAACCATGACACGGTCATAACACAGATGATTGAAAATTCATGAAACTTGGCAAAAACACAAGAGACATCATAAGACACGTTTTTAGTATTGGTAAGACTGACTCCGCCCAACAGGAAGTCGGCCATTTTGAAAAAAGTGTGTTTTACACACATTTTTTGCATACTTTGTCAAACTCCTCCTAGGGAATTTGTTGAATACTCTTGATATTTGTCTGTAATAAACTGCTAACATACTTGATTGTAAATTGCGAAGGAATAGTCGATATCTTAAACGAGGACGAAATGGCGGACAGTTGAATTGCTTGAGATGCCCCATTAAAACAGGAAGTGAATACATTCTGGTGTTAGTAGGTGTTTGAGGAGGTTAAAAAGGTTGAAAACTCTCGAAAATTTACAGGCCTGCTTGATTTAAGCAGTAGTTTGATCTGAAATTAAAATTTCATATATACATATTTCATTGGTTCTATAGCGCCACCTAGGTTTCAATGCATATTTGACATTATGGGAATGCTCAAAAACCTCTTGAAAATTGACAGATTGCATAAGACCTAAAAACACTTTACAAATATTTTGACAATTTTTTCATATATAGCTAGCGGACTCTACAGCGCCCCCTAATTTGTTCATTTAATAAATTAGCTGTGGATTTGTCAAAATTTGTCTAATCTTCTCAAATTTTGGTAGGAGTGTAGATAGTATGACCCTGCACATATTTGCAATTGGCTTGTATTAGCTCCGCCCAACAGGAAGTCGGCCATATTGGAATTTGTAATATTTTTACACTTTTTTCACAAACTCATTTAAACTGCTTCTAAAGTCTTTGTCAGATTACCTCTAAATTAGCTGTGAATGAACATCAGACACAGTTGATGAAAATCGCCAAAGGAATAGTTGATCGCTAAAACGGTGACGTAATGGCAGTCAATTGATTGACTAAAGACGCAACACTAAACCAAAGTGAAACCATGACACGGTCAGAACATAGATGATTGAAAATTCCTGAAACTTGGCAAAAACACAAGAGACATCATTAGACACGTTTTCAGTATTGGTAGGACTGACTCCGCCCAACAGGAAGTCGGCCATTTTGAAACATCTGCATTTTACATACATTTTTTGTGTATGTTGTCAAACTACTCCTAGAAATTTTGTTGAATTCTCTTGGTATTTGGTAAAAATAAACATTGAACATATTTGATGATAAATTATGAAGAAATAGTCGATATCTCAAACGAGGAGGAAATGGCAGACTGTTGAATTATTGAGATGCCACATCAAAACCGTAGGTTGACACCTAGGTAATGCTAGGTGTTTTGAGGAAGTTATAAGAGATAAAAGCTCACAAAATTTGACCGGCCTGCTTATCTGAGGCTGTTGTTTGATCTAGAATTAGAATTTTAAATACATATGTTTTAACAGCGGTATAGCACTACCTGTATTTTAATTGGATATTTCACATGTTTATTTGGATAGAAAACTCTTGAAAATTGGCACACTCAATTAAGACCTCAAAATTACTTTCACCGGTTTCTCGGTTTGGCCCGGTACGATTTGCGCTGTTATGCGAGGGCCCTACGTCCCCCTGTGACAGGGGGACAACTCGTTATTATTAGGGCCCGAGCACCGAAGGCGCAGGCGAAGCCTGCACCGGAGGTGCAAAGCCCTATTGTTTTTGGAATGTTTATTAGGGCCCGAGCACCGAAGGCGCAGGCGAAGCCTGCACCGGAGGTGCAAAGCCCTATTGTTTTTGGAATGTTTATTATTATTATTATTATTTTTATTTTTAAACTTCGCGCCCATTTTTGAGGCCTTTCTGATACTCGAAAACTCTTGCATTTTGGCACAGACGTCAAAGCCGGTGAAAAATTTAAAATTACATTGTTGACAGGTTTGGGCGTGGATCAGGAGCTCTATAGCGCCCCCAAACGTTGCCAGTGGCCGGGTTAAAGTTTACCCAATGTGCACCAACTTTGGTACGCTCATTGACCTCATTATACCGATCAATAATCACTTGGATTTATTTGACTCCGCCTAACAGGAAGTCGGCCATTTTGGCAGGAAGTCGCAAAATAAAAAGTTTCCCGTGGTGTTTTGGGTGGGTTATGATGTTCGAAAACTCATAAAATTTCACAGGCCTATTGGGCATAGGCTGTACTTTGATGTAAAATTGGAATTTTTCATATTCATAATTTATCAGCTCTCTAGCGCCACCTATTTTATATGACATTTATAGAAAGCTCTTAGCCTCTTCTTAATTAGCAGACCCAATAATGCCTTTAAATGATTTCGAGAAATGTAATCATTTTTCTAATGTGGTGCTAAATGACTCTACAGCGCCCCCTATTTGGTTTAGGCTAATAAATTAGCGGTAGCTGTCTCAAATTTTCCCCAATGTTCAAAATTTTTGGTAGAAACATAGATATTACGATGCCACACATAATACCCATTGGCATGTATTAGCTCCTCCCAACAGGAAGTCGGCCATTTTGAAAAATGTTAAATTTTTTAACATTTTTCACATACTCATTCGAACTCCTCCTAGAGTCTTTGTCAGATTACAACTAAATGGTCTGTGGATAGTCTCCAGACATACGTGGTGCTAAATTGCGAAGGAATAGTCGATAGCTGAAACGATGACGTAATGGCGGGCAATTGATTTAATGGAGACACAACACTAAAACAAATAGAAACATTAGCATGGTCAGAATACAGCTGCTTGGAAATTCATGAAACTTGGCAAAAACATAAAAGACATCATTACACACATTTTCAGTGTTGATATGATTGACTCCGCCCAATAGGAAGTCGGCCATTTTGAAAAACGTGCATTTTACACATTTTTTGCATACTTTGTCGAACTCCTCCTAGGGAATTTGTTGAATACTCTTGATATTTGTCAGCAATAAACTACTACCATCCGTGATGATAAATTGCGAAGGAATAGTCGATATCTTAAACGAGGACGAAATGGCGGACAGTTGAATTGCTGGAGATACCCCATTAAAATAGGAAGTAAATACATTCTGGTGTTGGTAGGTGTTTGAGGAGGTTAAACAGGTTAAACACTCACGAAACTTTACAGGCCTGCTTGATTTAAGCGGTCCTTTGATTAAAAATTGAAATTTCATATATACATATTTCATTGGCTCTATAGCGCCACCTAGGTTTCAATGCATATTTGACATTACGGAAATGCTCAAAAACTCTTGAAAACTGTCAGATTCCATAAGTTCTAAAAACACTTTACAAACATTGTGATAATTTTTTCATGTGTAGCTAGCGGACTCTACAGCGCCCCCTAATTCGTTCGTTTAATAAATTAGCTGTGGATGTGTCAAAATTTGTCTAATCTTCTAAAATTTTGGTAGGAGCGTAGATACTATGACTCTGCACATATCTGCAATTGGTTTGTATTAGCTCCGCCCAACAGGAAGTCGGCCATATTGGATTTTGTAATATTTTTACACTTTTTTTCACAAACTCATTTAAACTGCTCCTAAAGTCTTTGTCAGATTACCTCTAAATTAGCTGAGAATGAATATCAGACACAGTTGATGAAAAGTGCCAAAGGAATAGTTGATCGCTAAAACGGTGACGTAATGGCGAGCAATTGATTGACTAGAGACGCAACACTAAACCAAAGTGAAACCATGACACAGTCAGAACACAGATGATTGAAAATTCATGAAACTTGGCAAAAACACAAGAGACATCATTAGACACGTTTTCAGTATTGGTAGGACTGACTCCGCCCAACAGGAAGTCGGCCATTTTGAAATATCTGAATTTTACATACATTTTTTGCGTATGTTGTCAAACTACTCCTAGAAATTTTGTTGAATTCTCTTGGTATTTGGTAAAAATAAACATTGAACATATCTGATGATAAACTGTGAAGGAATAGTCGATATCTTAAACGAGGAGGGAATGGCGGACGGTTGAATGTTTGAGATGCCACATCAAAACTGGAGGTTGACACATAGGTAATGCTAGGAGTTTTGAGGACGTTATAAGAGAGAAAAGCTCACAAACTTTGACCGGCCTGCTTATCTGAGGCTGTTGTTTGATCTAGAATTAGAATTTCAAATATATGTGTTTTAACAGCTCTATAGCGCCACCTGTATTTTAAATGGGTATTTCACATTTTTGGCAGGATAGAAAACTCTTGAAAATTACCACACTTAATAAGACCTCAAAATTACTTTCACCGGTTTCTTGGTTTGGCCCGGTACGATTTGCGCTGTTGTGCGAGGGCCCTACGTCCCCCTGTGACAGGGGGACAACTCGTTATTTTTATTTTTAAACTTCGCACCCATTTTTGAGGCCTTTCTGATACTCGAAAACTCTTGCATTTTGGCACAGACGTCAAAGCCGGTGAAAAATTTTAAATTACATAGTTCACAGGTTTGGGCGTGGATCAGCAGCTCTATAGCGCCCCCAAACGTTGCCAGTGGCCGGGATAAAGTTTGTCCAATGTGCACCAACTTTGGTACGCTCATTGACCTCATTATACCGATCAAGAATCACTTGGATTTATTTGACTCCGCCTAACAGGAAGTCGGCCATTTTGGCAGGAAGTCGCAAAATAAAAAGTTTCCCGTGGTGTTTTGGGTGGGTTACGATGTTCGAAAACTCATAAAATTTCACAGGCCTATTGGGCATAGGCTGTACTTTGATGTAAAATTAGAATTTTTCATATTCATAATTTATCAGCTCTCTAGCGCCACCTATTTTATATGACATTTATAGAAAGCTCTTAGCCTCTTCTAAATTAGCAGACCCAATAATGCCTTTAAATGATTTCGAGAAATGTAAACATTTTTCTAATGTGGTGCTAAATGACTCTACAGCGCCCCCTATTTGGTTTAGGCTAATAAATTAGCGGTAGCTGTCTCAAATTTTCCCCAATGTTCAAAATTTTTGGTAGAAACATAGATATTACGATGCCACACATAATACCCATTGGCATGTATTAGCTCCGCCCAACAGGAAGTCGGCCATTTTGAAAAATGTTAAATTTTTAAACATTTTTCACATACTCATTCGAACTCCTCCTAGAGTCTTTGTCAGATTACAACTAAATGGTCTGTGGATAGTCTCCAGACATACGTGGTGCTAAATTGCGAAGGAATAGTCGATAGCTGAAACGATGACGTAATGGTGGGCAATTGATTTAATGGAGACACAACACTAAACCAAATAGAAACATTAGCATGGTCAGAATACAGCTGCTTGGAAATTCATGAAACTTGGCAAAACATAAAAGACATCATTACACACATTTCCAGTGTTGATATGATTGACTCCGCCCAACAGGAAGTCGGCCATTTTGAAAAACGTGCATTTTACACACATTTTTTGCATACTTTGTCGAACTCCTCCTAGGGAATTTGTTGAATACTCTTGATATTTGTCAGCAATAAACTACTACCATCCGTGATGATAAATTGCGAAGGAATAGTCGATATCTTAAACGAGGACGAAATGGCGGACAGTTGAATTGCTGGAGATACCCCATTAAAATAGGAAGTAAATACATTCTGGTGTTGGTAGGTGTTTGAGGAGGTTAGACAGGTTGAAAACTCTCGAAACTTTACAGGCCTGCTTGATTTAAGCGGTCCTTTGATTAAAAATTGAAATTTCATAGATACATATTTCATTGGCTCTATAGCGCCACCTAGGTTTCAATGCATATTTGACATTACGGGAATGCTCAAAAACTCTTGAAAATTGTCAGATTCCATAAGATCTAAAAACACTTTACAAATATTGTGATAATTTTTTCATGTGTAGCTAGCGGACTCTATAGCGCCCCCTAATTCATTCGTTTAATAAATTAGCTGTGGATGTGTCACAATTTGTCTAATCTTCTCAAATTTTGGTAGGAGCGTAGATACTATGACTCTGCACATATTTGCAGTTAGTTTGTATTAGCTCCGCCCAACAGGAAGTCGGCCATATTGGATTTTGTAATTTTTTTACACTTTTTTTCACAAACTCATTTAAACTGCTCCTAAAGTCTTTGTCAGATTATCTCTAAATTAGCTGAGAATGAACATCAGACACAGTTGATGAAAATTGCCAAAGGAATAGTTGATCGCTAAAACGGTGACGTAATGGCGAGCAATTGATTGAATAGAGACGCAACACTAAACCAAAGTGAAACCGTGACACAGTCAGAACACAGATGATTAAAAATTCATGAAACTTGGCAAAAACACAAGAGACATCATTAGACACGTTTTCAGTATTGGTAGGACTGACTCCGCCCAACAGGAAGTCGGCCATTTTGAAATATCTGAATTTTGCATACATTTTTTGCGTATGTTGTCAAACTACTCCTAGAAATTTTGTTGAATTCTCTTGGTATTTGGTAAATATAAACATTGAACATATCTGATGATAAATTGTGAAGAAATAGTCGATATCTTAAACGAGGAGGGAATGGCGGACGGTTGAATGTTTGAGATGCCACATCAAAACTGGAGGTTGACACATACGTAATGCTAGGAGTTTTGAGGACGTTATAAGAGAGAAAAGCTCACAAACTTTGACCGGCCTGCTTATCTGAGGCTGTTGTTTGATCTAGAATTAGAATTTCAAATATATGTTTTAACAGCTCTATAGCGCCACCTGTATTTTAAATGGGTATTTATCTGAGGCTGTTGTTTGATCTAGAATTAGAATTTCAAATATATGTGTTTAAACAGCTCTATAGCGCCACCTGTATTTTAAATGGGTATTTCACATTTTTGGCAGGATAGAAAACTCTTGAAAATTACCACACTTAATAAGACCTCAAAATTACTTTCACCGGTTTCTCGGTTTGGCCCGGTACGATTTGCGCTGTTGTGCGAGGGCCCTACGTCCCCCTGTGACAGGGGGACAACTCGTTATTAGGGCCCGAGCACCGAAGGCGCAGGCGAAGCCTGCACCGGAGGTGCAAAGCCCTATTGTTTTTGGTCCGTTTATTATTAGGGCCCGAGCACCGAAGGCGCAGGCGAAGCCTGCACCGGAGGTGCAAAGCCCTATTGTTTTTGGTCCGTTTATTAGGGCCCGAGCACCGAAGGCGCAGGCGAAGCCTGCACCGGAGGTGCAAAGCCCTATTGTTTTTGGTCCGTTTATTATTATTTTTATTTTTAAACTTCGCGCCCATTTTTGAGGCCTTTCTGATACTCGAAAACTCTTGAATTTTGGCACAGACATCAAAGCCGGTGAAAAATTTGAAATTTCACAGTTCCTGGGCTTGGGCGTTGATCAGCAGCTCTATAGCGCCCCCAAACGTTGCTAGTGGCCGGGATAAAGTTTGTCCAATGTGCACCAACTTTGGTACGCTCATTGACCTCATTATACCGATCAAGAATCACTTGGATTTATTTGACTCCGCCTAACAGGAAGTCGGCCATTTTGGCAGGAAGTCGGAAAATAAAAAGTTTCCCGTGGTGTTTTGGGTGGGTTACGATGTTCGAAAACTCATAAAATTTCACAGGCATTTTGGGCATAGGCTGTACTTTGATGTAAAATTGGAATTTTTCATATTCATAATTTATCAGCTCTCTAGCGCCACCTATTTTATATGACATTTATAGAAAGCTCTTAGCCTCTTCTAAATAAGCAGACCCAATAATGCCTTTAAATGATTTCGAGAAATGTAATCGTTTTTCTAATGTGGAGCTAAATGACTCTACAGCGCCCCCTATTTGGTTTAGGCTAATAAATTAGCGGTAGCTGTCTCAAATTTTCCCCAATGTTCAAGATTTTTGGTAGAAAAATAGATATTATGATGCCACACATAATACCCATTGGCATGTATTAGCTCCGCCCAACAGGAAGTCGGCCATTTTGAAAAATGTTAAATTTTTACACATTTTTCACGAACTCATTCGAACTCCTCCTAGAGTCTTTGTCAGATTACAACTAAATTGTCTGTGGATAGTCTCCAGACATACCTGGTGCTAAATTGCGAAGGAATAGTCGATAGCTGAAACGATGACGTAATGGCGGGCAATTGATTTAATGGAGACACAACACTAAACCAAATAGAAACATTAGCATGGTCAGAATACAGCTGCTTGGAAATTCATGAAACTTGGCAAAAATATAAAAGACATCATTACACACATTTTCAGTGTTGATATGATTGACTCCGCCCAACAGGAAGTCGGCCATTTTGAAAAACGTGCATTTTACACACATTTTTTGCATACTTTGTCGAACTCCTCCTAGGGAATTTGTTGAATACTCTTCATATTTGTCAGCAATAAACTACTACCATCCTTGATGATAAATTGCGAAGGAATAGTCGATATCTTAAACGAGGACGAAATGGCGGACAGTTGAATTGCTGGAGATACCCCATTAAAATAGGAAGTAAATACATTCTAGTGTTGGTAGGTGTTTGAGGAGGTTAAACAGGTTGAAAACTCTCGAAACTTTACAGGCCTGCTTGATTTAAGTGGTCCTTTCATTAAAAATTGAAATTTCATATATACATATTTCATTGGCTCTATAGCGCCACCTAGGTTTCAATGCAAATTTGACATTACGGAAATGCTCAAAAACTCTTGAAAATTGTCAGATTCCATAAGATCTAAAAACACTTCACAAATATTGTGATAATTTTTTCATGTGTAGCTAGCGGACTCTACAGCGCCCCCTAATTCGTACGGTTAATAAATTAGCTTTGAATGTGTCAAAATTTGTCTAATCTTCTCAAATTTTGGTAGGAGCGTAGATACTATGACTTTGCACATATTTGCAATTGGTTTGTATTAGCTCCGCCCAACAGGAAGTCGGCCATTTTGAAATTTGTGTAATTTTTACACATTTTTCACAAACTCATTTAAACTGCTCCTAAAGTCTTTGTCAGATTACCTCTTATTTCGCTGTAAATGAACAACAGACATATTTGATGATAACTGCCAAAGGATTAGTTCATCGGTAAAATGGTGACGTAATGGCAAGCAATTGATTCACTAGAGACGCAACACTAAACCAAAGTGAAAACATGACACGGTCAGAAAACAGATTATTGAAAATTCATGAAACTTGGCAAAAACACAAGAAACATCATTAGACACGTTTTCAGTATTGGTAGGACTGACTCCGCCCAACAGGAAGTCTGCCATTTTGAAATATCTGCATTTTACATACATTTTTTGCGTATGTTGTCAAACTACTCCTAGAAATTTTGTTGAATTCTCTTGGTGTTTGGTAAAAATAAACACTGAACATATCTGATGACAAATTGTGAAGGAATAGTCGATATCTTAAACGAGGACGAAATGACGGACGGTTGAATTTTTGAGATGCCACCTCAAAACAGGAAGTTGACACCTAGGTAATGCAAGGTGTTTTGAGGAGGTTATAACTGAGGAAAACTCACAAAATTTGACCGGCCTGCTTATCTGAGGCGGTTCTTTGATCTAGAATTAAAAATTCAAATACATGTGTTTTCACAGCTCTATAGCGCCACCTATATTTTAAATGAATATTTGACATTTTTGGCAGAATAGAAAACTCTTGAAAATTGGCACACTCAATGAGACCTCAAAATTACTTTCACCGGTTTCTCGGTTTGGCCCGGTACGATTTGCGCTGGTGTGCGAGGGCCCTACGTCCCCCTGTGACAGGGGGACAACTCGTTATTATTATTTTTATTTTTAAACTTCGCACCCATTTTTGAGGCCTTTCTGATACTCGAAAACTCTTGCATTTTGGCACAGACGTCAAAGCCGGTGAAAAATTTTAAATTACATAGTTCACAGGTTTGGGCGTAAATCAGGAGCTCTATAGCGCCCCCAAACGTTGCCAGTGGCCGGGATAAAGTTTGTCCAATGTGCACCAACTTTGGTACGCTCATTGACCTCATTATACCGATCAAGAATCACTTGGATTTATTTGACTCCGCCTAACAGGAAGTCGGCCATTTTGGCAGGAATTCGCAAAATAAAAAGTTTCCCGTGGTGTTTTGGGTGGGTTACGATGTTCGAAAACTCATAAAATTTCACAGGCCTATTGGGCATAGGCTGTACTTTGATGTAAAATTAGAATTTTTCATATTCATAATTTATCAGCTCTCTAGCGCCACCTATTTTATATGACATTTATAGAAAGCTCTTAGCCTCTTCTAAATTAGCAGACCCAATAATGCCTTTAAATGATTTCGAGAAATGTAATCATTTTTCTAATGTGGTGCTAAATGACTCTACAGCGCCCCCTATTTGGTTTAGGCTAATAAATTAGCGGTAGCTGTCTCAAATTTTCCCCAATGTTCAAAATTTTTGGTAGAAACATAGATATTACGATGCCACACATAATACCCATTGGCATGTATTAGCTCCGCCCAACAGGAAGTCGGCCATTTTGAAAAATGTTAAATTTTTAAACATTTTTCACATACTCATTCGAACTCCTCCTAGAGTCTTTGTCAGATTACAACTAAATGGTCTGTGGATAGTCTCCAGACATACGTGGTGCTAAATTGCGAAGGAATAGTCGATAGCTGAAACGATGACGTAATGGCGGGCAATTGATTTAATGGAGACACAACACTAAACCAAATAGAAACATTAGCATGGTCAGAATACAGCTGCTTGGAAATTCATGAAACTTGGCAAAAACATAAAAGACATCATTACACACATTTCCAGTGTTGATATGATTGACTCCGCCCAACAGGAAGTCGGCCATTTTGAAAAACGTGCATTTTACACACATTTTTTGCATACTTTGTCGAACTCCTCCTAGGGAATTTGTTGAATACTCTTGATATTTGTCAGCAATAAACTACTACCATCCGTGATGATAAATTGCGAAGGAATAGTCGATATCTTAAACGAGGACGAAATGGCGGACAGTTGAATTGCTGGAGATACCCCATTAAAATAGGAAGTAAATACATTCTGGTGTTGGTAGGTGTTTGAGGAGGTTAAACAGGTTGAACACTCACGAAACTTTACAGGCCTGCTTGATTTAAGCGGTCCTTTGATTAAAAATTGAAATTTCATAGATACATATTTCATTGGCTCTATAGCGCCACCTAGGTTTCAATGCATATTTGACATTACGGGAATGCTCAAAAACTCTTGAAAATTGTCAGATTCCATAAGATCTAAAAACACTTTACAAATATTGTGATAATTTTTTCATGTGTAGCTAGCGGACTCTATAGCGCCCCCTAATTCATTCGTTTAATAAATTAGCTGTGGATGTGTCACAATTTGTCTAATCTTCTCAAATTTTGGTAGGAGCGTAGATACTATGACTCTGCACATATTTGCAGTTAGTTTGTATTAGCTCCGCCCAACAGGAAGTCGGCCATATTGGATTTTGTAATTTTTTTACACTTTTTTTCACAAACTCATTTAAACTGCTCCTAAAGTCTTTGTCAGATTATCTCTAAATTAGCTGAGAATGAACATCAGACACAGTTGATGAAAATTGCCAAAGGAATAGTTGATCGCTAAAACGGTGACGTAATGGCGAGCAATTGATTGAATAGAGACGCAACACTAAACCAAAGTGAAACCGTGACACAGTCAGAACACAGATGATTAAAAATTCATGAAGCTTGGCAAAAACACAAGAGACATCATTAGACACGTTTTCAGTATTGGTAGGACTGACTCCGCCCAACAGGAAGTCGGCCATTTTGAAATATCTGAATTTTGCATACATTTTTTGCGTATGTTGTCAAACTACTCCTAGAAATTTTGTTGAATTCTCTTGGTATTTGGTAAATATAAACATTGAACATATCTGATGATAAATTGTGAAGAAATAGTCGATATCTTAAACGAGGAGGGAATGGCGGACGGTTGAATGTTTGAGATGCCACATCAAAACTGGAGGTTGACACATAGGTAATGCTAGGAGTTTTGAGGACGTTATAAGAGAGAAAAGCTCACAAACTTTGACTGGCCTGCTTATCTGAGGCTGTTGTTTGATCTAGAATTAGAATTTCAAATATATGTTTTAACAGCTCTATAGCGCCACCTGTATTTTAAATGGGTATTTATCTGAGGCTGTTGTTTGATCTAGAATTAGAATTTCAAATATATGTGTTTTAACAGCTCTATAGCGCCACCTGTATTTTAAATGGGTATTTCACATTTTTGGCAGGATAGAAAACTCTTGAAAATTACCACACTTAATAAGACCTCAAAATTACTTTCACCGGTTTCTCGGTTTGGCCCGGTACAATTTGCGCTGTTGTGCGAGGGCCCTACGTCCCCCTGTGACAGGGGGACAACTCGTTATTATTATTATTCTGCCTCTTTGCGTCCATTTTTGAGGCATTTCCGATACTCGAAAACTCACGCATTTTGGCACAGACCTCAAGCTCGGCGAAAATTTTAAAGTTCCATAGAGGCTGGACTTTGGCGTTGTTCAGGAGCTCTATAGCGCCCCCAAACGTCGGCAGTGGCCGGGATGAAGTTTGTCCAACGTGCACCAACTTTGGTACGCTCATTGACCTCCTCATAAACAACAAGAATCACTAGGTTTTATTTGACTCCGCCCAACAGGAAGTCGGCCATTTTGACAGGAAGTTGCAAAATAAAAAGATTCCCGCTGGGTTTCGGAGGGGTTAGGATGTTTGAAAACTCCTAAAATTTTACAGAGCTATTCGGGTTAGGCCATACTTTGACCGTAAGTTGGAATTTCGTAAATTCGTCTTTCATCAGCTCTCTAGCGCCACCTATTTTATATCATATTTACGAAAAGCTCTCAGCCTCTTGATGATTGGCAGATTCAATAAGTATTTGAAATGATTTAGGAATATTTTGTCGTTTTTCTCATGTGTAGCTAGAGAACTCTACAGCGCCCCCTATTTTGTTTAGGCCATTAAATTAGCTGTAGCTGTCTCAAAATTTCTCCAATATTCTCAATTTTTGGCAACAACATAGAAACTATCATCCCGCACATATTACCCATTGGCTTGTACTAGCTCTGCCCAACAGGAAGTCGGCCATTTTGAAATTTGTGGAATTTTTACACATTTTTCACGAACTCATTCAAACTCCTCCTAGAGTCTTTGTCATATTACCTCTAAATTTGTCGTGGATAGGCTCCAGACATACATGGTGATAAATTGCGAAGGAATAGTCGATAGCTGAAACGATGACGTAATGGCGGACAATTAATTTAATGGAGACGCAACACTAGACCAAAGTGAAACCATGACACGGTCATAAAACAGATGATTGAAAAATCATGAAACTTGGTAAAAACACAAGAGACATCATAAGACACGTTTTTAGTATTGGAATGATTGACTCCGCCCAACAGGAAGTCGGCCATTTTGAAATATGTGCATTTTACAAACATTTTTTGCATACTTTGTCGAACTCCTCCTAGGGAATTTGTTGAATACTCTTGATATTTGTCAGCAAAAAACTACTACCATCCGTGATGATAAATTGCGAAGGAATAGTCGATATCTTAAACGAGGACGAAATGGCCGACAGTTGAACTGCTTGAGATGCCCCATTAAAACAGGAAGTGAATACATTCTGGTGTTAGTACGTGTTTGAGGAGGTTAAAAAGGTTGAAAACTCTCGAAAATTTACAGGCCTGCTTGAATTAAGCAGTACTGTCATCTGAAATTAAAATTTCTTGTATACGTATTTCATTGGCTCTATAGCGCCACCTAGGTTTCAATGCATATTTGACATTATGGGAATGCTCAAAACCTCTTGAAAATTGACAGATTGCATAAGACCTAAAAACACTTTACAAATATTTTGACAATTTTTTCATGTATAGCTAGCAGACTCTACAGCGCCCCCTAATTCGTTTGTTTAATAAATTAGCTGTGGATGTGTCAAAATTTGTCTAATCTTCTCAAATTTTGGTAGGATCGTAGATAGTATGACCCTGCACATATTTGCAATTGGCTTGTATTAGCTCCGCCCAACAGGAAGTCGGCCATATTGGATTTTGTAATATTTTTACAAATTTTTCACAAACTAATTTAAACTGCTCCTAAAGTCTTTGTCAGATTACCTCTTATTTTGCTGTAAATGAACAACAGACATATTTGATGATAATTGCCAAAGGATTAGTTGATCGGTAAAACGGTGACCCAATGGCGAGCAATTGAGTCACTAGAGACGCAACACTAAACCAAAGTGAAACCATGACATGGTCAGAAAACAGATTATTGAAAATTCATGAAACTTGGCAAAAACACAAAAGACATCATTACACACATTTTCAGCATTGGTAGGACTGACTCCGCCCAACAGGAAGTCGGCCATTTTGAAATATCTGCATTTTACACACATTTTTTGTGTACATTGTCAAACTTCTCCTAGCAAATTTGATGAATTCTCTTGGTATTTGGTAAAAATAAACATTGAACATATCTGATGATAAATTGTGAAGGAATAGTCGATATCTCAAACGAGGACGAAATGGCAGATGGTTGAATTTTTGAGATCCCACATCAAAACAGGAGGTGAAAACTTAGGTAATGCCAGGTGTTTTGAGGAGGTTATAACGGAGAAAAACTCACAAAATTTGACCAGCCTGCTTATCTAAGGCTGTTGTTTGATGTAGAATTAGAATTTCAAATACATGTATTTTAACAGCGCCATAGCGCCACCTGTATTTTAAATGGATATTTCACATGTTTAACAGGATAGAAAACTCTTGAAAATTGGCACACTCAATAAGACCTCAAAATTACTTTTACCGGTTTCTCGGTTTGGCCCGGTACGATTTGCGCTGTTGTGCGAGGGCCCTACGTCCCCCTGTGACAGGGGGACAACTCGTTATTATTAGGGCCCGAGCACCGAAGGCGCAGGCGAAGCCTGCACCGGAGGTGCAAAGCCCTATTGTTTTTGGTCCGTTTATTATTATTTTTATTTACAAACTTCGCGCCCATTTTTGAGGCCTTTCCGATACTCGAAAACTCTTGCATTTTGGCACAGACGTCAAAGCCGGTGAAAAATTTTAAATTACATTGTTCACAGGTTTGGGCGTGGATCAGGAGCTCTATAGCGCCCCCAAATGTTGCCAGTGGCCGGGATAAAGTTTGTCCAATGTGCACCAACTTTGGTACGCTCATTGACCTCATTATACCGATCAAGAATCACTTGGATTTATTTGACTCCGCCTAACAGGAAGTCGGCCATTTTGGCAGGAAGTCGCAAAATAAAAAGTTTCCCGTGGTGTTTTGGGTGGGTTACGATGTTCGAAAACTCATAAAATTTCACAGGCCTATTGGGCATAGGCTGTACTTTGATGTAAAATTGGAATTTTTCATATTCATAATTTATCAGCTCTCTAGCGCCACCTATTTTATATGACATTTATAGAAAGCTCTTAGCCTCTTCTAAATTAGCAGACCCAATAATGCCTTTAAATGATTTTGAGAAATGTAATCATTTTTCTAATGTGGTGCTAAATGACTCTACAGCGCCCCCTATTTGGTTTAGGCTAATAAATTAGCGATAGCTGTCTCAAATTTTCCCCAATGTTCAAAATTTTTGGTAGAAACATAGATATTACGATGCCACACATAATACCCAATGGCATGTATTAGCTCCGCCCAACAGGAAGTCGGCCATTTTGAAAAATGTTAAATTTTTAAACATTTTTCACATACTCATTCGAACTCCTCCTAGAGCTCTTTGTCAGATTACAACTAAATGGTCTGTGGATAGTCTCCAGACATACGTGGTGCTAAATTGCGAAGGAATAGTCGATAGCTGAAACGATGACGTAATGGCGGGCAATTGATTTAATGTAGACACAACACTAAACCAAATAGAAACATTAGCATGGTCAGAATACAGCTGCTTGGAAATTCATAAAACTTGGCAAAAACATAAAATACATCATTACACACATTTTCAGTGTTGATATGATTGATTCCGCCCAACAGGAAGTCGGCCATTTTGAAAAACGTGCATTTTACACACATTTTTTGCATACTTTGTCGAACTCCTCCTAGGGAATTTGTTGAATACTCTTGATATTTGTCAGCAATAAACTACTACCATCCGTGATGATAAATTGCGAAGGAATAGTCGATATCTTAAACGAGGACGAAATGGCGGACAGTTGAATTGCTGGAGATACCCCATTAAAATAGGAAGTAAATACATTCTGGTGTTGGTAGGTGTTTGAGGAGGTTAAAAAGGTTGAAAACTCTCGAAAATTTACAGGCCTGCTTGAATTAAGCAGTACTTTCATCTGAAATTAAAATTTCTTGTATACGTATTTCATTGGCTCTATAGCGCCACCTAGGTTTCAATGCATATTTGACATTACGGGAATGCTCAAAACCTCTTGAAAATTGACAGATTGCATAAGACCTAAAAACACTTTACAAATATTTTGACAATTTTTTCATGTATAGCTAGCAGACTCTACAGCGCCCCCTAATTCGTTTGTTTAATAAATTAGCTGTGGATGTGTCAAAATTTGTCTAATCTTCTCAAATTTTGGTAGGATCGTAGATAGTATGACCCTGCACATATTTGCAATTGGCTTGTATTAGCTCCGCCCAACAGGAAGTCGGCCATATTGGAATTTGTAATATTTTTACAAATTTTTCACAAACTAATTTAAACTGCTCCTAAAGTCTTTGTCAGATTACCTCTTATTTCGCTGTAAATGAACAACAGACATATTTGATGATAATTGCCAAAGGATTAGTTGATCGGTAAAACGGTGACCCAATGGCGAGCAATTGAGTCACTAGAGACGCAACACTAAACCAAAGTGAAACCATGACACGGTCAGAAAACAGATTATTGAAAATTCATGAAACTTGGCAAAAACACAAAAGACATCATTACACACATTTTCAGCATTGGTAGGACTGACTCCGCCCAACAGGAAGTCGGCCATTTTGAAATATCTGCATTTTACACACATTTTTTGTGTACATTGTCAAACTACTCCTAGCAAATTTGATGAATTCTCTTGGTATTTGGTAAAAATAAACATTGAACATATCTGATGATAAATTGTGAAGGAATAGTCGATATCTCAAACGAGGACGAAATGGCAGATGGTTGAATTTTTGAGATGCCACATCAAAACAGGAGATCAAAACCTAGGTAATGCCAGGTGTTTTGAGGAGGTTATAACGGAGAAAAACTCACAAAATTTGACCAGCCTGCTTATCTAAGGCTGTTCTTTGATGTAGAATTAGAATTTCAAATACATGTATTTTAACAGCGCTATAGCGCCACCTGTATTTTAAATGGATATTTCACATGTTTATTTGGATAGAAAACTCTTGAAAATTGGCACGGTACGATTTGCGCTGTTGTGCGAGGGCCCTACGTCCCCCTGTGACAGGGGGACAACTCGTTATTATTATTATTATTATTCTGCCTCTTTGCGTCCATTTTTGAGGCATTTCCGATACTCGAAAACTCACGCATTTTGGCACAGACCTCAAGCTCGGCGAAAATTTTAAAGTTCCATAGAGGCTGGACTTTGGCGTTGTTCAGGAGCTCTATAGCGCCCCCAAACGTCGGCAGTGGCCGGGATGAAGTTTGTCCAACGTGCACCAACTTTGGTACGCTCATTGACCTCCTCATAAACAACAAGAATCACTAGGTTTTATTTGACTCCGCCCAACAGGAAGTCGGCCATTTTGACAGGAAGTTGCAAAATAAAAAGTTTCCCGCTGGGTTTCGGAGGGGTTAGGATGTTTGAAAACTCCTAAAATTTTACAGAGCTATTTGGCTTAGGCCATACTTTGACCGTAACTTGGAATTTCGTAAATTCGTCTTTCATCAGCTCTCTAGCGCCACCTATTTTATATCATATTTATGAAAAGCTCTCAGCCTCTTGATAATTGGCAGATTCAATAAGTCTTTGAAATGATTTAGGAATATTTTGTTGTTTTTCTCATGTGTAGCTAGAGGACTCTACAGCGCCCCCTATTTTGTTTAGGCCATTAAATTAGCTGTAGCTGTCTCAAAATTTCTCCAATATTCTCGATTTTTGGCAACAACATAGAAACTATCATCCCGCACATATTACCCATTGGCTTGTACTAGCTCTGCCCAACAGGAAGTCGGCCATTTTGAAATTTGTGGAATTTTTACACATTTTTCACGAACTCATTCAAACTCCTCCTAGAGTCTTTGTCAGATTATCTCTAAATTGGGCGTGGGTAGGCTCCAGACATACATGGTGATAAATTGCGAAGGAATAGTCGATAGCTTAAACGATGACGAAATGGCAGGCAATTAATTTAATGGAGACGCAACACTAGACCAAAGTGAAACCATGACACGGTCAGAACACGGATGATTGAAAAATCATGAAACTTGGTAAAAACACAAGAGACATCATAAGACACGTTTTTAGTATTGGAATAATTGACTCCGCCCAACAGGAAGTCGGCCATTTTGAAATATGTGCATTTTACACACATTTTTTGCATACTTTGTCGAACTCCTCCTAGGAAATTTGTTGAATACTCTTGATATTTGTCATCAATAAACTACTACCATCCCTGATGATAAATTGCGAAGGAATAGTCGATATCTTAAAAGAGGACAAAACGGCAGACAGTTGAACTGCTTGAGATGCCCCATTAAAACAGGAAGTGAATACATTCTGGTGATAGTAGGTGTTTGAGGAGGTTAAAAAGGTTGAAAACTCACAAAACTTTACAGGCCTGCTTGATTTAAGCAGTAATTTGATCTGAAATTAAAATTTCATATATGCGCATTTCATTGGCTCTATAGCGCCACCTAGGTTACAATGCATATTTGACATTACGGGAATGCTCAAAACCTCTTGAAAATTGACAGATTGCATAAGACCTAAAAACACTTTACAAATATTTTGACAATTTTTTCATGTATAGCTAGCGGACTCTACAGCGCCCCCTAATTCGTTCGTTTAATAAATTAGCTGTGGATGTGTCAAAATTTGTCTAATCTTCTCAAATTTTGGTAGAATCGTAGATAGTATGACCCTGCACATATTTGCAATTGGCTTGTATTAGCTCCGCCCAACAGGAAGTCGGCCATATTGGAATTTGTAATATTTTTACACATTTTTCACAAACTCATTTAAACTGCTCCTAAAGTCTTTGTCAGATTACCTCTTATTTCGCTGTAAATGAACAACAGACATATTTGATGATAACTGCCAAAGGATTAGTTGATCGGTAAAACGGTGACCCAATGGCGAGCAATTGATTCACTAGAGACGCAACACTCAACCAAAGTGAAACCATGACACGGTCAGAAAACAGATTATTGAAAATTCATGAAACTTGGCAAAAACACAAAAGACATCATTACACACATTTTCAGTATTGGTAGGACTGACTCCGCCCAACAGGAAGTCGGCCATTTTGAAATATCTGCATTTTACACACATTTTTTGTGTATATTGTCAAACTACTCCTAGCAAATTTTTTGAATTCTCTTGGTATTTGGTAAAAATAAACAATGAATATATCTGATGATAAATTGTGAAGGAATAGTCGATATCTCAAACGAGGACGAAATGGCAGATGGTTGAATTTGTGAGATGCCACATCAAAACAGGAGGTCAAAACCTAGGTAATGCCAGGTGTTTTGAGGAGGTTATAACGGAGAAAAACTCACAAAATTTGACCGGCCTGCTTATCTGAGGCTGTTGTTTGATGTAGAATTAGAATTTAAAATACATGTATTTTAACAGTGCTATAGCGCCACCTGTATTTTAAATGGATATTTCACATGTTTAACAGGATAAAAAACTCTTGAAAATTGGCACACTCAATAAGACCTTAAAATTACTTTTACCGGTTTCTCGGTTTGGCCCGGTACGATTTGCGATGTTGTGCGAGGGCCCTACGTCCCCCTGTGACAGGGGGACAACTCGTTTCTATTATTTTTGTACTTCACTATTGTAAGTTGCTTTGGACAAAAGCATCTGCCAAATGTAATGTAATGTAATGTAATTATAATTGGGGTATACAACAGTGGTGCTGGCCTATTGCTGTATTATATTCAGCCACTGGGGTGGTTTTTGGCCTAGAGATGATCTGAGGGATTTTTGCTATCGGGGATTAAACAGTAGAAGAAGAAGAGTGTAGTAGAAGAAGTAGTGTTGAGCCAAAATGCAAGTATTAACCCTTTTGTATCTACGATTTTTCAGTTCAGGAACAATTTTTTGATTCAATGGGTCTATAAGTTTTTAAAATGATGTGAGGTAGGTTGCTGTTAGTCTTTAAACCGTAACCTTTAAAATAGAACAAAGACATCACAGTCTTTTTAACCATATTGCATCGTGGCTACATTTTCAAAACTTATTCTTCTATACTAAACATACAGAACCTTAAAAAATAAACATACAACTGGGTATTCACAACTATGTTTCACTGTAGAGTTGTGGCTTTGCTTTATCGCTAAAAAAGCTATGTGAAGGTAAAACATACCTTGGGTCCAGCGTATTAACCATAAACTTACTCACCTTCGACTGAGCTGTATAGTTATAAATCCTTTTTTGTGCAATCCAAACTGTGCCCAAACACTGGCTTTTAGTGAGAATGGAACGGGATGAATCACGCTTATCTCCTGCTCCATGCTAGCTGACTCTATTCAGATAAATGGAGCTGGCTAACTAACTAGCTTGCTATACGGGCGCCTAGACGGCCTTCTTCTACGGTGGCCAAGTAGACGCGTAATGCGGTATGCAGTACTGTTGTAGGAGTAGCAAAAAATAGAACCTAAACACATTTTTAAATCTATTTTGGGGGATCGAGTCAAAATTGCCAGGACTAGGGGTGGGCGATATGGCTCTAAAATAATATCACGATATTTCAGGGTATTTTTGCGATAACGATATACTTGGCGATATAGGAAAACTAAAATAATTAATTCATTTCAGGAATATTTTATAATAGTATAACAGAATAATCATAATGTGGCAAAATAAATAACATAGCATAAAATAATATAATGCAGCAAATAATATTGCAGAATATTTAGTGCATGCATATAAACTGCAAACTAAAACAATTATACAATAAATACACCTAAAGCTTCACAGTAAATAATAGACTACTTGTAAGACAGAACAGCCCTATTATCACAATATGGATTTTTAATATCATGATATTTCTGTGTCACGATATATTGTATACGATATAATATTGCCCACCCCTAACCAGGACTGGGAATTATGATTCTTTAAAGAATCAATTTTTGATCAGCACCCCTATTTAGCACAGTGCTCGTCAACCCATGGTTCCTGGTCCTGGTTCCTCCCCTGCTCTGCACATTTTAGAGGATAACCTGCTTTTTAACACAGTCACTGTAGCTGTGAAAGGGCTTGTTAATGAGTTGAATTAACTTATCTCCTACTGTAGTATGTAGTTAATGTAGAAAGTAGTCTTCAGTGCACTCAGTCACAAAACTGCAGTGTGAAACCAAAGCTAACTAGAATAAAAGTGTTAAATGTGTTACATTTTAAATGTGATGACGATGCAGCAACCGTGATAAAATCCCGTATAATGTAATAACTAGCCTGACCTCTGATCAGCGAGTACAGGGGACTGTTGGGCGGTACCGGGCGTCGTAGTGTCGGTGCTGGCAGGAGGCAGTGTGTTGGGGCCCGGGCCCTGAGAGAGCCGAGTGATGAAAAGGAGAGGACGTGTAGAATGTGAGAGGTGACACATCTGATAACCTATAAATAGTGTGGCTGAGAGCAGGAGCTGGCAGGCAAACGATGAGGCGACAAACTCGGAGAGGAGAAGAAAGAGAGAGGGAGGGATGTGCTGCTGCTGCGGCGGCTCTTGCTTTTCTCACCGAGACACACAGAGTTAGCAGGGTCTTGAGGGACTTCAGGGACGCACTTTATCTCAGTCTGCACTCACCGTCCAGCAGCCTGCTAGCTATGACCATCGGGAGAGAAGCCAAACACTGACTGAACCCGGCCCTCGAGGGTGTCGGGACACTTGTGGGGTCCTGCAAATGCGAATGTGTCCTCAGCGTTGGAGGAGCTGTGATTTTCAGGATGATGTGATGATGATGCTTCTCTCTGTTGTGTGATCTGCACTAGTGAGAGGTACTGAGTAGTAGGGGTTTGCCATATCATATCGTATGTGATAATATCGCCAAAAATTTTTATATCGTTAACTATATTATACCCTGAAATATCGTGCTATGTTACCCACCCCTAATTACCTAATTTAGCAAAATAAAAAAATCACACTGTTCTAATTACCCATTATATATCTACTAGAGACAGATTATATCTGTCCAGTATCATTTATTTAATTTTAATCCTGGATATTTGTAGATATATCGAGGGCATTATTATTAGTATCATAACATTCTGGATCATTGACTTCTGTTACAAATCTGATATATTTTTTTTTAAATCTCAGTTAGCCATATCATATTGCATGCAATAATAAAATTCTAAATAATTTAAATAATGATTGTCATATCGCCAAAAGTATCGTTACCGTGAAAATACCACGAAATATTGTGATATTATTTTAGAGCCATATCGCCCACCCCTTGGTTTAAAGAAGCTGTTCTTTGGACATCAGCCTAGTTTTGTAGGCTTAGTGGGTTATGCATGAGATTTATATTGTTTGTTTTTTCTCTATGGACATAGAGCTGGTCAATATGGTAATAATTTTATATCACAAAAAATCAGCATCAGCAGTGGAAGATTTTTAAATCCTTCTATTCAGATACTCTTTAATGCAGTACAGTACAGTGCTTTTTATAGATTTTTATGTTCAGCTGTTTCTATAATTTTAAGAGATTTAGGGACATGGAAATAATTGTTGACTAATCGACTAATGGAAAATAATCACCAGATTAGTCGACTATCAAAACAAGTTGCAAAATTAGTTGCAACCCTGTTCACAAGATAATAAAATAAAGTCATATTGCCCAGCTCTGCATAGACCATGTAACTAGAGATGGGATCGATCCGATACAATTTTGGTATCGGGGCCGATATCGACGTAATATAACGTATCGGATATCGGGCGAGAGCGGCCGATCCACTTATTGATCCATATTCCAGTCCGCAGCTTGAGCTAAACAATAAACCTGCTGTAATTTTACACAAAACTACACTATCTAACCAGCACTAAGAAATCAACAGTGATTAATTCAGCTCGGAAATACAGTTAGCGTCGCCGGTTAGCCGTTAGCCATTGCAGCTAATCCACTATGCTACATGTCAAAATAAAAGTGTCCTGCGCAATCAGTGCAAAAACATTTTCTAGAGCCCTGTATTAAATATTTAACATATTTAATTTTTTTTATTTATTTAATAAAAATTTTAATTTTTAATTTTAAAGAAAATTACTATCTGTTTGAATATAAAGTGGGTTGAATAAATTACTTTGTAATGCATTTACATTAAATGCACTTGTGTATACTTTTCAAAGGGCTGTGTGATCTTGTGTGTTTCAGCCTCATATTGTAACCTTAATCATAGTACTAATAAAAAAACTAAAAGTATCTGTATTTGCATCAGTATTGGCAGTTTTATATCAGTTTAATATCGGAATATCGGAAAAAGTGGATCGTCCCATCACTACCGTACTTTAAACTACTGGAAATTTTGCAAATGGACCTTTATTAAACTTATTTCAGAGTTGTGTATGGAGTGTGTATGGAGTTCGGTTCTGGAGCTTTTTATCCAAGGAATTGAGAGACAAAGCGATTCTTTCAAGCTCAGAGACTCAGATGTGCCAAAAGTCATGGGACTTTGGCATTTTCATATAAAAATTTCAGAGTTCCACTGTTCTACACCTTCCAGCCTCAGGATAAAAGGTCTGACGCAAATTCAGAGAGACGAGCTGTTTTCCTGTGTAGACACTGTTTTGAATTTGGCCTCGGAAAAGCTGACGTAATTGCGAGAAGACGTCCGTCACAGCGGCGGTAGCCAGCTATTCGGCTGGGGCAGAGGTTTGGATTGGCAGCACTTCACTAAAAGTAATAATATCCAGGGGCAAAGGTTTGTGTGGTTGGAGCGTGAGGGTTATTATGTGGTTTCGCCTCGTGCTCTTGATATGTGAGGGCTATTTGGTGGAAAATAAAACGACACGTCTGAACGGAATGGCGACATCAACACATTACAGGGAGGAAGTGTTGCTGCTGCGGAGGTGTGTGTGTGTGTGTGTGTCTGTGTGTGGGCGGTTAGGTTGTTTGGGTGTGTATGGAGTTCGGTTCTGGAGCTTTTTATCCAAGGAATTGAGAGACAAAGCGATTCTTTCAAGCTCAGAGACTCAGATGTGCCAGAAGTCATGGGACTTTGGCATTTTTCTATTAAAGAACTCTATATTGATCCTACATGGAATTTGGATGTGATTTCGCTGCCAGCGTCTGTTCACATGGACAGTTTTAGTCAGAAGCTGTGGGTCATGATCATTACCACCCACTGAACTGTGGGTCTACTGTGTGTCTTGTGTGTATTTCTGGTACACACAACTAATACCCAAAAATGTTTTGTCCCTTTCTTAATATTGTGATATTATTTTAAGGCCATATCGCCCACCCCTACAGGGGTTGGACAATGAAACTGAAACACCTGTCATTTTAGTGTGGGAGGTTTCATGGCTAAATTGGAGCAGCCTGGTGGCCAATCTTCATTAATTGCACATTGCACCAGTAAGAGCAGAGTGTGAAGGTTTCATTAGCAGGGTAAGGGCACAGTTCTGCTCAAAATATTGCAATGCACACAACATTATGCGTGACATACAGAGTTCAAAAGAGGACACATTGTTGGTGCACGTCTTGCTGGCGCATCTGTGACCAAGACAGAAAGTCTTTGTGATGTATCAAGAGCCACGGTATCCAGGGTAATGTCAGCATACCACCAAGAAGGACCAACCACATCCAACAGGATTAACTGTGGACGCTGTAAGAGGAAGCTGTCTGAAAGGGATGTTCGGGTGCTAACCCGGATTGTATCAAAAAAACATAAAACCACGGCTGATCAAATCACGGCAGAATTCAATGTGCACCTCAACTCTCCTGTTTCCACCAGAACTGTCCATCACCACAATAAATTATTGTGGTCTGAAACCAGGTGTTTCAGTTTCATTGTCCAATCCCTGTATTTGCCAGCTTAATTAAAAAAGCACAAGCTCTGTAGACCAGCCTTTGCTTAATGTCTGGGTACTCTTAGCCCGATCCATCAAAGTCCAGCGCTGCATCCCAAGCACCCAATTTCTCTAATTAGGCTTTATTTTTTGGTACTGTATCAATACGAAGGCTACAACAAATAGCTTCAGACACTCAGGCCCCTGACGGATCAAGTAGAGCAGCACTGGCGGAAAAAAAAAAAACGCGTTTGAAATATATTGGAGTCTCAATTGTAAGAAGCTTACCATATTTATCACTCCACTCTCCGTGTGCCTTGAGAATTGGAGAAATGAGTATAGCCACAGGTAGGGTAATATCTCCGCACCTCTCCAGCAGGAGAAACTCTCTGAGCTTTGCCTTGTTCAAGACTTATTTCTCCCTGCGGTGTCTCTGTGTATTTCAGTAAACACCACTGCCGAGTAACCACCGCCGAGCGCGCTCTATTATGGGACTGAGCCATATGCGTCTGTTTATTGTAATCTTCATTTGCCCTGCCCCCTCATGTCAGGCTGGAAAGGTTGTGGAGCTCTCGAGTGAGTTTTATGTGTTGAAAGGACAGGTGGAGAAACACAGTGAAAGGGCAGGGTCTCCTCCGAACTGTTTGCTTTGGGTATTGGCTTTGCTGTGTAAAAAATCTTTGCTGGGGTTGAGCACTTCCAGGGATGCAGTTACTCTGCACAAACAGCCGTAACTGTGATTGCACGGTGTCGATGGCCAGCCGTCACATAGGCCTGCTTCTTTTTTAACTAAAACCAATAGGAAAGGATAATGTATTGCAAATTGTTGCTATCCAATAAAAAAAACTAATCTACGAAAAACCAACTTTACACGACAGAAATAAAACCTTCTTAACTTTCAAAAAAGAGTTTATTTCAGGGAGGAATATCAATTTGTCCATTCATCACAAAATTTTGACACTGTGTAAAGGAGAGATTGTTTGTTCAAAGTATAAACTAAACTAAAAATGGACAAAAATAGAGATTTTTGTTTTTTGGTTGGACATTGATATATACGTTATAGTATATATTGCAATATATTGTGATACTGTAAGCAAAGTGATATATTGTTTTATTTTTTACTATATTATAAAAACATCATTATTCGGGTAAAAAACATAAATTTTTTATCCAGTCAAAACAGTGAGATCTGAAGAAAGGCTATAGCACTTCTGTTTTTTTGAAGAGGGTTTAGCCGCAACACAAATTAATGAAATAAAACACTGTCTGCCACCATGGAAACTAATAGCTAAGAATCTCTATAGTGTTTTTGAGTATCAATACAGTACTTTCAAATGTAATATCGCAAAATTGTAATATATCGCAATATTTTAATATTAACAAACACTTTTCGAAAATAGGAGTTGCCGTATTTTTTGCCAAACTACCTACATTTCTGTTTCTAATAAAAAATGAAAAGGTACATTTACTCAAAATGTAGTTTTGGTGTAGTGTAATGTCATAGGTCTAGAGTGGCCCTACGGTCTAACTGCTGCTCTTTAAGTAAGATCATGAGCTCAGATCAAACCGAAATCATGGACTCAGAAATCCACTGTAAAATCCTTTCTTCTCACTCTTTGGACGAAGACATAACAAAGACAAATAGCCGTTTCTTTTACAAATGGCCAGAACTGTGACCGCCCAACACAGACAACCAGCCACTGCAGCAGTTAAGCTCATCAGGAACATCAATGTTGTAGTTTTACCGTCTTTTATTGTCAATCTTTTGCCAAATTATGTTACTAATAAAGCGTGAAAAAGTACATTTACTCATAACTTTGGTTTTTATGTAGTATAATGTCATAGCTCTAGAGTGGCCCTACAGTCTAACTGCTGCTCATTAGGATCAAACCAAAAGCATGGACTCAGAAATTCACTATCAAATCCTTTCAAAACAAAGACAAATAGCCGATCCCTTTTCAAACGTCCAGAACTGTGATCGCCCGACACCGACAACCAGCCTCTGCAGCAGTTAAGCTCGTCAGGAACATCAATGTTGTCGTCTTTGCTAACAAACTCCAGGCATTTCAAGCGCTTTCGCTAAATAAGAGCCGGCGTCTTTTATTGCCAATCTATTCAAGGCTAATTTGCTTCCAGGATCATCATTATCACAGCTCATAATTAGCCCCGGGACTTAACGGCACCAGGATATCAAAGATGACATTGCATAGATTGGTTGCAACCTGTGCGAATGGATCAACTCGCTTCCTAGAGTGGAGTTCAGAGCTCAGCGCCTCCGAGTCGTCGGAGTTTACAGTAGCAGCAGCCCCCCTCGCCTGTTCCCTGTGATTAATTTATCAAATACTTGCACTGGTGTACTTCGCGGAATCACGTAGCCCACAGTAAGACTCCAACACTTTAGATTCTACTGCAGTGACATTGCTTGTTTGTCCCATGGGCTCCCAGTCTAAAAGTAGAATCTAATTGAAGGGATGTCTACAACCTTGCCTTTGGCCAGCTCAAGTGCACTATGTCGAAGCCTGCGAGCTTCTGAATGGTGTAATTAATCTGCTGCCACAGAAACCTGTTTATTACATTCCCCTCTCCTCCTCATCTCTATAATGGAAGCAGATGCATTAAGTGAAAAGAGCTTCCAGAGGACCTTGGCTTAATCTGACACGGGCTTTAGCGCTTTCATGTTTCTCTTACCGAGTGTGTCAGGCTTTTAATAAAACTTCACTCCTCGATGTGTTCAGATATGTATTAATCCAGCTTTTTTTCCCCCAAACCCAGTCCTTGGAGACCCTGGAAAGTTCACATTTTTGCACTTTTCTCAGCTCCCGAGCAATCTCCCAGCAAGTTCTCAGACTGTCTAGGGTGCAAATTGGATTTGAGTGTGATTAAATTAAAGTATTTAATAATTAATTAATTAATTAATACATCAAAAATGAAACACTGTGTGTTCGTATCCTGCTGCTTAAACCTTAACATAAATTTGTAGGTGTTTTTTTTTGTAGGTGTTTCTGAAAAAAAAAATGAATCCATCAAAATGTACAGAGCATTTTTTTAGTAGTTGACTAAAAAAGTTAACTTTGAGTTAACTCGTAGAGTCCTATTATACACCCTGTGCACAGGACATCACGATGCTCGTTTCAATCTTACACTCCACTAACAGGCTATTATCACATCTTTTTTCACAGCTGCATCCTTTAAATAACGTTATACGTTATTGAAGTGTTAAGTGTTTGTGAATATATCTACGCTGAAGAGGTTGTGGTGGTGTGGAAATGATGTGTGTTCAGGTAAAATTCTCATGTATTGCTATCTTAGAAACGGAAAACACAGGTGCACCACTGACTGAATACAACTTAGTCTGAAGTTTATTCCTATCTTGGCAGTGAACTGTTAGCAGACGCGTCCCCAACACTTGTGCAGGTCCTTGTCTTTTTCCTCTGCTGAGCAGCATTGGACACGGTTGGGTAGCTTTGCCTTTGAAATAGCAATCCGCCAAAATCTACAGTGCTCCCGGCTTTTAACAGAAATACGGACACGCTGATTGGTTTAGTTTACTTATGTAACGTCCAAAAACACACCCGCCATTAATTAAGAGAATTAGTAAATGCCTTTTGTGTGTTTCGAAACGAACGTGGTGTACTTTTACCGTTGTTATGATAGCAAAGACACACTGAGACGATTGCACGTTTGATGTGCACGATTGATGACCATAGATCGCCTATAGACTGCTAAAATGTGAATCAAACTATTATAACACATTTTACACATCTGCATCTCACTTTTGGTCCAAAATTTGAGTTAATAAATGAGGTGCAATTGACATATTTTAAATACTATGCAAGATAATTAGTTTGTGGCCCCTCCATCTCAACCTGTTTACAGTTTTCTTCTATTCTCAGTCTACTGGGATGTTTGAAGGGGATTAAAGGGGCTTATGATCTAAAATCTCTAGAGTCCCATTACATGCAGGCAGTTAGACAGTCGCTCCACCCTAGATCTGTGAAACCATGTGCATTTCTGTGCTGAAAAAAAGAACAGAAAAGTTGAATTTAGATTGCAGATTTGTGTTTAAATGTAAGTGTGTGCTTTCACAGCTCTAGAGTGGCCCTACAGTCTAACTGCTGCTTTTAAAAGAAGAGGAGATCATAAGTTCATTTCCCAGCAGGAGCTCAGCATTCACAGTCAGGGACAAAGACAAGAATACAAAGACCAAAGACCATCAACTTTTGTGTTGGACACAGATGGAATTTGACCTCCACCTTTAACCTACACACACACACACACATATACTCACACACTAGTGAACAAACACACTTACACACACACACATATACGTAGTGAAACAGTGAGCAAACATTCTCAGACTGGTGGGCGACCTTCACTGCAGTGCCCAGTAAGCAGAGAGAGGGTTAATGGACTTGTTTAAGAGCAGAAGCTTAGTGAACCCTCTCAGGATATTTTGGCCCAATCCGATCTGAGTCTCTTAATGCTAAGTATTAGCTGATACTGATCTGATTGGATCATTGTGTTTGTGTAAATAATACAAGTAATACAGCCACAGAGTTTAGGTTACACACTAAGAAAAGTAAGTACAGATTTGTACTTAAAAGGGTACAAAGCTCGTCGCTGGGGCTGTATCTTATATTGAGGTACAAAAAAGTACCTTTCAGTGAAAGTCCTTTTTTTGTACCCATGATTTTTGTGCCAGTAAAGATGATAAAAATTACAAACATTTTCATCAACTAAATATGGCTCAAAAACTTGATGATCCAAAATTGTCTGGCTTTTAAATAAAAAAATGTGCAATTATAAAATATATATTGTTTATTAGTACAGTGATACAGAATACTGAATGTACCTTTTGGTTGGTTAAATGGTACAAATTTGTACTTATTGCTGTTAGAAATTACTTTGTACTTCACAGGGAACAAATCTGACCCTGTAAAGACCAATATTGTACCTTTGAGGGTACAAATATGAAGAGTGTACCTCTATTGTACCTCTGTTTTTTAGAGTGTAGGTAATGGAGATTTAATGCCAGGGCAGCTCATATGCATTGGTTCCCAGACCCCTCAACAGTGTGGAGTGTGTTAGCTGCACAGTTTAGACACTCTGGTCTGATTTATTTACTTTAGTAGTTACTTGAATTGAATTACTTGTAGTTTGTTGAATGAATTAAGCAATAATACACAAGAGGTCCTTTAACGTGTAATATTGGCACTGCTGTGCTGCAGTCGTAGGCACGAGGCCACAGGCTGAGTAGCGTAGGTCAGGACAGCAGTGCCAATATGACACGTTATAACATTATCTCTCGTGTATTATTGATTGGTTAATTAATTCAACAAAAATATTGAATAATGCAGTGTAATAAACACTCTGCAACTTAAAATAGTTCCATTGCTGCTCTGTTTGTAACTGCACAGTAAACGCTGCATTGTTTCTAGGCTAGCGTGGTGGCTTAAATTTTTGACCATTTCAGTCAAAATTGTGGTAATCTAAGCTTACTCTAAATAAATGTAAGAGTTTTACTTACCCTGTAATCTGTTTAGATTAAAGTCCAGCATTCGTTTGACTTCTTTTGTAAGAATTAAAGTTTTTGTCACTTCAGCACCCGCCTATTGGAGATATGGCGTTTCTGCACTAAGTCTATGGAATCCAGCGTCTCCCAGTGGTGTTTAATCATATCGCATTTACATCGTTTGTATTTGGTTTGTAAGTGCTGCATCATTGCTAGGTTACCTGTATGTGGTGGAGTAATACAGTCTGCCCTAGTCTGCATGTCTAGCAGCTGCTGTTATTATACACATTTGGACATAGAAGTGATTGGACATAGAACCTATTTGGCAATATAGCAGACTTACAAAATATTTAACCCATTGCAGCTCATTAGCTTCACTAATGTTTTTGAATTGACTCAACTCACTATACTACGTATTGTTCCCTAAACTTAAACTAGGAGTTAGGAGAACTTTTATAGAGAAAGCTCTATTGAGTTAAGTCAGAAATGCGCTGAATTTTTTCCCGAGAGGTACTTTCCAGATAAAGGCAGCGGCAGAAGATTTACTTCACAGGGACTTCATTATGTTTTTTTCCTGCTCGGTTCGCTTTTGAGTTGATCATTCAGGTGGGATAAATGCAAACATGCTGAGTAAGAAGCTCGCCGCATAGCAATTGATATCATGACTCCCCTGCAAATGCCTTTGCAAATGGATGGGGAAAAGGCGCACAACTGCGAGACCGCCGATGCGTCTGAGAGGAGACGGAAGAGGAATGCAAAAAAATCGTTCAAAAGCATCCGGGACTGAAGCTCTCTTGTTTTTTTTTTTTTGGGCTGTTATGATGTCCTTATTTTAAGCATACCTGTGGTACAGATGGTGTGTTTTTCCAGCGCTCCGCGTCAAAGCCGAGCTTTTTCTTTTAAAGCTGTGGCTGTGTGTTTGTGCTGGCTTTCCTGTGTGCGTTCTCACACTGAGTAATGATGCTTGGTTCGGGGAGGGGGCTCATGTGTGCGGCCATTAAGCTCCGCAAGGTGTTTGTCCATCCATCCGTGCTCATCTGTTGTCAAGCCAATGTCCTCCGGAGTGTCGAGGGCCTTGAAGAGTAGGCTGCAGGTGTTTGGGTCTGCCAGCCCCGGCTTTGTGCTTTCCATTCAGCCGAGCGGCGCGCTGGGTCCTCATTAGCGCGCAGCACGCCGCGGATCCATTCACCGCCACCAAAGGTGGCAGGGAGCTCGTATGGTTATTTTCTCATTATAATGTGCATATTCCAGGGGCACAACCTATTACACTGCGCTTATGTTGTGGCACAACAGTTTTTCGCATTACTCACCGGCGGAAAATGAAATCTCGCTGATTGCCCTGACCTCCAGGACGGCTCCTTTCAGATGCAAACGCCGCTGAATAAATTCCTTTCCATCAGAAATATCGGCCGTACCCGGCGCCTCCAATTAAAATGACTGATTGTCAGGCGCTTAATAATATTTGAGAAAGCGGCAACTAATTATATTTGTGCGACTGTCTGCTTCGTAAAAAAAAAAAAAAAAAAAAAAAAAAAAGATGTCCGGTGGGCTCCATGCAGATGCCGAACATCTGTGAGAGGAGCATTAAAATAAGAATAAATCCCTTTGTGAATGAATGTTTGTTAGCTGCTTCCACCCAAGCATGCATGGCTTAAATGCAGTCTCCACTGTCTGGCTGGCTGGCGTTCCATTTTTTACACGGGTGGCCACCTTCAATATTTCATGCACTACAATATCTTGTCTCATCAGGGCCAACAAACCAAAAGCTGTTGGGTTTTTTGCTGGTATTTGATCAGATTAGATTAGATTAGACTGCAGTGGAATGTAGTCTCCGTTTTCACGTAGGGCTGTGTCGAATGCTGAGGTACGGTACACCAACGAACTGGAACTCTGGAAAAAAAAATATTTTACCAAATTGAAAACCTCTGGAATATAATCAAGAGGAAGATGGATGATCACAAGCCATTAAACCAACAAAGCAAGCTGAACTGCTTGAATTTTTGCACCAGGAGTAAAGCAGCATAAAGTTATCCAAAAGCAGTGTGTAAGACTGGTGGAGGAGAACATGATGCCAAGATGCATGAAAAAAACTGTGATTAAAAACCAACCAGGGTTATTCCACCAAATATTGATTTATTCTGAACTCTTAAAACTTTATGAATATGAAATTGTTTTCTTTGCATTATTTGAGGTCTGAAAGCTCTGCAGATTTTTTTTACTTTAGCCATTTCTCATTTTTTGCACACAAATGCTCTGAATGACAATATTTTCATTGTCGTTTAAATATTTTTATAAATAGCAAAATCAGAAAAACTGATTCAGAAACTAGTCTAATCTCTTAATTTTTTTCAGAGTTGTATGCTTTAGGGTTGGGATACATTACTTTATTGTTTATTGTTTTTCCGTATATATATTAAGTATTATTTAATATAAACATATATTCTTTTTCTAGGATCAGTGGTAAAGTTCACTTGTTGCATTGGGTGCATTTACTTATTGTCGCTGTCCAATGAAAAACAAGTATCTCCATTTTTGTCAATTTTAGGTTTACTTCAGAATTTGAACACCCAAACAGTCTCTTCCACTGTGCCAAAATTTCTCGATGAACGGACCAATAGAAACACTTCAAAATGACCTGAAATAAACTCTTTTTACATTGACTTCCATTGAAATTTTAGACGTTTTTTTCTCTACTGTAAAGTTTCTGTTTTGAAGATTCAATAGCAACGTTCTGCTATGAAATAGCTGACTATTGTACTCATGAAGAG
This sequence comes from Astyanax mexicanus, assembly GCF_023375975.1. Lineage (NCBI taxonomy): Eukaryota > Metazoa > Chordata > Actinopteri > Characiformes > Acestrorhamphidae > Astyanax > Astyanax mexicanus. The sequence continues at coordinate 55,597,807 of NC_064410.1, read as the reverse complement.
AAATTTAGAGAATAGAAGAGCACAGAACATCATGCCCTTTTAACGGATTGAGTCATTATAACTGTTTCGTTAAGAGGACAGAAATAATTGTACCAGATATAATTGCAATAATAATAATAATTTTAAGAACATTTTATGCCATTGATTTAATGATAATAGAATAATAATGCAGTTACACCCTATTAAACAGCAGTGAACATTAGATAATTGCAAGTATTTAGACATTATGATTGAAATAAATAAATATCGTATCATTTTAAATATCCTAAAATAAACAAAATGCTGTTTTAAACTCGACATATCAGCTCATTCACTAGTCTAGTTTCTTTTTTTTTTTCAGAAGTGTATATTGTATGAAGTCAATGGTCAAAAAATGTAGCTTTTTGAGGCTGCTATTATTATATAACTGAATTTGTGATGCTTTTGTCTCAAAGCGAATCTGACCCCGGTACAGTTTAATTTTTAGCAACAAAGGAACAATCCTACAGTTCATTGCTTGCTTGTTTTGCTTGTGTGTTGCATTATCTCTAATGGTGCCTTGCTTGAAAGCTGAGGGCCCTCTGGATACCAGCCAAATGATTATGTAATTAGATAAATGAATGAGTTTAGATCAGGAAAGAAGAGCCAGGACAAGCAGATAATGGCCTCGCAAGGCAACAGGTTCAGACATGTTAAAGGCCTTCTCGAGTGCCATCACTTACGTTGGCCCTGTGATGGGTTTGTTAGCGGAGGCACTCAGCAGATCCGCAGCGACAGACCCTCTTCATGTAGAGTCTATAAGGAAGTCTGCGGTTCTCGGGGTGAACCTAGGACTCCATTGGAGGCTCTCCTTCTGCTTCATTATCTCACCGTGGCGAATGAATCAGACAGAAATACAGAGATTTCTGAAGCTCCAAGGCTGCGAGTTTGCTTGAAAAAAGCATCTGCTGCATTCTCTTTGAGAAGCAAAGTCTTTAAGGGCCCTTTAACACTCTGTCCCAAATAAATGAGTCCGCACTCAGGACCGAATCTGGGCTCTTTCGGAAGAGGGGCTCATTATCTCTGGTTTGCTTTCACACAGGAACTTTCGGCCGTTTGCCGCTTTTTATTCATTTGCTTGGATACAAACGCTAAAATGATGGGAACTGCACATTTGTGTTGCATTTTGACATCCTGGAGCTTCTCTAAACAAGCATTTGTTTCCTTATGAAAATATATTTCTCCATATTTATCACTATGCTGTCTGTACCCGTATTCACTTTTTTTCACAAAGCTGAACTTATTGCAGTACCCATGCACCAATCACGCAACCCTACACGCAGCACAGGGAGCAGATACTGTAGCTTTCACACCTACAGTGGACTAACTGCCCCAAAGCTCCTGCATTTCGACATGCAGGAGCTTCTCTAAACAAGCATTTGTTTCCTTATGAAAGGATATTTCTCCATACAGGCCAGTGCGAGACGAGGGTTTATCACCGTGCTGTCTGTTTAACTTATTGCAGTACCCATGCACCAATCATGCAAACCTACACGCAGCACAGGGAGCAGATACTGTAGCTTTCACTCCTACAGTGGACTAACTGCATCAAAGTCAATTTCTAGAGGATTCATGCAAAAAAAAAGCTGTTTGCTGGTTTTGTTCATTTGCTTGAATACAAACACTGAAATGACAGGAATCGCACATTTGTGTCGATTTCCGACATGCAGGAGCTCCTGTATTCACTTTTCTTCACAAAGCTGAGCTTATTGCAGTACCCATGCACCAGTGCTATTACAGTGTTGCTTTATAAGGATATACAGATGGAAAAGGTAGTATTGCAATATTTAATGTCTTATATCAATAAATGAACCAATCATGCAACCGTACACGCAGCACAGGGAGCAGATACTAGATTTTTACACCTACAGTGGACCAACTGCCCCAAAGCTTCTGCATTTCGACATGCAGGAGCTTCTCTAAACAAGCATTTGTTTCCTTATGAAAGGATATTTCTCCATACAGACCAGTGCGAGACAAGGGTTTATGACGTGCTGTCTGTGCCTGTATTCACCTTTTTAAACAAAGCTCAACTTTTTGCAGTACCCATGCACCAATCACGCAAACCTACACATAGCACAGGGAGCAGATAATGTAGCTTATACACCTATAGTGGATCAACCACCCCAAAGTCTGCTTAAAATGAACCAGAACCAGACCACCAATTTCTGCAGGATCCATCCTTACACAGAAAAACTGCTTTAACATTTGACCGTAAGTGATGCAAAAACATGCGTTACAACAAAAGCCATGTGAGAATGTTCCTTCTGCTTATTGGTCAGACCTATCTGGAGTGGAGCAAGATGTTAAATATGACATTAAATATAGGAAGATGGTCTGATTATCTTGGTTCTGGACTATCATGTATTTCAGTGCAATTTAGCTTGAAGCAACAGCAGAGATGGCATCAGGTAATAGCTGTTGTAATTATCTAGGTAATAAATCAGTTTAAACTGTACCTGAACAGCCGTTTAACTCAAACACGAGGAGAAATATTTGATAGTTGGGTCAAAACAAGGCCGGATCACTTTATCACCACAAATTAATCGTTCGTTTTGGACGTGACCGAAATCCCCTCTTCTTGTGGGATACATTCCCAAATTCGCGAAACCATGAGTGAAAATGAAGCAGAGTTTTAGCCAGATTAAAAAGTGCAGGTGTGAAAACAACCTGAGAGGTCAATCTTCATGCTCTTATTAAAGTTTTATAAGGCTGCGCAGTATATGTCCACTGAAGTGCTTAAGTGTATACATTTGAACGTAATTTCCTCAAGGTTTAAAGCCTCGTAAACGTTACCAGCTTCCTGCCTGACAGTGATTAGAAGTGCTCAATGCAGCTCAAATCATGTATATCTTATAATGATTTGACTTTTATGAGCGTCTTAGGCAGCGGTGGGTCTGCGAAGGGCCATTGAGGCCGTCAAATTAGCAAACGATGCCGAGCGGAGAATGGGTCCCGGCGTCTGTAAAGGACAAGTGTTTAGTCTAGCCCGAGTACAGAGCGCATGTCTCCATGGACACGAGATATCAATACAAAAGATGTACTTTGGTGATTGTGCACAAAAGGCCTATTTGTCTTGGGTTAATAGCTAATTCCACATTTTGTGATTTGACAAGGGAGCCCATAATGTACCAGTCCCTGTCAATACAGCTTCAGAGCAGATAATATGAACCTGGCAGACGAGTGGAGTCAATAAGAGACGCTGGAGTGTAGATCATCGTTCTTATCGATGGAGCAGAGCTACAGTAGGTGAAAGCTGTGGAAGTTTGGGATTTGCTCTCTTCTGTTAAACTCAGCTGAGGCAGGTGTTACGGTGGGAAGATGCAGTTTGAGATGTGTATAGTGCAGTGTACTTTAGTGAATATCGTCGCTGTCCAATGAAAAACACTTATTTCCAAAACAGCAACTTTCCTCCAGACTCTGCTCCCTTGATTTACAATTGAAATGCAAAATATATATATTGTTAAAATTATTCTTAAGAACAGATGGAAGCTTTTGGATTTGCATGGTATTGTGAGAACTGTAGTGGTTTAGCAGTATCATCACCTGAGCCTCTTCTGATCTTTTTCTCCATTTATTGCCCTGTCATAAATACTCCACAAACTGACATCATACACGAGCTGCAGCAAGAAAACAAAGCAGTCTAAATACCTGCAGTTTGTACCTATTATGTAATACTTGTAGTATCTGCAGTGTGGGGCTTCCGCATCATGTAAACTCAAGTTTTTGTCAACATAAATATCTCCTTCCAGTTCCTGTTTGAGGCAGTACTGAGCTTGAAGGAGCTTGTCAATCATGAGACGGATTTTAAATAACAAACCGTTACTCAACTCCTTTATTTTAATCTGTTTACAAGAGCATCCTGTGACTCACATTCAAACAGGCTATTTTTAAAATCTTATACAAAGTGCCCTCTGCTAAAAATACAGAGATTAAACGCTCTAAATAAGCTAAATAAGCTAAATAAGCATGAGTATGAGGAAGACGAGTGCTGTGTCAGCTGGAAGAAACCCAGGAATTTGAGTTTCATAGTTTAGTTCTACTGTTTCCGTTCAGTCGGAAGTGTGTAGGCACATCCGCTGCACATGAACAATGGACAGTTATCTCAGCGGTCACTTTCCAACCCACAGTCCTTAAACATTGTTTTTTTTTACTGTTGGTTTACAGTGAACGAGAGTGAAATTGTGTAGAATACATACACCTACAGTAATGACCACGCAGCTGCAGAACATCTGGTTTAAAACCTCATTAGCAGACAGTCAGAGTCAAATCATCCAGTTCTTTAACTCTGTGAAACACTTGTGTATTACTGTATAATTATAGTAATAAACTACACTCTATAAAAAAGTTGTATATTACACTAAAATATGTTTTTTTAAGAACCATATGCATGAAGAAAAGTCATTAATACAGCAAATGATGATTTAAACATTCAGTTTTTGAGTTACTGTAAAGAACCACTGTCTTTATTAAAGAATCCTCATTCACTGTTTAAGTTAATGCCCACTAGGTAGGATTTCCTTGATTTTTGATCTTTTTAAAGAAGTAAAATTACAGCTTGTAACTCACTGCAGTGCTGCATTGAGGTGTAATAGGAGGAATAGCGGTGCTCTCGTGTCTGTGCCGGAGCTCCTCTGAGCTCAAACCAGACTCTGTAAGTTTTCTGAGGCGGCCGCGACCAACGCTCGCGAGAACTGCGACCTGCTTTCCGACCTTTAGTTCTAACAGTTCTACAAGGACTACTGGTTCATTCTAACAAACTAACATACAGACACTCTGCCAGAAGCTGGAAAGAGACCGAATATGTCTGTGAAAGCCAAAAAAAAACGAGAAAGAGAAACTAATCCGCCTGAAACATTTATTAGACCCTACAACTGTAGGGGGAGCCCACAAGCACAAAATCTCAATCCTACCTAGTGGAGCTTTAAGTTAAAAGTGTAGCTTTCTTTTAGATTTTTGAAGCATTCCTATGAAGATTTGATTGTATTCAGTGATAAGAACATTAGTACGGTCAGGATGTTGGATGATCACCACCCCACTTCAACCCCAACTCCCTTATCCAACCAAGGAACTCCATAATACCTGGGGCTTTATACCCTTCTAGCCCATGACTGTCCTAAACCTGGTGTTACGGTTGGGGTAGATGTGGGATCCAAGTGCAGAGCAGATATGGAGATTTATATTATGAATATATGTATAGATTTATTTATATACTTATAAGGATATAGTTTTATTATTTATTATTCAGTTCTAGTAATGGTTTTGAAATAATAATTTTATAGGTGTTGTGATAAAGCAACTGTTTCTGCAAGGGGACTGGAGAATGGGTGGGAAATATACAACACAAGAGGTTTCGAAAAAAAGGCGGGAAACAGAACAAAGGAAATGCCACAAAATGGCATGTACCAACAAACAATTAACTTCAAATAAACCAAACTAAAACACAACCAAACTCAAAACTGTGTGGCTTTCTTTTCTGATCTAGATAGATAGATAGATAGATAGATAGATAGATAGATAGATAGATAGATAGATAGATAGATAGATAGACAGATACTTACTTTATTTATCCCGAAGGAAATTTAGAACTGTTTCCTTCTTTTGAGATCACCTTTTCTTTTTTTTTCTTTGCTTTACATTTCTTTTTGTGTGGCTTTCTTTTCAGATCTCTTTCCTTCTTTTAAGATCACTGTTACCGCTCACCCCTCTGTAAAGGTGCAACAGTGAGGTCTGGTTTGACTAAGGTTTATATAGGATAGTGCACAGGTGAAGCTGGTTGACGCTGATCACTGCCAGGGATTCTGGGAGTTGGAGTTTTGGAGTCCGACTCTACCATTTAGTCCCCTATGTCTACCCCTTAGTCCCTCTGCTGGCTGCCTGTGGTGCATCACTGCCCATCACACATGGTGCCAAAATTTACATGATTTCTTCTCCAGAGAGTACTATTCTATTGGCAGTACTTTTCCACAGTGGCACATCTGTATCAAACCTCTTTGCTCCACTAAGGAGAGCAGAGATTAGTTGAGCTAATAGTTATTTGGAGGTGTGTTGGGTGGCCCCGCCTTCCTCAGATGGGGCAGGCAATTCCACAGCCATGGTTTTGCTCCTCTAGACAGTGTTGTTGCTCGGGAATTAGAGATATAATTTGATCAGTGAAAGCACTGTTTGAAAGGTTAATGAGCAGGTTCTGGTCTAATTAGGGTTATTTCAATCTGTTTCCCTGAGCACGGAGGCGGAGCCAGGGTTTTTGTTTGGAGGCGACCTGAGACAGCAAGTGGCCTTACCAAATCAGAATTAAAGCTCTGGTGGGAAAATGATAAATACTCTGACTCAGCTATATATCTGATTTTCCTAAAGGTAACACACTCTGATGGAATGTTGCAGACATTTCTGCACATAAATGGTCATTTCTGGAGTGGTGGGCACACTTTGTTATTTTTCCAAAAACATTTTTATGCTGTTCACATTATAGGCCCAATTGTACACAAGCTCTCTGCTATAGTACACCCTGTCAACAGTCTATTTTCACGTCTTGAGCTTGTGCTGTTAAAATAGAATCAGAGTTTAGGAGTAAATCTACACTGATGGGTGTGGTGGTCTGGAAGTGAGGTGTGTTCAGGTAAATTTTTGGAGTTTTTCTATTTTGCCGGTGAAAACACAGGTGCTCCACTGACTAAAATAAACCTACACAACAGTCAATTGTCAGAGTCCATTCCTATGGGTCTCTGGTCTCTCCTACAGAGCACAAACTCGACTTTTATCTCAACAAGAAACAGAATATAGAATAAAACAACATTGCTGTTCCCTTAAATGAGCTGCTGGTGCTTCTTCACAGCTTGAACGGGCTGGTCGGTATCCTCAGCCGAGACGCACAAAGCGGCAAACTGTTAAGATACGAACGTGCCAAAGTCAGAGCTCACCTGGTTCTTAAAGGGGATAACAACTGACACACTGATTTGGTTTATTTTACGCTACACCCAAAACACACCCATGATTAGTTAAGAGAATTTGTATATGGTGAGCACATGGCCTTTGTCCACATGGTTGGGCACGTGCTTGTTAACGCACGTGTCGAAAGCTGTGCTCCTCGGTCCAGCACAGTTTTGCAGCGCAGATATTTACAGTTGCAGCTGAATTCATGCTTTTAAAAAGCCATTTAAATGTCTGATTGATTAAAGGGCTGATTACTGTTGTTTTGCTGTTTTCCTCAGGTTTTGAGAGCTCAGCGCTGTATATCGCGATATATATTGTCAAAAAAGAACATTTGCAATGTAAAACATTTCCAATGTCGTGCAGCCCTAGTTGACACTGACACACAGATAATCCACACAGATCTGCATAACATTATATTGAAAAAGGTTTTGAAAAAGGTTTTGAACACAACCAGTGTCTGTCATTCTGAATGCCTCCTTCCATCCAAACACACTGAAATGAATCTGAAACATCTGAGGGTGGTCAGGATGATCAAAGCAATAAAGCAAGTAATTTGGAAGAGGGCTCATTTGCATATCACAGCCTTCCTCAGTATCAGTTAGTATCATTACTAATTTGATGAAGGCCTATAGCATCATAGTGATTAAAAAATTGATGTTGTACAGTCTGAAACGTCAGCCTTAATCTATCAGCACACTGTGAAGGGTGGCACTCACGGTGTAATTTAGACCCAGGCTTAATTCCAGAGCCAGAAAACACTGATCCTGAGCAACACGCAAGCGGCACTTCTAAACAGGCTGGCATGTTTGCTGTCTCTGTGGGTGGGCAAAGTAGACTGTGTGCATTTAAGTCACTGAGCTGGAAGCGGTTAAGCAGGGCTCTTATACACATGAAAACACTTCGGTTGGCACAGAAATTGTTCTTTTCATGTAAGAGCTGTCACGAGCTGTTATAAATTAATAATCTGAGCGATGATTATACTGTGTCTTACTGTCTGTAATAAGACGTGGCTCTTCAAACAAATATGGCCTTTGTGTAAAACTTCAGGAGAACAAATGGTGCACTGTTTAAAATTTAAAGCTGAAGCCAACTTTAACTGATAAAGTAACTGATTTCACAAAGTCAACTTTAGTAAAAGTTTAGTTAGACGTTCTCAAAACTCTTTTACTTTTTACTTCCGCATCTCAGTTTGGTGAAGCATACATTCTGAGTTGAGTTTTTACTGAACAGACAAGCTGAACTTGATTATTACATTACATTACATTTAGCAGATGCTTTTGTCCAAAGTGACTTACAATAGTGAAGTACAAAAGTCATAGAAGTTAAAGGTAAAAAAAAACATCTTTAGACAGGGCTTAAATGAGGTCGAAGTGAGATAATAGGAAATAGGAGTGAAGGAGGGGAAGAAGGAAATGAGGTTAGAAGTAGTTAGTTAGTTAGAGGTGTTAGGAGAGTAAGTGCTATTTGAAGAGCTCTGTCTTCAGGAGTTTATTAAAGATAGCGAGAGATTCTCCTGATCTGGTAGTGGAAGGTAGTTAGTTAGAGGTGTTAGGAGAGTAAGAAGAGCTTTGAGCAGCTCTGTCTTCAGGAGTTTATTAAAGATAGCGAGAGATTCTCCTGATCTGGTAGTGGAAGGTACAGTAGTTTGTTCCACCATCGGGGAACTCTGTATGAGAACAGTCTGGATTGTTCTTTGCTTTGTGTGAGTGTTTGTTTGGTAAAGCGAGGAGACGTTCATTGGAGGAGCGCAGCGGCCGGGAGGTAGCATAGGCCTTCAGGAGTGATCAGTGCAGATAGGAAGGAGCCTGTTCTTTCATCACCTTGTAGGCGAGTGAAGGGCTTTGATTATAACAAGTTTGCAACACGGGACATGCTGCTTCGCCATCAGCAGCCAGAGCCAGAGAGAGATGAATTGTCCATACTCTCTCTGGGTGGGTAGATGGTGCGCTCTCTATGTTTATGTATCAGAACTGCGGACCTTGGGCTTTCTTCTGCTTTTTAGTGAACCAGCCCACATTTACATCAGTTTTTGTGGAACTCTCAAAACATTATATCATACATTATCAATAGAGGGCGTTGCACAGCTGTGGTGAACAGAAGTGATTGCGGTTTGCACTGAAAAACCCAGTATTCTTCAGTTTTCGCTGCAAAGAAATGTTCCTGGTTCCTGAAACTACTTTTGTTGGTGGAAACTCGCCAAATGGTTCAAATTAGGTTTGCGAACCAGAACGATACCAGTTCCACTGGTGGTGGTTGACTTTATATGTATGGGAGGAGGCATACACTCCTAGTCACCACCCTCCTAGTGTCGAGAGCATTGCAGGTAATAGGGGAGTCCTAGAGTGTGGGTGGGTTAATTGGCTTAAGTAAATTGGGCGAAAAAAATGGGGTATTTTTATCCTACTAAACTCAGATGGTTGTGTTGTTGAAGGGATTTGAACTCTTGATCTCCTGATTCTCTTGGCAAGTAGGCATTTATACAGTTGAATCACTCTAATATGCATTTCAAGAAAGAACAGAAAGATAAAATCATCCAGAACTGGGTAACTGTGTTTATGTAGTGCTATTTCACAGCTCTAGAGTGGCCCTACAGTCTAACTGCTGCTCATCAAGTGAGATGAGACCATCAATTTAATTCTCTACATTTTCTTTCTACATCATCCATGTTTTTTATGTATGTGGGGATTTATATTGTTTCTAAAATTGTCAGTACAAATGTATTCATAAAATCTTTTCAGTCTGGGGAGGTCATGTGATGTGAGGAAGTTCCAACCTGAAGATGGGATTAAACAGTATACAAATTGAGAAAAAGAAGCCACAGACTATTCACAATATCTTTTACACAGAATTTAATACATTCCAGCTGCAGACCATTTATTTTTGACTCAATATATCTGACATACAGAAGTAAAAAGTATTTTTTTTTTCTGAAGCTACATATCGTTGCTGTCCAATAAATAAACACTTTTCTCCGAAACAGTAACTTTATTACAGGAGAGAGAAAAAACCTTGTAAACTTTCAATGGAAGTCAGTGTAAAAAGAGTTTATTTCAGGTCGTTTTGAAGAGTTTTTATTGGTCCGTTCTTTAAGAAATTTTGGCACAGTGTAAGGGACAGTTTGTCTGTTCAAATTATGTAGTAAACTAAAAATCGACAAAAAATGGAAAGAAGTGTTTTTCATTGGACAGCGACGATATGGAGGATTATCTAAAGTTAAGGTTATCAGACATAGATAAGATGCACATAGACATCGATACATTGACATAGACAAAAGTTAGTCAACTGGGATCGGGGGGGGGGGCTTATTTTACACAATATATAATATATTTTAGCTGATTTATCAATATCTTAAGTCTTGATTCATTATGTATTATACTTTATATTATAACTGAGATACAGAAGTAAAAAGTTTTATTGAGTTTTATTAACTTTTGACTCTAAGAACTAAGTTGAGTTAACTTACAAATCACTGTATACATCTAAGTATTTATTTTAAGTTGGCCTCACTTTTCAACTTTTTAACAGTGTGTGTGTGTGTGTGTGAGAGATAGATAGACTGGTGACAGATCCGGTAGTAAAGTCCGCAGTGTGATGACAGGCCGAATGGATTTGTTGCATCAGTAGCCAGCGGCGCAGAACCTCATGAAGCCGGCTTGATCCAGCTTAACTTGCTGCTGCTGACTGTATTTTGCTGTAGTAATTGCTGCAATTTTCGTATCTCATTCCAAATAAAGAAGCTGAGCTTCTGGACTTTTGGATTTTTTTATTTGGATGGGTGTGGCCTTTTTTTGAGGTCTGCTGAGTGGCCCCGCCCCCTGTGCTACTGTGTCCTCTTTATATAAATATTTCCGTGCTGTCAGTTGAGTTAAAATGTGGCTTTTTCCTATTCTGCCTGAGAGCCGCACCAGTGCGCCGCTGTTTGGCGGTGTTTCTGCCAATCAGTGCAAACCCAGATGGCAGTAAAAAACGTCATTTCATTTCATCTGTTTGTCGACTTTCTGCTTGTCAGCGGCACCCCGGAACGCGGCGCGAGTCATCTATCCAGAGCTCTGCTTCGCTTTTTTCTCTCTCTTTTTTTTCCCGTGCTGCTTCTGCCGTTCCCCAAGTACTTTATTTTGTATGGTAGGAAAATGTGGAGAGCGTTTCTCCACCCGTCTCTTTTTCAGAAGCCAGTCTAATGCCTGTGCCCTTTTGTTTAGGTATTCGCTGTGCAGAAGCTTCTGGAGGGATCAGTGCGTTTTTCCCTGTGTCCCACTGGAGTCTGGGGTGTAGAGCGGTATTTAAGGATATTTTTTTAGGATGGCTTCGGATCAGATTTTGACCTGAAACTTTTTTAAAGTATCTATTTTCAGAGATGAAATAGAAGCAGACTTAAAAGACATGGTTTTAAAGTATTAATGCACTCAAAATAAAGGTTCTGCACAGTGATACCTTAGTCTCCTGGACCCCTAAAAAAGAAATGTGTATTTTTAAAGTTAATTTTAGTATTGTGGTTGATCTCCTGACAGCTCTTATTCTGACTCCTCTTGTGCATTTCTGATTAAAATCCTCAGAATCCTCAATCCTTACTAAAATATGGAACCTGGGTAAAATCAGTCAGTAAATCTGTAAGTTCTGTTGTCTATTACGGAGGACTCTAAAATAAGCTGTGGTTTGAATGGGTTAAAAATTAAAGTACTTTTTTATAGAAATATTACAAATTTCTAAAGCAATCTAATTTTAGAATATCACATTGATTATAAGCAAAAAAAAAACATAATATCAGCAAAAAAAATAAAATAATTAATTGCAGTGGCCCAGCTCTGTTGGCCACACCCACCCCCTCAATTAAGGCCTTACAGGAAAGATGTCTTGCTGAGAGTATAGACAGATTCAAACCTATTGCATAAACAAACCCAGATCTGTGTACACTACCGTGGACAAAAATGAATTACTAGGTTTTGGAGGCATAGAAAAAATAATTTTTGGGTTCTATATAAATGCATGTTTGGGTGAAAAATGTCTTTAAAACGTAAATATTTCATATTCATTTCATTTCATTTCATTTCATTTATTAAATTTGACAAGGCAGGACACAACAGCATAAAAACTATTTTTTAAGCAGTGGGACCTGAAATGTGTCAAATATTCAACAATCAGTATAAAAACAGAAACATATTAACTTTAGAACAATACCATAAAAAGTCTAATACATAAAACTAAGTAAGTCACTTATAGTGGAGTTATGTGCCATAACTAAGTTTTGGGAGTGAGCCACGCCCTCACTCCTCCCACTTCCATCCCTATTTAAACAGTCACTTCCTCTCTACCTACTCATTGAACAAACCTCGCACCCACCTCCTCCCCATCTTCCTCCTTCTTTAATTTTATTCTCTTCTCATGTTTCTTTTCATGAGAGGGGGGGCTTCGGCTTCACGCTTTACAGCGAAGCTGCCCCGAACTCCATCCCAAATACTCTGAGTTCGCTCCCCCTCTTTCTTCTTCTCTGCCCAATCAAGGGCGTGGGTCAATACTAGCAAAATACAATTTAAGAGCACGAGGAATAAAAGAGAGTTCATGTCTTTTAGTTTTGCTCACAGGTACTACTAATTCCCGCTGCCGACGAAGTGAGTAAGTAGATGTTGGGGCTAAAGGCAAAAAGTCATGCAGAGGGGATGATTCATCCTTAAGAATGTCGGTGAGGACGCGCCTACCGACGCTTCTTTGACATCCCTATTCCAGACTTCAAAAAAAGTATCCCAGAAGATAAAGGCTTTCTGATGCCTGCAAGTCAGATAAAATCTCCTGGAATCTAGAACTAGTGTCCAGTGAACACAATTACGCAAGCAGGCGACGCAGAGTTTTTCTCCAGTTGTGTGTGTGAAAGAGAAGGAGAGGGAGCAAAAAGCTCTCCCCTCGTGTACACATTCATGAAGCGCATGCAAAACAGAAAGGGTCCTGATTGGCTGACCCACAAACTCTTTGTAAAGAAAAGGCCAGTTAGTTTTAAGTGTGTGTTTTTTTCCTCTTCTGGATGGGATGCGTTCAGGAGCATCATGGCTCCTATCAAAACTCATTTCACCTCTGACTACTCTAAAGTATATTCATGTGTGGTAAAAGTAAAGAACAAGGAAAGTCTTGCCCGCTGCCCACTTTGATCCTCTGCACAAAAACACGGCTCTGTAACTTAAATGTGGTTGGACACTTCATGACTGAGTTGCTGTTGTTGCTAATTGCATCCACTGTTCAGTAATAACCACTCACAGCTGATAGAACTGGTGAAATATCTGATAATGGCCCTTCTAGGGCTGGGTATTAAAATTCAATGCCAAAAAGGCACCGACCAAAATGTTTCATGCTTCTGAGTACCGAGAGGTCTAAAATAATTTGGTGCTTGTTGCCTACTTTGCATGAAAGAAATGCGCAAAGAAACAGATAGATACGTAGATAGATGATCCCAGAGGGAAATTCTGGACGTTTGTGCGGTCTCCCACCTCTGTTATTATAAAACAGTAAAAATTATCTAGTCTGTCAGATTTAAACCACTCTACACTTTAACTACTGTCCCCTCACAATAAAACTGGGAAATTCCAGCATAAAAAAAATTGATTGAAAAATGATTTTAATTCCTTTTGTATTAAAATTAAAGTATGAGATTAATCATGCCGGCTGTTAAATTAACAAGTTGTGTGAGAATGATTATCTTTTTTTGTATATTTTAGTTGCAGTTTAGAAAAGGTATTGAAAAATGTATCATTTGGGTATCGGTATCAAATTCTGTATCAAGTACCGTATTTTTCGGACTATAAGGCGCACTTAAAAACTTTTAATTTTCACAAAAATTGACAGTGCGTCTTATAATACGGTGCGCCTTTTGTATGGATTTTACTCGTCAGGTTGTAAGGAGCAGTAAACACACACTCCGTGCAGCGTTATAGAGAGTTTCAGTGCTATACAGAGTCCAGAGCCGTGCAGCTCCGAGGCTGAGCAGCAATAGCATTAGCTAGATGCTAACCGCTAAGCTAGCTAGCTGATTCACTGAGATCAGTATTATCTAAATTTTACTCGTCAGGTTGTAAGGAGCAGTAAACACACACTCCGTGCAGCGTTATACAGAGTTTCAGTGCTATACAGAGTCCAGAGCCGTGCAGCTCCGAGGCTGGAGCAGCAAATAGCATTAGCTAGCTTATTCACTGTTCAGAGATCAGTATTATCTAAATTTTACCCGTCAGGTGTAAGGAGCAGTAAACACACACTCCGTGCAGAGCCGTGCCGCTCCGAGGCTGGAGCAGCAATAGCATTAGCTAGATGCTAACCGCTTAGCTAGCTAGCTTTTTCACTGTTCAGAGATCAGTATTTTCTAAATTTAGCACTTTTAATACTGCTGGAGCAGTATTATTAGAGTTAGATGCTAATCGCTAAGCGTTCACCGTTCAGAGGTGAGTTATCGGCCTGTAAGTCTGTGCTGCTTTGCCTGGCTAGCATTAGCTAGATGCTAAGCGCTAACTCTCTCATAGGTGAGTTTTATCAGCCTGTAATCTGCTTGTTTACCGTGTTAAAACAAGCTACGGGGGACGAATCGCTAGCTAATATCTCACTGTCTTACCAGAACACGCAGGATTACTCAGTGTAACGCTGTCGTTTAAGTTTGGGTTAACTTTACTAGTTTAGGTGACTAGCTAGCGTGCTAGCGGATAGCTATGCTAACGCTGGTGCAGCAAGCCTTAGTGGACATCTGGAAATCTAAGCTTACTGTAAATAAACTGAAGCACGTTACTCACCCAAATAAACAGTTTTCAGGAGAGGAATCTGTGTAGATTAATATCCAGCACTCGTTTGACTTTGAAAGAGCTAGATTTATATATACTGAGACGCTCCACCGGCAAGCGACCACCCCCGGTGGGGGAAGGGAAACATGGCACCACCCCTGTTCACTTTGATATAGGCACCCTTTCTAGTGTCACTTAACGCGCCTTATAATGCGATGCGCCCTATGTATGGAAAAATAGCAGAAAATAGGCTTTCTTTGATAGTGCGTCTTATAATACGGTGCGCCTTATAGTCCGAAAAATACGGTACTGTACCCGTATCGCTATCCATATTTTTAAAACAATACTCAGCTCTAGCTCCTTTCACATCTGTAGCATCCAACTGGAGATTTAATGTGTTATTATACTACAAACCTTGGATACATGTAGTGCAGTATTATTTTCATGACTTTTTAAATGATTGAATAATGATGAATTTTGGTTAAATCTGGTAAAAATTCCTTTATTCCTAAAAAAATTCACCAGCTGATTTGATGCTGTGGTGCCATCTGATTACAGTACAGTACCACACTTTAGCTCCATATTCCACATTCTTTCACTCATTCCTTCACTGAAAGCCAGGCTTCATGGGAAAGGTCTTGATTTTGTACACTTAATTCATTCATTAATTCAGAGGTGTGTCCCAATACCTTTGTTAATTTAGCACACTGTGTCCATCTGGCACTGCTCAAAGAACCTTTTATATCCATTTTATTTTTAATGTCAGGGAAGCTCCTTTTTTAAATCTTTATGTGTCTGCGTGGCAAAGAGCACAGCGCACGCAATTAGTTTTCCATTTACATTGTAATACATCTCCCCGAGAGACACGCTTAATGTCCGGTCTCCTTTTGCAAAGGCCAGCCGCTAAATAGAGCCGTAAGGTGGGAACTTTCTGAAGACCAGACACTTTCAATATCTGTGCGCACTTTGTCTTAACAGTGCCGTCCTCCTCCTCCTCTTCTTCTTTCCAGAAAGACATACTGTATCCCTTTGATAGAACAGCTGTAGATAATAACCTCCCCTTCTCAGAGCCAGCCAGCTTCTTTCCGGGCTGGGCTGGGCTGGGCTGGGCTGAAGAAAAGAGCTGGGGGAAAAGCTAATCCAACACACTATGGCTACATTCACACTGCAAGTACATTCGTTTTCACAAAAAAAAAATAAAGTTTTTTAGGCTGTTCATGCAACACTGAATGCAAACTACATCCAGCACAAAGAGTTTAAGCATTTGCATGCGTCAAAATAGCAATGCTTCACATGAAGTTTCGGTTTCATCTTGCCTGCATCACAAGATCTGTCAAGCAGTTTCATCGATTAAAGCTGGGCTCATAACTCAGAATTCAAAATTCATACAGCTGAATTCACGCTTTTAATCCTGAAAAAAACACTATTATTTACCATTTAAAAAGCCATTTAAATGTCTGATTAAAGGGCCGATTACTGTTGTTTTGCTGTTTTCCTCGGGTTTTGAGTGCTCGGCGCTGACTCAAACTAAAGGTCCCGGACGCGAGACAGCGTGTGGGTGAGGGCGTGGCTGGTGACGTCATGAGCCCTGCATTGTTTAATATCGCTATATATATACACACAGGGGTGGTACAATGAAACTAAAAAAACACCTGTCATTTTAGTGTGGGAGGTTTCATGTCTAAATTGGAGCAGCCTGGTGGCCAATCTTCATTAATTGCACATTGCACCAGTAAGAGCAGTAAGAGTGTAAAGGTTCAATTATCAGGGTAAGAGCACAGTTTTACTCAAAATATTGTTATGCTCACAACATTATGGGCGACATACCAGAGTTCAAAAGAGGACAAATTGTTGGTGCACGTCTTGCTGGCGCATCTGTGACCAAGACAGCAAGTCTTTGTGATGTATCAAGAGCCACGGTATCCAGGGTAATGTCAGCATACCACCAAGAAGGAACAACCACATCCAACAGGATTAACTGTGGACGCTGTAAGAGGAAGCTGTCTGAAAGGGATGTTCGGGTGCTAACCCAGATTGTATCGGAAAAACTAAAAACCACGGCTGATCAAATCACGGCAGAATTCAATGTGCACCTCAACGGTCCTGTTTCCACCAGAACTGTCTGTTGGGACAATAAATTATTGTGGTCTAAAACCAGATGTTTCAGTTTCATTGCCTAACCCCTGTAGTTGAAAAAAGGACATTTGCAATGTGAATTTTTACGAGAATATTTGTCGTCCACCTCTACCTGAAGGTTTTTTGTTGAATTGAATTGAGTTGGACCAGGTGTGTTGGATTAAGGGTTGCTTCCCAGGTTCCTGAGGAACGTCTCAGCATCTGGGTGGGGCTGGGGGAACAGGGCCGGGGCAGAACTGACAGAGATATGGCGGAGGATTTATAAGGCGAGCGGAGAGGAAGGGTATGCATCTCTCCTCAGACAGAAGAATCATTAGTGCTGGAACATTAAGCGCTGGTGTTTTTGTCTCTAAATTAGTTTCTGATGCAGTGCACTCTGTTATCTGCCACCGGTGTGCCTTTGAATGTACGCTGTGTGCTCAGCGCGCCGCAGATTGGTGTTCCTCGGAGCAGCGGGGCATCTGTTTTTAATTCCTCTCCGCTCGCTGCCCTATCTGACCTGCTCCAGGGAGCGTCGGGATTAAGATAAGTCCCCCCCACCCATTGTTCTCGCTCGCATGGATCTTAATTCTCATTAACTTGTCCCCGCCATCTCAAGTCACCTGTAAACTGGGTTTCAATCAGTGATGAATTATGGGAATGCTGCAGGGTTGGGGTCACCGGCTGCGATCGGAGCGACTCTCTGCGTTCTCGGGAAAGCACATCGTGTATTTGCCTAGTGTTACTTTTTCCTGTCTCTGCACATAACCTCGGGGACGTGTGATTAATTTACACCTCCGCGTGGCACAATTGGCTCCAGCCTAATTAAATTATGCTATTAAAGTGGAACTTGTTCCATAGATTACGCCACAGTATTAAATACGCTCCTCTGCCGGCTGCAGCGTCGTAGGAAAGCGGGTTTAGAGGTCGGTGGCGTTCTTTCTTCGGATTCGAATCATTAAGCCCTTCCCAGGTGTGTGAGATAAGTCAAAGATGTAATCATATGCTAAGAGCTCAGGGGCCCGATGGGCTTAAAGGGATTCCCTCTTTTTTACTGCTGCTTTATTTCTACTGATGTTTTACACTCAGCCTGTTCTTCTGAAGACAGCGGTTGCTGCTATGATCGCTTCTAGCCGCATTTACAGCAGCCGATAATTTGTGAATTCTGAGCATGTGTGCCAGTGGCAGCTGGTGGCCATATGTAAGCTGAATGTGCCCTTTTAAAAGAAGGGAGGGAAAGCCCTCCATAATATCAAGTTTCCCAGGATCTTTTCTTTTTTTATAACTGCAGTGTGAAAGTCGGCTCCTTAAATCTGAGGTGTCGAAGTCAAACTCGTTGGAGGTCAAGATCCACCTTAGATATGGTCCAGTGCCAAGTGGGATGGATCAGGACCAGTTTTATTGGAAATCCAGTGTAGAGAACCCTGTCTCCACTGCTTTTGGGCTGTAGTGGTGTGCTACTGAAGAATTGTACTGTATCATTTAGCACATTTTGGCTAAACTGAGCATAATAAGCTAACTGTCTGACTGTCAGTATTGTAAAGTATAGTATATTATCTGACTCATGAAATACATGTAGGGCATTGACTGTTTATGGTTTACTTCAATTCAGTTTTTCATTCAAATTTATTTATATATATAGAGCTTTTTACAGCAAGTATTGTCACAAAGCAGCTTTACAGAGATACGGGTCCAAGCCTCTTAAGTAAACACTATCACTGTGGATTCACTGTTAGCTCCACTCTGCTAATATTGCTACTTCCTTAAAATCTAGTAGTATCTCATTAAAGTACTATGGTCCAGCATAGGGAGTTGAACAAGTTAAACAGTCAGCATAGGGGCACTGAGTCGTCCAGCGATCTAAAGAGCTGCCACTATGATCGGGAGCTCGCCGGTTCGAATCCTGGTCATGCAGCTTGCCATTATCTGCCGGAGCCCAGAGAGAGCACAATTGGCCTTGCGCTGTCTGAGGGGGGTAGATGACGCTCCTTCTCCTCATCACCTTTAGGATGATATCCCTCAGCATGTATCAGAGAAGGTGTGTTCTGGTCTTAACCCTCCTTGTGTTGTGACATCACTTGTCATGGGGAATATACAAATGAGTAGCAACTTAGTGGGTGGGACAATCCACTAAGCTAAATTGGGGAGAAAAATTGGGAAAAATTACCAGTAAAGCTTACCAGTAAAGGCAGTGTATTTATCTGGATGAAACCTTTCAACCACCTTGACGATCAAATACCAGCAAAAAAAAAACAGGGTTTTAAATTAAAATAAATTAAAATAAACAAGTCATGGTAAGATTTCATAACCAACCAATAGTAATAATACTGTAATAACACTAATAATTCTACTACTACTACTACTACTATTCCTAATAACAGTGCTATAATAGTAATAAAATTATGTATTGAAATTATATAAATAAAATAAAATAATCATAAAGGACAGAAACCTGTAGATGGATGATCCTCTACACTGTGTCTCAGTCCACTGCTCCCTGACTGTGGGTAATGCTGGAACTGTATCTCCACTCAGTGCAGACTGTCCTTGTCCATAAAAGGTGCTGGAATGGCCTGGTGCCAGTTGTGAAGTGAAATGGAGATGCGATCTGTTGAGATAGGCTCGTCTGACCAAAGCCAGACTTTTAGTGCGTTAAGTGCTGGAGTCTCTGTGACCCGCTGTGCTCTTTAAGGATCGGCTGGAAATTGATCTGGATTCAGGGCTGAACAAGAAACGGCTGATCTGAGATTGGTATTCAGTGCAGTCTGATACAGGAACACAGCTTTATTTGTCTTATTTATTACTCTTATTTGTGCTGTTGCTATTTTAGATACAGTGCAGAAGACTGGGCAATAAAGTAAAGATTTACTAAGCCAGCTTAAGGACAAGATATAAGTCTAAAAAGGGTTAATTAGACTGATCTGGGACATTTCATTTGGAGTGCTTCATGTTTGATGCACTCATCCTCCACTGTAATTTAAATGACATAATCACTTAATTTGTATTGTGTATCACTATTAGGAGTCGGACAATATATCGATATTGCAATATAGCATATTGTATCGTTGTAACAATTATATTGTATTGATACATGGCATCAAATATCAGAATATCAGTAGAAACATAGGTGCTCTAAATTATCTAACACTCGCCTGCACTCATTTATGTATTTATTTATGTTAAATCCCGTTTTCCATCCAGTTCACACTGGATGCCACTGCCACTATCACTAGTGATGCCCAGAAACATCAGGAGGGTGAAAACTAGAACATGCCTCCTCTGATACATGTGAAGTCAGACTCCGCCTCTTTTTTAAACTACTTCGTTGCTGAGTAGCATCACAGCGCACTTGGAGGAAAGTGCAGAGACTCGGTTCTGATACTGCAGCTCACAGACGCCTTGTGCTGATCAAAATCACCCTTTGGAGTGATGTGGGAAAAGAGATAGAGAGCCATCTACCCACCCAGAGAGAGCAAGGCCTATTGCCTGGAAAATATTAACTGGAAAATATGTACACTTAAGCTTTTTTTTAATGATAAAACTCTTAACCTGATATTGGTGGCTGGTAATGTGTGTAATAATGTGTATATTTTCGAATCTCTGAGCTTTTTTGTGGAACCGTATCTTTGTCCTCGCCGCCTATTGGAGACTATATACGCCTATTGGTGTATCTGCACTGTGCCTATGGAATCTAGCGCCTCCCAGTGCTGTATAATAACATCACGTTTGGTTTGTGTTTGGTTTGTAAGCGCTGCATCATTGCTAGCTTACCTGTATGTGGTGGAGTAATACATGGAGAGCTTTGGTTACAGTGCATCACCGGCTGAGAATGTCCCTCATAAAACACCTCTCACCCAATCACATCGCAGGTTTGGAACTAACTGTGGTATAATATGCATTATCAATATTAGTGTTACATTTATTTTAGTATTGTAAATTACCTAATTAACGTAGCTACTCTACCGCTAGAGCAGTCAGAGAGCAGTCACACTGCGCTGAGAAGCCCGTGCCACATTCATATCACTTCCAAGTAAAATAGTCCCACATTGTCAGCTCATTAAACCGGCACATTTCCCAGATTTGAATTATGAAGTCTGGCTCGAACATTATTGAACGTATCACAATAACGGCAGCATAAGACTGCAGAGCTTTTAGTCCTGCCATCCAAAATGAAGGGAGATGCCAATTCAGCAAAAAATATTCCAAAAATGCAGCTATTCTTTTCCCATCTATTCGGGTTGATTTGCTGCACTGAAGCGATATGAAAATGAATGTGGAAAGTTATGTTATTTTTATTCATCTGGCGAGGTGAAGGCCAATTTCAGCTTTGGAGTCTAACGAAAAAAAATAAAAAGTAAAAACGGATCTTTTTGTGAAATTACCTATTTATAATTTGAGTGGCAGTTTTCACAGGCAGGGCAGCAGATTTGCCAATATTAAATTAGAGCAGGCCGTGGAGTATGCATTTGGGTGAGTATGCTGAACTTCCAGGCCATGTGGTCCAGCCTGATAACACTCCGTCCATCCAGTAAAGACCCCCCGCCTGAGCCTGAGCCCGAGCACAAGTGTGTGGACATTTCTTCAGGCTTTAGGGCACCAAAAAAGAAAGATAACACCAGCGACCGTAACACCAGAACGCCTACAACTGACCATCAAACCTCATATGTACCGGTAAATATGTTATTTCATTTAGTTGTGTTCTGTTTTTTAAAGGTTTGCTAGGAAATTAAAAGTGAATCACACCTGTGACTTCAGTTAAAAGCCTAATATCAGAAAATCATGATCAATTATTGTGCCTGTCACAATAATCGCAATATCGATTTATTGTACAATAAATGAACGTGACCTCAATAATTTTTGATAATCTTGATATCGTCTATTGTGTTTATTTGTATGTTTGTTCACATATATAACAGTGAACAGTATTTTAGCCGGTCGTGCTTCAATAACTGTGACTCCAAACACACAGTGTGGACTAATGTAGGTGAAGAAATAAGCATATAATTCCCAAACTAATTGTAATAAATTATGAATTCAAATTTTGCTGTCTTTAAAAAGTGTACAATTGCTTTTTTATGCTATTCTGTTATCATTATCTCAGTGACATTTAAAAGACATAAAATTACGAAAATATCGTATATCGCAATAATTTCTGAAACAATATATCGTCCACAAAAAAAATCCTATCGTGACAGGCCTAAAATGAAACAAAAAAAACAAAAAAACTGAAAAGAGAGACTTTTGCAGTGTGCCTTACTGCATGTCTTTACACACATACAAATGTCTGAATCCATATGGTTTAATATGATTGTGGCACACCTTTTGCAGCTATAACAGCTTCAACTCTCTGGGAAGGCTTTACACAAGGTTTAGGAGTGTGTTTATGGGAATTTTCTACCATTCTTTCAGAAGCACATTCATAGCACAAGCACAAGACTAGTCTGCATGACTATCTGCTTGGTTTACAGTATACACCTGTGACCATGGATGTGATTGATACACATACATTGTGTACATTATACATTGTATATCCTCCGAAAATATCAGCAGCGAATAGAAGTAAAGTAATGCCATCAGTATGGTTTCAATTTCAACTTTCCTAATATTTGCATTTATTTTTTTGTCTAATAACATTACAAAAAGTTATTTACCTCCATTTTTTGGTAACACTTTACTTGGATGGTCCATTTTATGGCCTCTTTGATGCTTAACTGACATTCAACTACATGTCTATTAAATGCAAATGAACTAAAAGGTGAAAGTAAATGATTCTCTATTGAATATAACCCTACATTCAACTCTAATCCAAACACTTATCTTAATATTTTAGGATTGGGTTTAGGGTTAGATTTTAAGCTTAGGTTAAGGTTAAGGTTAGGGTTAGGTGTAGGGTTAGATTTTATGGTTGATTAAGGGTTAAGGTTAGGGTTAGGTGCAGGGTTTGATTTTAGGGTTGATTAAGGGTTAAGGTTAGGGTTAGGTGCAGGGTTTGATTTTAGGGTTGATTAAGGGTTAAGGTTAGGGTTAGGTGCAGGGTTTGATTTTAGGGTTGATTAAGGGTTAAGGTTAGGGTTAGGTGTAGGGTTAGGTGTAGGGTTAGATTTTAGGGTTGATTAAGGGTTAAGGTTAGGGTTAGGTGCAGGGTTTGATTTTAGGGTTGATTAAGGGTTAAGGTTAGGGTTAGGTGCAGGGTTTGATTTTAGGGTTGATTAAGGGTTAAGGTTAGGGTTAGGTGCAGGGTTTGATTTTAGGGTTGATTAAGGGTTAAGGTTAGGGTTAGGTGCAGGGTTTGATTTTAGGGTTGATTAAGGGTTAAGGTTAGGGTTAGGTGTAGGGTTAGGTGTAGGGTTAGATTTTAGGGTTGATTAAGGGTTAAGGTTAGGGTTAGGTGCAGGGTTTGATTTTAGGGTTGATTAAGGGTTAAGGTTAGGGTTAGGTGCAGGGTTTGATTTTAGGGTTGATTAAGGGTTAAGGTTAGGGTTAGGTGTAGGGTTAGATTTTAGGGTTGATTCAGGGTTAAGGTTAGGGTTAGGTGCAGGGTTTGATTTTAGGGTTGATTAAGGGTTAAGGTTAGGGTTCGGTGTAGGGCTAGATTTTAGGGTTGATTAAGGATTAGGGTTAGGTATAGGGTTAGGTTTTAGGGTTGATTAAGGGTTAAGGTTAGGGTTAGGTGTAGGGTTAGATTTTAGGGTTGATTAAGGATTAAGGTTAGGGTTAGATGTAAGGTTCTATTTTGAATCGTTTACATTCAACATAGGGTTAAGTTACATTTAATGGACATTCAATTCAGTGTTAGTTAAATGTAAGTTGAGGATCAACAAGACAATAAAATGGACCATCCAAGTAAAGTGTTACCAATTTTTTTACACATCATTGCAGGGGTTAGTCCTTCTGTGGTTCTTGGAATACTGTATAATTGATTTTAAAAATATTAATGGCTCAAGCAGGATTAATTGTTAAAATAATATTGATGTATTTTAAAATACAAATACATGAGTAATATATTTGTAAAGGCTGTAGAGATTTTTTTTTTTTTTCAGAAGCCCCTTCACTGGGTCCTAAGCCTGAACTTAAAGCCCCCAGAGTCGCACGCCTTAACCTTTTATCGCAACTCAGGCTGTGCACACACACTCACAGACACTCTCTCACACACACACACACACACACACACACACACCTGTGTGAGGATGGGGTCACATTTTGTTTTTGTCTAATAAATTAAAAAAAAAGTTATTTATCTCAAAATGTACACATCACTGCAGGGATGAACCCTTCGGTGGTGCTTGGAATACTGTATAATTGATTTAAAAAATATTGATGGCATAATTGTTGATTAATTGTTAAAATAACATTGATATATTTACAAATACAAATACGTGTGTAATATATCTGTAAAGGCTGTAGAGACACAAAAAAATCAGGGCTTTTATTTTGCACAGAAGCCCCTTTTACCGTGTCCTCAGCCTGAACCTAAAGCCCCCAGAGTCACACGCCTTAACCTTTCATCGCAGCTCAGGCTGTGCACACACACTCACAGTCTTACACAGCCACACACACACACCTGTGTGAGGCCGGTGTCACATTTCAAACCGAAGCTCTTTGAATTTTTAAGCAGTGTCTGCTGCAGCGCTGCTCGGGTGAACTGGCAGCGCTGGGTGAACTGGTGACGTGGTGGTGGGAGACACTGTAGTGAGCGGGGCAGTGCGGGCGGTTACGTACCACACATCAAAGCTGTGTAATGATGGGGGATGTGTTGACGCTCGCTGAATAGCCCTTTTATGTGCGCTACCATTGGTATTCAGTCAGAGACCAGGCCGCCATTCAGCCACTTGTGCGTCTAAAGGTGGGGCGTGCACCTGGCTCCAACCGACTCGGTGTAGCGTTACACGCGTTGCTAGGAGGCCGAGGCGGACGAGGACAAAAAGAGCAGGCTAAATAACAGTGTCACGCGTTCCCCGTCCAGCAGATAACATAAAAAAGTCAGTAATGAGAACGGCCCACGTCCGATTGGCCGGTTATTATTAGGCTATTGTGAACAGTGATTGTGTCGGAGCCCTGCGAGCACCTGGCTTGTCTCGATAGAAGGTTTTTAACTTTGGGACAGTTGGGTATGAACGGCCTCTATGAAGATGTTGGATTGCGTCTCCCCCCTTTTAGAAAGTTCCATTCAGCTAATGAAAGATTAAATGAGGTGGCAAATTCCGTTTTTAATGGCTTCTAAAGGTCACCCGTGCTCTTATCATCATCATTTAAACAGAAAAATTAAGCTTTTTCATTTCATTTTGGAAAAAATGCAACAAAACATTTGTCTGAAAAAAAATGAGAGTTTGGGAACTCAACTATTATTTTTTTTCCAGTATGTGTGTGAAAGAGGGAAGCAACAGTATAAATATTTTATGGAATCACAAAAAAATGTTCTAGAACAAATCAGGGTTTTAGAGTGTGTCTAGTATTTTACACGTATTTTACAATTCTTCCTCCTCTTGTTATATTTATCAATGAACAATTATACTGTTTTCTGATTTGTATTTTTCATCTTTTATTCGTTTCCTGCTGGATTTTTGCTGCGTTCTGCTGGATCTTTGCCTTTTTCTGACACATGGTCTTTAAAGAAAATGATTTTAGTCATTTTTCCCATAAGAATGAACTAAGTACAACATGTTGACACCTTTTTCCAATGTTACAACGATAGAAATACACTAGTAACCAACCACTAGTCAGCACCCAAGCAACCATTTGAGATGTCATAAGAGCCACCTAGCAACCTCTTAGCAACACACCATTGTAGCCACCTGGGACACCATAGAAACCACTTAAGAATCATTTAACAACACCATAGCAATCTAATCTTATATTTAGTTTCAAATGAAAATTCAACTAACATTCAAACACAGGTCTATTAAATGTAGTTAAACTCTTAAATTAATGAAATTGATTCTCTGTTGAATTTAACCCTTTACTCTTTAACCTAACTTCAACCTTTAGGAGTTTAGGGTTAAATGTACATTTCAGGTCAATGTTAGGGTTAGGATTAGGTTTTGGGGTTGATTTAAGGTTTGAGAATCATTTAAGAGTTTAGTCAGATTTTAGGTGAGCATCAATGAGGCATCTCTAATGGATCATTAAGTGCTATCTTCATTTTTGTTGAAAAAATGCTTGATAGTAGGTAACATTTGAAGCATTATTAAATTATTTATGTAAGTACAGATTGAACAGTTTGGAAACTGGCAGGTTTCTGAGCTTTGAACCAGCTATCATATATATATATATATATTTTTTTTTTTTTTAATTGAGCTAAACTGCTCACAAGGCACAGTTTAATCTAATTTATTAGCCAGATATTATATTGCTATGAAGAAACGCTGCTGCTTCTCATGCTGTTTACACACTGAGCTCAGTATGTGCAGCGTTCACTGCTCGCAGCCACGTGACTCTGCGCTGCACAGCCCATTGGAAACTGGGCTCTGTGTTGAAAGTTGAAAGTGCATTGGCAAATTTTCAGTGTTCAGATAAATGTGCTGGAACACATGTGCTCGAGTGGTTTATTGGTGCGGATTTTGGTGCATTTAGGTTTGTGCCTGTGTGAAACCAAACCAAACAGAGGGAGAAAACAAACAAGAGAAAACACAAATAAACAAACTCAGCAACTGATCCAGAACATAGAAAACAACTACAGATGTGAAAACACCCATTAAGGTATTATTGTACGATGTTCATTTAATTGTAATATACTGTATATTTAAGGTAATATCGCCTAGCACTACCTAAAACTGGTGTTCTGCCACTGTAGTGTTCAGTGATTGGATGAAAGGTGCAGGCAGAATATGTGTTTGAGGTTGTTGTGTCTCTCCGAAAAGCTCCTGAATGCCTGATTTGAGCAGATTTGACTTTGTATTGAGCAATTTGTCTTTTGCAGGCTGGCACTCAGCTGGACTTAGCGGGAGTCATCATCTCGCTGAATAGGTGATGGCGCTGTGTGCTGTTCTCGTATCCATCTAAGCTGTAGGCCCTTAACGTGAGTTGCTTGTAGGCAGTGATTGAAATTCGTGACCTTGATATTTGCTGTTGGACCTCAAGCTTGGAAGGTAATGACTTTTAAATTGTCTGCCATTTCTGAAAGTTTGAGCGCTCTTATATCTGACACGGCTCAAACGTCTACAAATCAGAAATGTCAAAAGCGCGCCAAACCTTTTGTTGTCGCGGCCAGTGGAGCGGTTCCTCGCGTGGGGAGGGGCTGCGGAGGGGCTACGTCAGGGATGGAGCGGGGGGGCTCCGTCGGCGTGGGGCAGATTTTTCACTTCTGCTGCTTTCCAGCTGTGTAATAGCAGTATTCACACTGAGTCATGAATGTCATTATTAATTTCACCGTGGCATTTTGCATATCGTTTTAAGGTCGGCATTGGCACCATTTATGCCACCATTATGAACTGACAAAGTGGGGAAAGGGGGGAAGAAAAGCACACGTCAATGAAAATAACAAGGCTGGGGTGCGTGCGATGTCAGCGAACAACAGTGTGGATTGAATAGAATAGAAATATCAAGGGATAGATTCCCTTTCATTTGTTCATTTATTTATTTATTTATTTTTTCATTTTGAGCTGGCAGGAAATTTGGAGCTATGTGAAGAGCCAGTTAATGAGGGAAGTTGTGTGTCGGGAGATGAACCGTGGAGTGGCTGGAGAGATGAATAACCAGAGAGGTCAGCCAGACTGGATTATCAATTATTAACCTCTTGACCTCCAGGTTTACTCTTCACTTTTTAATCCCTTTGCAGAAAACATTACAAATTACTTTAGTAGCTGTTTAGGCTGCTTAGAGTCCCACAGGGTTCTGTTTTAAGGCCTGTGGAGTTATATCTCATTATACCGTAGCAGTTAAAAGTTTGGACACACTTTAAATTCAGTGGGTTTTTTTATTTATTCAAACATTTTCTGCCTTACTGTAGATTAACACTAAAGTCATCCAAACCATAAAGAGAAAATTTTGCAATTATTTAGTAAAACATATTTTATTTATTTATTTTCTTTTTAAGTAGCACCTAGAGATAACTTTGTACATCTTGGCTGGATTTTCTCAGTCAGTTTGATAGCAAAAGTAGAATCACCTGCAATGTTCAGTTTTCAGTTAACAGCTGTGCTGAACTCATCAAGAGTTAATTACTTAAATTTCTCGCCTCTTAATGTCTTTAAGAGCATCAGTTGTAAAGTAGTGAAGAGGTAGAGTTACAGGTCTACAGTGAATAGCTCTATTTGAGTAATGTTCTATGCTGTTCCATATTATGGCAAGAACTACTCAACTCAGTAACGTTATTATGAAACTGGCATACCATTTTGGGCTTCATAATAAAAGTCCCTGAGCCAGATTGTATTAATGCAAAATGTATAAAACATTCAGGATTTGATTTTACTTTGACTATTTCATGTTTTTTGTAATTGATTAAGTAAACTTGTGGCTTGTTGGTTGTGTAATAGCAGTACTCAGACTGATTCACACATACATATCATGATATATTTCGCTGTGGCTTTTTTTTGTGGCATATCATCGCTGTCCAATGAAAAACACTTATCTCCAAAACAGCAACTTTACAGGAGAGAGAAAAAAACCATGTAAACTTTCAATGGAAGTCAATGTAAAAAAAAAAAAAAAGTTTATTTCAGGTCATTTTGAAGAGTTTCTATTGGTCCGTTCATCAAGAAATTTTGGCACAGTGTAAGGGATAGTTTGTCTGTTTAAATTATGTAATAAACTAAAAATCGACAAGAATGGAGATAAGTGTTTTTCATTGGACAGCAATGATATGGTTTTAATGATGGCATTGTGAACCGTTATAAACTGAAAAAATGAGGAAGGTGGTGAGAAAAAAATAAAGTAATTAGGATGAAGTGCGGTTGGATTGAATAGAAATATAAAAATGGGTGTATTTTAGTATTTCGTTTTTTTAGTTTTTTAGTTTTTGGTTTGGAGGCTGGCAGGAATTTCTGCGCCGTTTGGAGAGCACGTTTGTGAGCGTGGCTGTGTGTCAGGAGATGAACAGTGGGGAGGCTGGAGACAAAAGTTCAGCTGTGCTGCAGATGCACTGGGGCTCATTAATACTGCAGCAGTTTCGCATGTACTCATCCATCGCTGAGCTGCGTTAGGCCTGAGGAACACCGTGTCTCGGTTATGGAGCGATCTTGCTCTGCGTGTCTTTTGTATTTGATCGTACGTAAGCCCACACCCAGGGCACTCTTCTTATGCCAGTTCAGAATCCACCACATTCGCCTTGCTTGTACTGCAACTCCCGTCCAGTACTGAAATTCTAGTGCCAGCTTTTTGGTACTTGGCGGCACTGCGCCAGTTTTCTGCAGGGCTGTGGAAAGACTGGTGCCAAAAAAGGGGGAGAAACATTACAGTGGCAGTTTTAGAGACTTTAGAAAGACTGCATTCAGGTCTCAGATAACTCACTGATGCCAGTTCAACATTAGGGCTGTTTATTGGCAAGAAAATGATGATAATACCCTATTTTTCAGATAATAACGTGCACTTAAAATCCTTTAATTTTCACAAAAATCGACAGTGCGCCTTATGCATGAATTCTACCAGTCAGGTATTAAGGAGCAGTAAAGCTACTCCACTGAAGTACAGTGTTATAAGGGTGAGTTTTCAGTGATGTTTCTCCAGCACTAAGGCTAGGTGCAGCAGCATTAGCATTAGCCGCTAACTGCAGCACTAGCTCTTTTGTCGATCAGAGGTAAGTATATTGGACTGTATATTGGTCAGTCTAGCACTATCGTGCAGAATTATGTCCCACTAGCACTGCAGTTAGT
The DNA here is from genome assembly GCF_023375975.1 of Astyanax mexicanus. Lineage (NCBI taxonomy): Eukaryota > Metazoa > Chordata > Actinopteri > Characiformes > Acestrorhamphidae > Astyanax > Astyanax mexicanus. Next base: position 55,568,187 of record NC_064410.1, on the reverse strand, counting down.
GGCTAATGCTAATGCTGCTGCACCCAGCCTTAGTGCTGGAGAAACTTTACTGAAAACTCACTCTCTCTGACAAAATCTCCTATCTAAGGAAATCTAAGCTTAGTGTAAATAAAGAGAAGTGCTTTACTCAACCAAATAAACAGTTTTCAGAAGATAATATATGTTCTGAATTACAGTTGTGTTTACTTAGCCACTTCCCCCAGCTTTTTCATTAATAAGGAAACATGGCGACAGCCTTACTCAATTCGATGTAGTCATTAGTCGCACTAGTGTCGCTTAATGTGTCTTATAATGCCGTGCGCCTTATGTAGGAAAATAGACCAATAAATAAATGTTAATTGATGGTGCGCCTTATAATCCGGTCCGAAAAATACAGCAGTTATTTATATATAAATTGTAATGTTAAATGTTATGTAATCGTAATGTTATATATTGAAATCCACTGGAAAAAGAAGTGAAATTGAAACTGAAAGACTGGAATTTTGTTGCCAGTGTTTCTCACATGCAACCAGTTGGACACATTTGAATTATGTAAATTTAAAGGACTATTTTTTTTTCAGTGGATGTTTATCAGTAGTTCTGACCATTTGTATGTTTAGTGATTTGCACCTTTGCAAGATACTGTTAACACTGAGTGGCCCAAAATTTCACAACCTCCTACTGTGTTTAGATACAGCAGCAGTCAAAAGTTTGGACACACCTCTTCTCATTCAGTGTGCTTGGTGTAACATATAGCTATTTAGCACAGCATTTAATGGTTATTTTATATAATTAGTTAACAGAATCAGAGTGTGTACCACTGTACACACAACACATATACAGTACATAAACACACACACAAGGTGATTGGACTGCACTGTTGACTGCAGGATTATAGGATAGTAACCTCTTGAACTTTAGGTTTACTGTTCATTTTTAATCCCACTGTATTAATTGGAGGTGTTTTAGATGCATATTCTGACGAATCCCACAGGGTTCAGTTTTAAGGCCTGTGAACCTATTTTTAATTATGGCAGTAATGTAGTTATTAGAGGGAAATATTAAGTGTGGGTCTTTATACAAACCTTAAGAATTTAAACACACAAGAAAATAGTCATTAAAACTAAAGAAAAAAATGTTTCTCATTATAAAAACTGATACAAAAAAATCAAGTGATTTTACTTTAATATTAGCCTAAATAGCAGCACATATTATTTGAACCCCTTGCGTCTGAATTATTTATTTATTTATTTAAAAACAAATATCAGGTTCAATTGATATTACTACTGAGTAATAATAAATTCTGTATTAATCAGAATCAGAATTAATATTTATACATATTCATAAAGTTCATATAATAATGTATGAAAATGGCAAAATAATGCAATTGTCATCTATGTCTTATATTTGAGAAAGAAAAATGCCCATTATTTTTTCTGCATATGATAGCATTGATTTGGGAATTTGGGAAAACTGAAATGATACAGAATTAAAATATATTTTTGTAACAGTTTTTTAGTGAAATAAACATACCAGAATAATGCAGGAGGCAGATAAAAGGTGTGGAGAGCCATAACCTGAACTTTCACGGAGACGCCGCTTTTCGGTAGGCTGCCAAAATTTGCATTGCATGGCTCTGCAGAGAAATTCTGTTTTAACTGGATGCAAATTGATGCTCGAGGATTGCCAGAGGTGTTGCTCTGGCCGTGGTGTTGCTGTAGTTTCTTCATGTTTCACTAAATTGTGTTGCCCAAATGAGACACAGTGCTTTTTATAGTTGAATATTTTTAACGGAAGGTTCCTCAGTGGTTCATTTTGCACCAATTGAATGGAAAACATTTGCATTATTATGTGGACGTTGGGTTTCTTTGAAGAACCATCCAGAGGTTCTATAAACCAGGGGTTTTTGACTGGTCTCAGGCTGGGATCCACATTTTCTCATGTTCAATAAGTCGTGACCCACTTTTATAGGATACAAAAAAATAGCCTTCAGAAAAACATTTAAACATACAGCTCTGGAAAAAAAATCAAGAGACCACGTTAGTTTTTTAATCAGTTTTGCTATTTATAGGTATTTCAGAGTGGATGCATCCGATTCCATGTTATGTTCAGTCAGAGAGATAGTGCTCTTCGTTTCTTTGTTTTTACTATGAGTAAATGAGCTACTGAAGTCTGAGTTTCCTCTTCTGAAGTCTCCATTGCTCCACCAGCTGCTCGCGTTCAGTAAAACTGATTCCAGCACACTGGTACCATTGAACACAATATTCTGTCCCTTTATCACTCAGAAATGCTTCTGCTTTCAGTTTAGATACAAAACAATTCGGACTTCCAATTTAATGGTGCAAAACTTTCTGTTGTTTTCAAATATGTTTTAAATATCATGGTATCACATGGGCAGAGGATAGAGGAATGTGGATATCTGCACTTTTTGTCAGACTATCTCCCTTTAAATGCATTTATCCTGATTGGCATGAGGTAGTTTGGACCATGGATAAGCCCCTTTCTCTTTTCGTCCTGGTGCCTCAACCATGGATGACTTAAACTGTTTGAAACGGATTCAATAGCCCTGATTTCCCCGGGGACACCTACAGTAACCCTATGCACAGAGTCCTTCAAACAGTCTGCTCCCTCAACTGGGGGAACATTTTAAAAGCCTGCAGAGAAATCAGAAGGAAACGCCGCTGTTTCCGGGCGGATTTCGCATGTGGAGATTTTCAGACCCCCCGTTCTTCACACTCTAATCGTTAAAATTGATAAAGACCCCACTCCCGCGACTCTAATTGTAGGAATTTGTTTATCAGCTGTGCGTTTTTTGAAAACTGCACAGCTGTAATAGGACATTAGTATTCTCTTGGATCTGCGGCTGTTTTGAAATAAGATATGGTGTAAAGTTTGCTGGAGAAGAATAGCTGCGTTAGTCGTGTCGGAGCAGGATGTCGCATGAATTTTTTACCATTATCCCCTAAGAGGCGCAGCTCCTCTAATTGCTGTATGCTGTGAAGCATGGCTTCAAGCTCCCCAGATCACTGTGAAGTCAGATCTCACACTGAAACATTTAACATGCCGGTCAGACTGCTGTCAGAATTGGCTGTTCAGGAGTAGCTTTTGGCTTTTTAATCTGAGGTATCAAATCTGCACAAATTTTCTGGGCCAAGAAAGTCTCATAATGCTCGGTTTATGCCCGGGCCGCCCCCCGAATACAAATGACCCCCGTCGTCAGAACTTAACGGATGCGAAAGTTCGCTTCCCTGCTCCTCACCCACGCTCTAAATGTCATTGATATATATTGCAGCTTTTCCTGGCTCCTCTCCTGAGTGAATACAGATATTCTTTCTGAGGCCCATAAACAAAGCCCTCCCATTGTAGCCGGTATTGGATTGCTCGTTATTTATCCGTATGTATTTCGATTTACCGTAAATTCACGTCCGGGCTAATGAAATGCGGAGGTGAGTTCTCATTCATTTTTAATTGCGCCGCTATAAAACCCAACGACTGCCTTAGAGCTTTGCGGCGCTGGCCAGGTGACCTTCCTGCTGATTGGCTGCGACAGCGACCCTCACGTCCCAGTAAGAAGAACTGGATGCAAAGAACAATCTGTCTTGGGTTTTACTCTACATAAGATGAATAAAGTTAGAGCCACGATATATATATATTGCACATATACTAGTGCATCTTAAAAAATGTGAATATCATTGAAAAGTTACTTTATTTCAGTAATTCAGTTCATTTCAGCCAATAATAACTTAAAAATCAGTGTCCCAGAAAAAGACCAATTGGTACTTTTGGCAGTGTGGGCAGTGTGCCAAGTCCTGCTGGAAAATGAAATCCGAATCTCTATAAAGATTGTCAGCAGAGGGGAGCATGAAGTGCTGATGACATGGCTTTTAGTTAAGATGCCAACAGCTTGATTAATCAGGCCAAAACCATAATCCATGATGCAAACAGACACAGCAGTGGATTTTGACAGATTTGATTAGATTTATAAGAACTGTTTTTTTCTGAGCTGGATTACTCACTGATAGTTGGTATACTTAATGGGACTGCACCTTATACATCTCTTGCTGTTTGATGTGATTCTGTACCAGTTGGAATAGATATTCTCAGCATCTTGAAGGAAGGAGTTCCTGGAGGTGCTGAACAGTAGTTTCTGCTTTTCCTTCATTAAATGCTGTGAAGCTCCAGCTCATCCCAAATGTCTTGATGTATTTCAGGTTTTTAGTTATGAACCTCAAATCATGCCTCTGATGGGTTCTGAGTAATATTGAAATATTGGAAACATGGGTTCCCCCATGGCTTCCCCTGAACAACTATGTTGAACAATTTTTGTTTTTAGATCATTTGAGACTTGTTTTGATGAGCCCATGGTGCCACTCTTCAGAGGAGATTCAAATAGGAGAACAACTTGCAATTGGCCACCTTAAATACCTTTTCTCATGATTGGATACACTTGGCTATGAAGTTCAAAGCTCAGTGAGGTTCCCAAACGAATTTTGTGCTTCAGTAAGTCAGTAAAAAGTAGTTTGGAGTATTAAAATCAATACAATGATAAGGGTGCCCATACTTTTGCACCGGTCAAATTTTGGTTTAATGCATATTGCACATTTTCTGTTAGTACAATAAACCTCATTTCAATCCTGAAATATTACTGTGTCCATCAGTTATTAGATATATCAAACTGAAATGGCTGTTGCAAACACCCAAATATTTAGAACTAAAAATGATTAAGATTAATAGGGGTGCCCAAACTTTTTCATATGACTGTATCTGAATCCCCCAGCAAGTAATGGGTGAGGAGGCCTATCTTTTAGGCATGACCGAAACATGGCCGCCATGTTAAAATCCACCATATTTCGTTTCTGAAATAGAACACAACTCCATGCACAGTAACCCAGTGCTCCAACCCCTGAGCCACCACCAACCAGCCTGGGAAACTCGTTCATCCTGGTTATTGTCAGGCATTGTCGTATTGAGACTTAGAGCTAAGAGCAAAGCAAGCATCGTGAGCAAGGCTCCAATAAAGGCTAATGGCATTTCAAAGGCGCAAGAAAAGCTGAGTGAAGTCAGTGGCAGCACTGTTGTGAGTAGGCGCCTCGAATCTGGCTTGCATCTGTTAAATCCCTCTTTCTCACACCTGGGAAAGGTTAGTAGGGCTGCAGCGCTGGCATCAAACCACTGCTTCTTGGCTCTTGGCACCGAGCTTCACACAAGAAGACACTTAAGGCCTGAGTTAGGTAGTGGCCGCCAGATGGTGCATACATTGACAGACTTTGTGGGAGAAAAAAACAAGACAACTCACAATGATTCCTGCACAGATAAAGCAGCAAAGCAATAAAACGGGAAATCAAGAGAAATTAAATCAGCTTTTGTTGTTCAATATATGTCCAAATGTTTGTGGATTCCCTTTCTAGTGAAAGCACTTAGCTACTTTAAGGGAGTTTTATTACACTATTAAACAGGGACAATTTTTGGCTTATTTGGGGGAAAGGCTCTATCACTAGCTTTCCATACACAAAAGTAAGTAAGTAAATGATGTGGGGTTGAAGCTGCAGTTGGTCTGCAGGTTTAGTTTCAGCAACAGTATGTGCTGAAAGAATGAGGTCAGCTGACTACCTGAATATACCGAATATAGACCAGGTTATTCCATCAATGGATTTTTTTCTTTTCATCTTCCAAGATAAGACAATGGCAGGATTCATGGGGCTGGAATTGTGAAAGAGTGCAGAGTTCAGGGAGCATGAGATCATCATTTTCACACATGGATTAAGTGAGAGTTCACCACAGAGTCCAGACCTTAACCTCATTGAGAATCTTTGGGATGTGCTGGATGGAGAAGAGCTGCTTTGTGCAGCTGTTGGTCAGACTCTGCCATCATCAATGCTGCTGCAAGATCTTGGTAAAAAAAATGATGCAACACTGGATTGAAATAAATCTTGTGATATTGCAGAAGCTTATCGGAACAATGCCTCAGTGAATATGTCAAAGCAATCAAAGCTGATGACGCTCATAAAGCACTTTTTTCTGAACCGTGGATCTATTGAACACCTATAAGTGTAATTGTTCTGTGAGTAATTTTTCATTACTTTACTTCAATACAAACACTCAGTGCTTTTAGGATGATGGCATTTTTTTACTGTGCAGAAGTTCCTTCAAACCTGCAGCTGTTTTCATAGAAAAAAGAAAAAATATTTTCAGTACATTTGGTCAACTGTAAAAGCTCTTTTTGAGCCAATAGCACCAATTTCTGTCTGGTCCTCCTGAAATCTGTGTCCTGGGGTTAATTTAAAGTGGACTATCTGCTAAAGTGGAAGCTATCTGCTCCCTGTGCTAGGTGTAGGGTTGCTTGATTGGTTTTACATTTTTTAATGTGACTGCTTCCACTTATTGCATTTATACTTTAAACTTTTATACTTTTTGCTTTATACTTTCGTTCAGTATATCCTAATCAAGCCACACTGTGATAGAGCTGCAGCAAGTCTCACACTGGCCTGCATTAGATCAAAAACCTCTTTGTCTTCTTGACCTGCAGCCAGAAAAATAGCTGTTTTTCAATACATGAATCATTTCCGCCATTTTCCCAACACAATCCATCAATTAAGGCACAGCATACAGGTATGAAAGACAGATCTTTGGTACAGAGAGTTTAACAAGTAGATGCTAATCTCCTGGACATTGTCAGCGGCGTCTATTAAGAGTATTGTTCTCACTCCAATGAGGGCAATTACAGCTGATTGAAGCACGGCGGTTAGCTCACATAACGCACGACCACGGGCAGGTAGATTATGCATTGCAGGCTTTTGAAAGCTCGGGCCTAACAGATGGACTCTGGACTCTGGCGTCCCCCGGGAGCTGTTGTTGCTTGGGTGTCTTTGATTTTTGAAGTGCCTCATGTAATTTTCATACAATTATCAAAACGATTACACCGCAGTCATTAAAGGCATCAGAAATTAATACGATCTTCTTGGCTGCATCCATTAAGGCTGGCGCTTGCTGGCGCAGATAGAACAATAATTCCCCTTTATTGACGATAAAGACCCTGCATTGTTGGGCCCGTTAAACAGTTGAATGGAAATAATGGCAAATGAGGTACTTTTCATTCACAAGTGATTAATTTGGAAATCAAGGCAGGCGTTTGTTCGTTTCCTTGTAATCTTTCTAATCTGCATCTTTACCCAAATATCCCAGAGGAGTGGCGTGGCACTCTAATCAGGTCTGTCCCGCTGCTTCAGAGAGAAACGCGGGTATTTCTGGAGACGTTTTGATCTGGATTTCACACCACTTACCTTCTCCACTGTTTATTATGGGTTGTGTTTCTGTGCCTGTGTTATAGATCATGTATCAGTCATGAAACAGTAAAACACATATTAGTGGTGTGCCATATAGAAAAGTCAACAACATATCATCTTGAGAGACAATGATATTGTGATTAAAAAATCAATATTGTGGTAATAGTGGTATTCTGTCCTGAAAGCAGTCTAATTTGTATTAGTTTTACTGTTTACGGTCCCAAATGGCATTTTAATATTGATTCTAGGAGTGGGCGATATGGCCCTAAATTAATATCACGGTATTTCATGGTATTTTCGCGATAACGATACCCTTGGCGATGTAACAAAAGTGAGATATTAAAAAATACCAGAATTTTCATCAGATTTCTAACAGAAGTCAATGATCTAGAATGTCATGATACTAATAATAATGCTCTCCAAATATCTCCATATATCCAGGATTAAAGTAAAGATATAATCTGTCTCTAGTAGAGATATCATGGGAAATGAGGCAAGGCAAGGCAAGGCAAGGCAAGTTTATTTATATAGCACCTTTCATACACAACAGTCATTCAAAGTGCTTTACAAATTAGAAAATACACTGAGAAATCAAATAAAAAATAAAAATAAAAAAACATGTAAAAGATTAACAGTAAAAATGGAAATAAAAACTAAAATAAGAATAAAGCATGAGAACAGTGTGATTTTTTCTTTTGATAAAAACAGTAAAAAAGTAGTGCCCTGATGTGATAATTAGGGGTGGGTGATATGGCACGATATTTCAGGGTATAATATCGTTCACCATATTCAAAAATGTTGGCGATATTATTGTGTACGATACAATATGGCACACCCCTAATTAATTCACATAGGAATCAACGGCATATTTTGTTAAAGTTGAATCAGCGTTCATGTTATGATTCAATTGACTTAGATAATATTAAAAGCAGAGATTCAGCATCTCAAAAATATATAGAATATTGTTGAAAAGTTACTTTATATTATTACACACAGAGTGATCTATTTTAAGCGTTTATTACTTTTATTATTGATGATCATGGCTTACAGACAATAAAAAAATAAATGTCTCAAAAAATTTGAATATTATATAAAACCAATTGGAAACTATTGGCAGTGTGGGCAGTGTGCCAAGTCCTGCTGGAAAATGAAATCCACATCTCCATTAAAGTTGTCAGCAGAGGGAAGCATGAAGTGCTGTAAGATTTACAAGTATTTCATAACTTATATTTTTAAAAAAAAATTATAGAAATCAGGTCAAAATTAGTATTATGGGACAGAGTGCTGTAATGAAATGTATACATTTTTATATACGTCTGCGTCACACATACGTCACCATGGGCTCTTTTTAGGTTGAATAAACATGACTGTATTTAACTGCACACGTTAATTAGCATTTTAAATATAAATTATGATGATAAATAATGTATATTAGGGAATTTTTAATTCAGCCCTGCTGAAGTATTGTGATATTCTGCTGGGTCCATATCACCCACTTCTAATAGACATGAAGGCAGCATGTGCAGCTGTGTGTAGCTGTGTGTTGCTGTGTGTTGCTGTGTGTAGCTGTGTGTAGCTGTGTGATGTATTAGGTTGTGTGTTGTATTGGGTGTAGCTTTTCATGTCGCTCCATCTCTGTATGCAGGGAGACAATCCGACTAGAGATGGCTGAACTAATCAATTCATTCTTTGAAGTCTTGATGTGGCGGTGTGTGTGTGTGTGCGTGTGTGTGTGCCTGTGAAGAGCTCTGCAAAGATCTTTTGGTATTAAAATCCAATATATTTGTGCTCTCTGAGCCATTTCACAAAAAGCCAGATCCTCCCAGATCGTCAGACGAGCCTCTTCTCTCCTGTGACATACATTCATTTAAATGCTGTTTAACTGGATTCTCGTCTCAGGACGTGTTTGTACCGTTTGTCTGCCGTTTGTCCGTGTTTCAGCAATTTAAAGTTCTTACTGAAAGAATTTCCTCTGTTTCTCAGGTGTGGCGAGACTGAAGCACGTCCCAGTAGAACTTATTAAGGCCTGCTAATGCTTGGCTGATTATAAAATGATAATGGTATAGATTAATCCATGCAGAATACTGCCTCTGTGATAAAACCGGGGTTTAATTACAGCAGCCGCTTAAAAATGACCTCTGTTTCAAAGACCTTTAGTTCTTTAGTGTCATTAAATATGAAACACTTGCTGAAGTCTGACACTCCTGTTGAGTGTTTCTTGGTATTTCCAAAATCAGGACACCCAAGGCCGATTCTGTGGACCAAGTGCCTCAAGAAAGAAATTCTGCTTTAATCTGCTATTTTTAAGGTCTAAGCATGTAGTTCTTCTTGAAATTGTAAGATTTATTATTATTATTATTATTATTATTATTATTATCATTTATTTTATTTTTTTATTTATTTATTTTTTCTCTGCTAATTAAGATCTGGAGCAAAAACTGTAAAGGCTAGAAATACCAAATCTGGACACAAGGTACAGTAGGTGTGAAATGTCGCAACCACTGAAGCATACCTCAATAGGCCTAATGGTGGCGCTATAGCAACGCCTTTTACCTTTTGAGTCATAAATTATGAACCATGGGGCGTATTGACAAAATTCTGTCCTTCAGGCTTATTCCTTGGGTCAATAAGCACAACACCAGTTAGATTTTTGGCAAATTTGCATAATATGCAAAACCTACTTTTGCAAACTAGTTTTTAATGTTTTTTCTTATAGAAACCTAATTCCTATAAATTTGATGAAAAATGGTAGGAATTGATAAAAAAAAAAAAAAAACGTTTTTACACAATAAAGTAAAATTCCAAAAACTTTTTTTTTCTTATGAAGCTTTAGAAACAGAAACAGCACTTAAGAAAAAAGGTCTAAGAAAAGTTATATTCTTAAAAACATGTTCCTTAATATTTTCCTCACCCTTGTATTAGAATTCAAGAGAGAATGTACACTTAAAATAGTTTAAATTAATGAATTAATGTATAATTTAACAGCATGAAAATTCCCTTTCATTGCTTTCGTTTACTAAAAAAAAAAAAAATGAATTGCCTTCAATTGCATGAATTCACCTACTAATTTTATACAATTAAAAAAACATATATTTAAAAAAAATTGCCTTCAATTGCATGAATTCACCTACTAATTTTATACAATTAAGTATATATATATATATATATATATATATATATATATATATATATATATATATATATTTTTTTTTTTTTTAAATCCTTCAATTGCATGAATTCACCTACAAGTTTTAGGATAAAAAAAAAATCTTATCTTGCATTATTCATAATGTCACGCTTATGTCCTGTTTCTTGGACTTTCTGGTCCGTATCTGTGTTTGTACAGGCTGCTTGTTTTCTTTGCCATGTGTTCTTTAGCACGTGGCTCTGTTTTGTTTCTGTTTTGTCTTCTCCCTTGTCTCCGCCCTAGTTGTTAGTCTCATTTGTAGCCCCGCCCCCTCAATTTTTTCATTAAATTTCATCCACCGTCTCGTCCTTACATCCTTACATTTTGCATTACATTACATTACATTAAAACATTCTTAATTTGATAATATTTTAAAAACTTTATACGATTTTTGGAGAATTGCGTTCAGGTACATTCTTAAGAACTTCTTAGGAAATATTTTACCCATTTTCAGCAGGTTCCTTGCAGTCTTTGACCAGGTTTCTTCGACATTCTGAATGAATTTGCGTGAAGATGTGTTTTATGTAGCATATACATGGAAAAATGTGAGTGCAAATACATTCGTCTCCCTCCTGCATGCACTTAAGGAAGGACAGGGCAAATGGAAGTGCATCTGATTACATATATTTCATATTCAATTTCTATTCATATATACCAACCTACAATGTCCAGTCTTTCATATAATTTGCTTCACCTCTTAAGGATGCTGTAGAATGCATTTATTCAGTATATTAAGCTCTCTGATGTCTCTGTATAGAAGAAATGGGATTTTGATTGATGCACAGAATGACCAGATGTGGTTGTACACTCCCATTTACAATACTATGATTTGGACCTGGAATAAACAAATTATTAACAGCTCTGCTGCTCTGATTGACTGGTTAAAAGTGAGCTTCCACAATGACACAGAAACAGCATAGCATAGCATATAATATCCATAACTGTTTTGTAAATATTTCTTTACCAAAGGTCATACCAAATGATGCCAAACTGGATTAAGGCTTGAATGATGTCTTGGTGATGAAAGGACTGATCAGCTATGGTAATCATTATTAATAATTTAGCTAATACTAAAAGTCTGGTCAGATCATGTGATCTGGGTATTCACAAGAAAGCAGAGTGCTTTTACCACTAACCAGAAACCCCTATCAAAAGTCCATCATTCAGCACAGTGAGTACAGTGAGTATAAGAATATTAACTAGATACCCCTCGAGAGAGTTCATCATTTATCACAATACAAGTATAAATGTAGTAACTGGATACCCCTGCTGGTCCAAAGGTTGCCTGTCGTTATTGTACTACTAAAAAATGACACAAACTTTTTGCTTTAAACACTGAGCCTCCTTAGCCCACAAATGATCTGCTAATAGTATTCCCACAACAATATTAAATGATAAATAATAGATATTAAGTTTTGATTTAGGATGACTTCACTTTCCAAGACTTTCTGCAGTGCCGTTTTTTTGAAGCACAGCTGATTTACACCCCTGTAGAATATTCTGGTTTTATTAACACCTCTATCTCCTCGTCACTGAACTTGCAGTTTCTCAGGAAGTTGTTGATAAGTCCCATTTTTAACTTCTGTGCCTCACAATTATATTGGACTATCATGTGATTAGCTCATGCTCCAGAGCTCAGTTGCTGGTCCTGAGTTTACTCACAAAAAAGCTGGCCTTTGTTTTTGTTCTATTAAAAAAAAATACCCAAAAGCCAATTGCAGTGAGTTTTAGTTAGGGATGCACTAAAAAAAAAAAAAACAAATAAAACATTTAGTGGTCCTCCATTTTTCCGCATTACTCACTTGATAATAATAAATAAATAATAGGACTTAAATAATAATAGGACTATGATTCTTCAGTGTTGCATTGTTGTTTTTAAAGAGCTTCGTTTTAACGCTCTACTTACAAAAAAAATCTCGAGTTTAACTCAGGCTTGCGCTCATAATGACATAATGACAATTTTCTGGGCAATTTAGAGTGTACAATTTATCCGATCTCTATGGTTATTTGGACTGTAGGAGGAAAACAGGAGTTCCCGGAGGAAACCCACGCAGACACAGAGACAAACATGGAAACTCCACCCAGATAAGGACTTGAACCCAGGACCCCAGTGCTGGGAGGCAAACGTGCTGAGCACTAAGCCACCGTGCCGCCTAAGAATAATCATAATAATAATGAGACACTGTTGAATTTAATTTTTTTTTTTTGTGGCACTGTTAAGGTTTATAGTCTGTCTTTTTGTTTTAGTTAGTTAGCTACAACAAACACTGTTTTAGAGTTTTAAAGTCATAAACAGGAGTTTCACAAGCCGATGCCCTTTTCTTTAAAATGCCAATAATCGGCCCGATTAATTTGCTTGCTGATTAATCGGCCAATTGCTAGTAAAGATGCCAGAGGCTTTGTGTGCTGCAGTTCAGCAGAGTTTCTCGACAGTTCTTGAGCAGAAAGCAATGACCAGTTGTAATTCCCCCGCTGTAAAAAAACCGAGGGTCTGGCCGGGTCTGGCTGTAGCTGCAGGGAATCGGCTGTGTTGGATAAATCTGGTGCCGCACTCGAACACGGCTCTCCTGGATGGGTAGTTAGAGGCCTATGTGTCACTTCTTCTTCTCTGCGGTGTTAGCGCTTCTCGACAGGTTATCATCACTAGCATCCAGAGCCAAGTCATTTGGAGGAAATGAAAGTCTGATGCTGGTTATTATCCGCAGGATTTGAAGTTCACAAGCTTCTTACGTGTGAATTAAGACGTTAGGTCGCCGGAGACCTTTGTCGAGTTGGGCGCCGGCGCCGGCTCCAGCTCCGGCACAAGCCGTGGCCTGACAGCAGTTTATTCCAGTGCGGAGACTTTGAGGAGGGTTGAAAGCGGAGGGGAGGATCGGGGTGGCGCTCTGTCAGCACCAAAGAGCAGATTGATTGCTTACTTTGTCAGAGCCGGCGGAAACGCTGGTGACGTTGAAGGGAAGATTCAGTTTTACCCTGAGCGATTTGGTGTCAGCTTTCAGATCAAAGTGAAGCATTTCAGCAGACTAACAACTCCCACAGATCAAATGGCTGAAGCATCTCGGCTGATCGTTGTGACGACTGGGGATCTGTATTGTGTTTGTGTGTTGTTTGTGACACTTATTAGCGTTGTAGGGATGAATAATATATTAATAGTGTGTTGTGAGTTATTCCTCCAAATGTCACGTGACATACATCACTCATTTTGCCAAAACACTTCCATAGGAATGCATTGAAATATGTCTCTAAACTTTTAACCCTGAAAAAAAATAAAGTAAACTATACTTTCCAAAGTACTGCCACAAAAATATAGATGGTGAAAATATAGAACTAATTGCATTGTTTTATGATTTAAGGCAGTGCTTCTTAAACGTTTTATATTATGTACCACCCACAGTCAAACTAAAAACCCACCAAAAATAAGGCCCACCTTAAACTCAGGCACAGGAACATGTGCAAGCATGTAAATGATGTGGAAAAATAATGCAATGTGTAATTTCACTGTTGTATCCTCATATTGACAAATTAAACACAAAAAAATGCTATTGAAATGTAAAATCCCCCAAAAAATGAATTGCTCCAAAATTACTTTCATGACATTTTTCCTAGTTTATTAAAATTATGTCCATTTTAGAGATGTTTTTACTGATAGTGACAAAATGTCATTGTCTCCAATGAAACCAGGCAAATTATTAAGACCCAGAGTCATGGACATCCCGTGTTACCCACATGTATTTTCCTGTATAATCATTTAAACTTTTTGATACATTAAGAACGTTTTTTTAATGGTTTACCACCTTGGTGGTACACGTATCACAGTTTGAGAACCACTGCTTTTAAGATACTATGATTTAGGGTCTTATAATCTGGTGTGCTGTATATATATAAATTTTACCAGTCAGGTATTAAGGAGCAGTAAAGCCACTCTGCTGAAGTACAGAGTTATAAGGATGAGTTTTTAGTAAAGTTTCTCCAGCACTAAGGCTGGAGCAGTATTAGCATTAGCCTCTTACTGCAGTATATCAGAGTATATCGGACTGTAGTCTGCATGTTTAGTGTGCTAAAACAAGCTACATGGGGCGAAACGCTAGCTGATAGCTCCCTGGGTTACTGAAACACTCAGGATTCCTCAGTGTTTAGCGCTGCTAGGCACAATTTACTAGCGCTAAGTGCTGCTGCTAAAAGTGGCTAGCGCTGTTGCGGGGGGTGTTTAACCTCCCTGAAATCAACTTTTCAACTTGGGATGTCTGCACACACGCATACACACACACACATGCATTAAGTATGTCAGAAGCAGCACCCAATGAAAGTTATTAAGTGACATGCATATTCAGCGTCGGCAGGAGAATATGGATGTGTAGGCTGCAGTAAATCGATAACCATTCACATAAGCCTCTGGGGCCGTGCCATACATTTCATATTAGATTAATTGTGAGGCGGGAAGGCTTCCAGCTTTCAGAAGAGACACCAGAGGAAGGTTGACGGGTTGAATGTTTCTCTGTCACAGTCGAATCGTGTGCCGGAGTATTTAAACCTCACACACAGTCACATAAAGCAGCACTCTTGATTAGGCTGCGTTGGGAGTTTATTGCTTCCTGCCTGTGTGTTGAGATGCTGAGGCTAGCACATCTGCAGCTACAGTACCACTACCTGAGCCAGCCGGCAGCACCGCCACCTTCCCGACAAAGCAACAATGCTCTTTTTAATGCTGTCAATTGATTAAAAAATGAATCTGATTAATCACAGCACTATTCTGCGATGAGTCAGGATTAATTTCTTCCTCTTAAGGCTGATTAAGCTTTTCATATTGGATGTTTAAATGTAAATAAAAGAATCAATGGTAGGTTAGCAAAACAGAATTATATTTACATTAGTGGTGTCAATCACTTATTTATTAATCATGATGAATAATAAGTTTTAATATCTTACAGTTACTGCAGCTGTGTGTGTGTGTGAAAGAGAGAGAGACAGGGTTCGTACGGTCATTAAAAACCTGTAAAAGTCATTTCAAAACAGCAATTTCCAGGCTTGGATAAGTTTTGGAAAAATAAAAATACCCAGAAAGTTTTGGAAAAGTCATGGAAATTTGCTCTACAAACCTTTGTGTTTCATTTATTGATGGAGAAAAGCTATTTTGTGCTACAAATACATTCATCAGCTCAGAGTTTAATTCAATAATTTATCCCTACATGATGGGGCTCTCAGGATTTGACACACATTTTATCATTAAAGATTGTGTCTTTTTTAAACAAATTAATTTTAGACCTACTGTAATCAATTTAGATTGTAGTTGATAAGTGGATTTTTGGTTTTATTGTCCATGTCTGCACAAATGTTTTTAAAAACGTATGGCCATGAAATTTTGTCATGGAAAAGACATGGAAATGTATTGGTCAAAACCTGTATGAACCCTGGAGAGAGAGAGAGAGAGAGAGAGAGAGAGAGAGAGAGAGAGAGAGAGAGAGAGAGAGGGGTAAAAAGTGAGAGCCAGTTATGAGATTTAATTCATGTTTAGAATAAAAAAAAAAGCAATCTACCTTCTGAACTCAACAGTAACACGCCAAGTTTACATTCCGAAATAAAAGCTCTAATGCATCACTTGGTGAAATAATACATTTGTTTAAAAATATATATTTATGGTAAAGTTACCAAGATTAATTGTCAAGTTCTGCTAAAAGGAACAATGCTCTTTTTTAAGAGGTTTTAACTGATTAAAAATAAAAAATTAAGATGGTTAATCGCAAAAATATTCGGAGATAAGTTGTGATTATTGTGACTGATTAAGATTTATTATTGGATATTAAAATGTAAATAAAATAATATATGTTTGGTTTGAAAAATGGAATTATATTTATATTAGTGGTGTCAATCGCTTATTAATCATGATGAATAATAAGTTTTAATATCTTACAGTAACTGCAGCTGTGTGTGTGTGTGTGTGTGTGTGTGTGTGTGAGAGAGAGAGAGAGAGAGAGAGAGATGAGAAGAGGAGGAAGGGGTAGGAGAGTGAGAGCCAGTTATGAGATTTAATTTATTTTTTTAGAATAAATAAAAAGCAACCTTCCTTTAGTAAATTTAATAGAGTAACAACACCATGTTTACATTTCAAAATAAAAGCACTGATGCATCACTTGGTAAAATAATAGATTTGTTTAAAAAAATAATATGTTTAATTTACCAGATTAATTGCCAATTTCTGCTAAAAGAAACAATGCTCTTTTTTAGAGGTTTTAATTGATTAAAAAACGCATGGTTAATCGCAAAAATATTCTGAGATAAGTTGTGATTATTTATATTTTCTTAAGATGAATTAAGCTTTTAATATTGAATATTTAAATGCAGGTAAAATCTTCAATGATAGGTTAGCAAAACCTATTGTATTAACTGTTAAAAGTTGGATTTATGCAACAATATACTATTATTAATTATGAATAATAGTATTTTTTAATACCTTACAAGAACTGCAGCTGTATGTGTGTGTGCGTGAGAGAGAGAGAGAGAGAGAGAGAGAGAGAGAGAGAGAGAGAGAGAGAAATTAAATAAAAAGCAATCTAACTTCTGAACTCAATAAATTAACAACACTAGGTTTACATCCCTAAATAAAAGCACTTATGCATCACCAGGATCTGTAAAAAACAGTGAATTATGGGAGGTAGTCTGGGCCAAACTTGCTAATATAATTAATTTGTATAAAAATAAATAAAAAATAATGTTAATGTTAATCTTTTTTTTTTAGGTTTCAATTGATTAAAATCAAAAATGAATCTGGTTAATCGAAAAAATATTCAGAGATTAGTCATGATTATTTATCTTTTCCTAAAACAAATTAAGCTTTTAATATTGGATATTTAAATCTAAATAAAATAATCAATGTTTGGTTGGAAAAATACAATTATATTTATATTATTTATAATCGGATTGATTGAAACAATATTATGTGATCAGTGATTAGAAGTTTCAATGTCTCACAGGAGCAGTGTAAAAAAAATATGCGTTGAAGTTAATCTGTTTATTATTATTTTATTACTTTTATATTATTTACTTAATGAACACCTGTTTCATCAGCTGTTGTTTAAATACTGCAATTGAGGTTGACATGTGCTCATATCTGACTCCCACATTGTAGTAATAATTTTGTTCCAAGCCACAAATCACAAACTGACATAATCCATTTCCTAGATACATTAAGCCTGAAAAAATCTGTTTCCTGCCATATGGAAAGAAAACATCCATAGCTGGGAAAAAAAAGACATTCCATGGATTTTAACTGAGAATCGGGACAACAGGGAGTCACACTCTTTCCAGAAACAGTGAATTTCTGTGGGACAACAGAGAGTCAAACTCTTAGCAGAACCAATCAGAGTCTCTGTTTTAGCTGGTGGTAGACTAACAGTGAGTCAAATTCAGTTGCTGAACTATTTAGAATCATTTTTGATGAGGGTAGGGCATTAAAGAGTCAAAAGAAGTAGAAGAACCAATTAAAACCATCTGTTTTTGGCAGAAATAGGACAAAAAGAACCAAACAGCTGGACAAGTGGTCAAAACATATCTTTTAATGGAAGGCGGGACATCAGAGAGTTGGACTCAGTTTTGAGAATGAGAATTTTGGTTTTAGTTAGGCGGTTAGACGGTAGAACAAACTGTGAAATTTAGCCACAGAACCAATCCGAATCTCTGTTTTGTCTGGAAATGAGACAATTGAGATATAAAAGAAGTAAAAAACCCAATCAGAACCCTCTGTTTTTGCCAGGAATAGGACAACAGAAAACCAAACAGCAGTCTAACCAGTCAGAATATATCTTTTAATTGAAGGGGGACAACAGAGAGTTAAACTCAGCAGCAGAACCAATGAGAATGTTGGTTTTAGTTGAAGGAGGGAAACAAACTGTGACATTTAGCCACAGAAACAATCAGAATCTCTGTTTTGTCTGAAGATGGAAGAACTGAAAGTCAAAAGAAGCAAAAACCCAATCAGAACCCTCTGCTATCGCCAGGAATAGAACAACAAACAACTGCAGCACAACCAGTCAGAATATATATTTTAATTAAAGGCGGGACAACAGAGAGTCAGTAGAACCAATGAGAATCTTGGTTTTATCTGGAGACACAAGAACAAACTGTGAAATTTAGCCACAGAACCAATCAGAATCACGAAAAAGAGTCAACCTCACCATTAGAACCATTTAGAATCTCTATTTTGTCTGGAGATGAGACAATTGAGAGTTGAACGAAGCAGAAGAACCAATCAGAACCCTCTGTTTTTGCCAGGAATAGGACAACAAAGAACCAATGATAATTTCATTTTTAGTTGGAGGCGGAGAACAAAGTGTAAAATCTAGCCACAGAACCAATCAGAATCTATACTTTGTCTGGAAAGGAACAATTGAGAGTAAAAAGAAGCAAAAAAACCCAATCAGAACCCTCTGTTTTTTGCCAGGAATAGGACAGTAAAGAACCAATGAGAATCTTGGTTTTAGTTGAAGGCGGGAGAACAAACTGTGAAATTTAGCCACAGAACCAATTAGAATCTCTTTTTTAGTTGTGTGCTTCACAACAGGAAGTCAATCTCACCATCAGAACCAATAAGAATCTAGTATAGCCGGCGGCGAGACAATAGAAACTCAAACCCAACAGCTACCGAACCAATCATAATCTCCGTGTTGCTTTGTTTTAAGATAATCAGCTTTGTTGAGTGAGTTTAACCAGAGCAGCAGTCTTGGCACACGTTGGGAGTTGTTGAACCCTGTTTGGACATATTGCCACTAATTGCTGTTATTGCTGAGTTAAACCCAAGGTCACCCGCTATCCGTGTGTAATACAGTGTGATTGATCAAGAACAGCTTGACATTCATTCCACGATTAAAGTCTCCAGCTGCTACAGCAGCTCTGGACCACCGACGCCCCCACCGCTCCGCCACACTCTACTATCTCACAACCCCAGACGCGAGAGAGCCGAGCAGCCCCTTTCACCGCGGCACCCAGACTGCCTCCACCAGCATTTGCATTATGCAGAAGTAGAATGTTGTGACAGTGCTGAGCTGCACTAATTGTGTTATTGCTGCACGGTGGAGCCGAGGCCTGGACACAAACGTTCTGGTGGAGGCCGTGGTGCGACAAGCTGCAAGCCTCTCTGTAAAAACTGATGTTTATCAGCCTGAAAAAAGGTCACAGTCTTTAATGCCTTAAATATTATTAGAACATCATTAAAAAGTTACTTTATTTCAGTACTTTGGACTTGATATAACACAGTGGCTCAACACCAGCCGATCACATGTCTCTCCAAACCATCACTGATTGGTGGAAACTGCACACTAGACCTCAAGCAGTTTGAACTGTGCATCTCTCCACTCTTCCTCCAGACTCTGGTCTCTTAATTTCCAAATTTGGAGAGACATGTCATCTGCTGGTGTTGATCCACTGTGTTATATTAAGTCCAGAGTCAGTGCAGTGTTTTCCCGGAAAGTCTTACAGCACTTCATGCTTTCATTTTCCAGTAGGACTTGGCACACTGCCCACACTGCTGGAAGTACCACTTGGTCTTTTATAATATTAAAATTTTTTGAGACACTGATTTTTGGGTTTTTATTGTCTGTAAGCCATAATCATCAACAATAAAAGAAATAAGCGCTTAAAATAAAGATCACTCTGTGTGTAATACATCTATGTAATATAGGAGTTTGACGTTTTGAAATGCATTACCGAAATAAAGTACACTTTAAATAATATTCTAATTTTTTGAGAAGCACTAGTAGAACGTTATAGAAAACAATTAAAACGTACTTTACTGCTGGTAAAGCTGATTAAGCTGGTTGATCAGCTTTGCTTTGTCCAGTCTATGGTATTTTATTTATTTACTGTTCGAGCTAGATGATTTAGCTGGTCTACAAGTGTCATTGATCAGTGTAACCAGGCTACATAACCAGTATGACCCAGCTTGACCAAAATCTTCCAAATTCTCCACATCCTATTCTACTAAAGAGCTATTTAACCTGTTAGCTTTCCACAGTATAAGGTGTGTTTACCCTGGATAACCGCTTTTTCAACCACCTTAATCATTAAAAGCAGCTTTCTAAGGCCATCACATCTAAAACCAGCTCTAGCTGCAGGCAGAGGCTGGTCCTGGGCTGGGATTTTCTTCCAGCAGGGTGGTGAAATAGAAGCCTGGATCAGCTGGTAGACCCAGCACATATTGTTTGTTAAACCCCTAACTGAATGTCTCACAGCGTTTCATTTTAGAGCAGGAGTGTTAAACACATGGCCCACAGGCTGATAAAAGGTTCTAATCCGGCCCGCTATATACATTTACAATTCATGTTGTCAACACGCAGTGCTCCGCTGCCTCTTCATTGCGTTCGGCTGCTTATTAAAAGAAATCCACTTTCTCTAACTGCTCTGACTCTGACCTGTGGGCACAAGCAGGGAAACAGGCAAACTCAGCAGCAGAACCACTTCCAGGACCTCTGTTTTAGTAGCAGATAGGCAAACTCAACAGCAGAGTCAATCAAAATCTTGATTTTAACCAGGGGCAGAGGAACAGAGAGTCAAACCCAACAGGAGAACCTCTTTAAGAACCTCTATTTTAGCTGGGATTGAGACAAATGAGAGACAAAATCAGCAGAAGAACCATTCAGAATCAGAATAAACCGTGGGATTGGACAAATGAGAGTGAACCTCAATGACAGAACCAATCAAAATCTTGATTTTAACTTGGGGCAGAGGAACAGAGAGTCAAACTCAACAGCAGAAATTCTTTAAGAACCTCTATTTTAGCTGGGATTGAGACAAATGAGAGACAAAACCAGCAGAAGAACCATTGAGAATCGGAATAAGTCATGGGATTGGACAAATGGGAGTCAACCTCAACAGCAGAACCAATCAAAATCTTGATTTTAACTAGGGGCTGAGTAGCAGAGAGTCAAACTTAACAGCATAACTTCTTTAAGAACCTCTATTTTAGCTGGGATTGAGACAAATGAGAGACAAAATCAGCAGAAGAACCATTCAGAATCTGAATCAGCAGTGGAATTGGACAAATGAGAGTCAACCTCAATGACAGAACCAATAAAAATCTTGAACCGAGGAACCGAGTAGCAGAGAGTCAAACCCAACAGCAGAACTTCTTTAAGAACCTCTATTTTAGCTTGGGGCAGGTACAAATGAGAGTCAAAATCAGCAAAAGAACCATTCAGAATCAGAATCAGCAATGGGTTGGGACAAATGAGAGTCAACCTCAATGGCAGAACCAATCAGAATATTGATTTTTACTAAGGACGGCACAACAGAGAATCAAACTCAGCATCAGAACCAATTAGATGAATCTCCAGAATCTCTGTTTTAGCTAGAGTCTAACTTCACAGCAGAACTAATCAGAATCATGGTTTTAGCTGGGGGTTGGTCAACAGAGAATCAAAACCAGTAGTAGAATATCTTCCAGAACCTGTATTTCAACCATAGGGTGAGACAAACAAACAGTCTAAATTCATAGCAAAGCCACTCAGAATTATAATTTTAGCTGGAGTTGGAACAACAGAGAGTCAAGTTTAACATCAGAGCCAATCAGAATCTCAATTTTAGTTAGACTTGAGACCATAGAGTCAAACCTAAAATCAGAACCACCCATAAATATTTCTGTTACAGTTGGGGTGGACAAACTAAAAGTCAAATTCAGCAGTAGAACCACTTTTAAGTTGGGGATGGGACAACTGAGAGTGAAATGCAGCTGCAATCCTTTTAGTTTCTTTTAGAACCCCCTTTTATAGCAGGAGCTGAAACAAAAGGAGTCAAACTCAACAGCAAAATGTCTTTAAGAACAGCTGTGTTGTCTTAGGGTTGAACACAGAGTGAGTTAAACTCAACAGGAACACCTATAAAAAGTCTCTGTTACCAATAAAATAGTTTAAAATAGTTTTTGCTCTGCTTAGGACTTGGATGAGAATTTTTCCTAATTGTTGAAACCAGTGTGGGTTCTGAGACATTGTAAGAAGTGCCTCAACTCATTAATCCATCCATCCATCCATCCATCCACCCTCTTATTTGGTTCTTCCTGCTCAGGGTCACACTGGATTTGATGCTTACTTGGAGTCATTGGACGCAAGGCAAGGAATCCCCCCTGGAGAGACAACTCGCTAATCCAGTACACACTTTACTGCAATGGACAAACTAGTATTTATACACTTGCCCAGTCCATAATTCCCATATCAGTGCATCCCTCTAAATAAGGCTGGTGAGTGTTCCACGCTAAGTGCTCCTACTCTCTTTGGTGATTAAAGCTGGATAAAGAACAGGGAAATTCAGAGGGTCGTGTTGTTTGAATTGAGTGGAATCTTTGAAGGAGGATTGTGGACTTTCATGCTCGTGATTCATCTCCTCTTTTTTTGTTTGACATTTGCTGAAATGATCAACTGCAAACATTTGCTTTTCCCTATTATGTCTCGATCCAAATGAACCGTTTTGCCATTTATAAGACTGAGTCTTTCCACAAGCCGAGACTACGGCGCTCCTGTCACTGTAATTGTCTCTGTCAGATGCGACCTATTGAGGATGTTAGTGCCGCAGGAAGAGAATAATGCCGGCGTAAAATAAAGAGCTGGGAAAGCCTAATGATGTGACTAAGGTGGCCGTTATGGTAGTTAAGGGAATGGTTTGCAATTATCACGCGGGGACAAGACGTAGCGAGCTCAGCTTCTGCAGGGATGTTACAAGGTAGAAATGCTGTAAATCCGCCGCGCCGCGAGCCCAACAGCACGTTAATATCTATCATTTAAAGCTTTTCATGTTATTATACCGTATTTGCTGCTTGCTGCCTGCCAAATGCATCACTCGAATGATTTTTCCTTTTCTCGCTCTTAGCCACTCAGTTCTGCCCAGACAGATGGGATTCGCAGAGTTAGAAAATATGCCTGGGTTTCAGGCTTTGGTCGACAGAGTCTTAGAGAGCACTGGAACAGCTAAATTATGCCTTCCCAGCACTGCAGCTCCAGGCTTTATGTTCTGCGAGGAAAGGCGGGCGATACTCGGCCATGTCGGCCAAACACTTCTCTGCCTTAAGGCCTGACCGAGAGGAGTTCCACAAATTAGACTGAAATAAATATGCTGCAGTTTGTGCTGGGGGATGTCTAGGACATGCAAAAATGATCAATTGCAGTCTGCTCGGATGCGTTCGCAAGTTCCTAGATGGAAATGCTTTGCTCTGTACTTTGTACTAAATACAATATTTAGTGTTTCCTGGATGAACCAACTGGTAGCCACTTTTACATCTAAAGGTTTTGCAAAGAATTCTGTGAATGATGCTGTAGAAGATTAGTTTTTTATTCATTTTCACCTATTTTTGTAAAAAAAAAAAAAAAAAAAAAAAACTTACATTGATGTTAGCTTACATTACATAGAATTTAGCACACGCTTTTATCCAAGGCAAATTGCAAGTAATGATGTACATTAGCAATAGAGTACATAGAAGTTCAGAGCAATAAACAGCCTTAAAGAAGCCAAAGGAAATAGTGGAATAAAGGAGGAAAGAAGAGGTGAAGAAGGAAATGAGGATAGAAGTAGTTAGGTTAGTTTGTTAGAGGTGTTATGAGAGTAAGTGCTCTTTGAAGAGCTCTGTCTTCAGGAGTTTATTAAAGATAGTGAAAGATTCTCCTGATCTGGTAGTAGAAGGTAGTTTGTTAGAGGTGTTAGGAGAGTAAGTGCTCTTTGAAGAGCTCTGTCTTCAGGAGTTTATTAAAGATAGTGAGAGATTCTCCTGATCTGGTAGTAGAAGGTAGTTAGTTAGAGGTGTTAGGAGAGTATGTGCTCTTTGAAGAGCTCTGTCTTCAGGAGTTTATTAAAGATAGTGAGAGATTCTCCTGATCTGGTAGTAGAAGGTAGTTAGTTAGATGTATTAGGAGAGTATGTGCTCTTTGAAGTGCTCTGTATTCAGGAGTTTATTAAAGATAGTGAGAGATTCTCCTGATCTGGTAGTAGAAGGTAGTTAGTTAGAGGTGTTAGGAGAGTAGGTGCTCTTTGAAGAGCTCTGTCTTCAGGAGTTTACTAAAGATAGTGAGAGATTCTCTTGCTTTGGTAGTGGAAGTTAGATTCCACTGATTGATAATGTTAATGATATATCCATGTTTTGGATATATCCAGTGTTTAAAGAAGTCTGAATAGCTGTATGTTTTATTGCAATATGTGTAATTGGTTTTGATTCATTGAATAAAATACCAGTAGTTTCAGTTTCAACAGTTGGTTTGTTGGTTAGTAGGGGTGTGACGAGACACTAATCTCACGAGACGAGACATGACACGATATTGGGTTCACGAGAACGAGACGAGACGAGATTTAAAAATAACATTTTTATGTAAAATAAAATTTCAAAAATGAAAACTAAAGTTTTATTTCACAAAATCATATAACACACAATTAACAGACTAGTTTCTCTCACACATTGATTTTATAGGAAATAGAAATAAAAATAAGATTAAAAAATAAAAATAAAACTTTTCTAGGTCTTATTTAGAGCAAACAATAAGTGCAAACCACAACCAGTCATATTAAGACTATGGTTTGTGTTTTTTTCTCCCAAATCTCTTGTAATTTTACTATGCATAACCATAACCAGTCATATTAAGACTAGGGTTTGTGTTTTTTCTCCTAATCTCTTGTAATTTAACTATGCATAACCATAACCAGTTATTAAGACTATGCTTGAAGTGCAAACAGAAACAGAACTTTTTTTTTTTAATACAGTACAAAGATAAGGGATTAGTACAGCTGCCTATGAAACAGTCACGTGTAGGATTTACATACAGTATTTATATATGGTTTGTGTCTTATTGGTCACTCTGGTACCGTTTATTGTTTCCACTGGAGCCAAAATGCAGCCAGACATACAACTTAAAAGTAGCAGAAGCATCTTCTATGCCAGGACTAAGTTATTTAATTAGAATTCAGTATGGTCCAGTTCTCGTTTTTCCGCCCGTTTTCGGGCTCCCTATCTCCTTATAAAGGCGTTTTTTCACGACCGCGACCCTGACAACACGGGTTCGATACCGCGTGAGGAGCGGTGGGTTTATTTATTTATTTATTTTTTCCTTACCGCGTCTGCATAGATCTGATTGACTGAAGAGAGCGTTTGGTGATCTTACCCCACACGTGATTGGTCTGTGATTTACTGCGCCCGCAAGCGTGTATACAATTAAATCCTTCTCAGTAGGTTTGGGTCCGCATTGGACAACGTTTGGATCCGGACCCGGACCGCGGTTCGCCCATTAATGACCTCTGTTCTATGCAAATACCGAATTTTCCTCTTCTGCTGAGAGCTGCTCTCACTCCTCAGCCGCTCGCTGTATCGCTACTGGGTTGCCAGATCCCTCTTAAAAAGTCCACACTAAACTATTTTTTTTCTTCCCGCGAGACAGGTTTAAGCTTGACGAGAAATATCGTCACGTTTAATATCGCGAGATATCGTGCCACGAGATCTCGTCACACCCCTATTGGTTAGTAATTATAAATCTGCTGCAACTCATGCATTTTGTCTGTGTTAAAATATTGTAATGAATAAAGACTCTGGGGGCCTTATAAAGTCCAGCTACTTCCAGATAATGCTCAGGACTCTTCAAGTATAGGCGACAGACTTGTAAAGTTTAGCCTTCGGAAGATAATCTTTTGTTCTGAAATAAAGGCTGCAGATCCAGGGGTTTGTGGACATAAATAATTGTTTTAAAAAGCTTTTATCATGCCACTTTTACGCAATGAATAAGGTTTGTGGACGGTGGAGCGCAGGAATTCCACTGTTTCAGGGTGTGCTCATGTCTATGTTACCTTCTGGCTCTCTCCTTTTAGTTAGGCTGTTGTAATCAGATCAATGGAGTTGTTAGTCACACTTTGATAATCTGTTCACATTATTCTCTGTACTTTATAAATCTTGATAGAATTAATTCTATTCCTTTTTCTTTCTCTGAGTTAACTCTTGCTCTCTTTTTTGGCCTGATACTGATAGAATTCATCAGAGAAACATGCAGAAATACAGATGAAATGAATGCACAGTAAGGTCTGTCCATATCTGTGTCTGTATCTGTATTTAATGTTGAGCACAAATGAGACTTTATTTTGAAGAATCTGCAAACAGGGAAAGTGTATTGGAAGTTTTACATTCATGATAAAAATATATGATATAAATGTATGATTGATTTTCAGATATCTGCATCTGTCTTGATGTCAGAGATGCTCTGCAGCGAATACGAGGCATACGATGGAACGCCACTTGAATAGAATTTCTCCATTCTTCAAGCTTTTCAAGAGTCCTAACCGCCCTCGATCATCAGTATTCATTCACAGCCCGGCGGACTTCATTCAGAGATAGCCCATTCTTGTGGCAGCTTGTTGAGACTGGCAGATCTAGGGCCATTAAAGCCAGGTTAATTTCTCATTACACAACTTCACAGGACTCCAGCCTGTCACACGGGACGAGTCGATGAGCGGGTAAAGCCGATTCCCGCTGCAAACCTGCTGCCGAGGTTAATTTGATTCTCTCTCTTGTCAAGAGCTTACAGGACACTCCAAACTAGGTTTTCATCTTTTCCATCTGTAAAGTTACTTCCAATTTAAGATCCATCTGCACTGCTGGATTTCAATTTCTGACCCAGTGGAGCCGAAAGACGGGCGAACGAATCATCCACCTCCCTCAGCAGCCTTAGACCTTCTGACCCCTCCCATATCCTCCCATCCTCCCTCAACCTCAACCTCAGGCTTAATCCTGGAGCTGGACTCAAAGCGGCCTGCACTAAAAAAAATGCTGAGTAAAATTTACTCAAAAAAAGTTTCGCAACTTTCTGCATTTGCTTTTTTTAAGTAAATTGAATTTCAGATAAATTTAAGTAACTTCAACTCGGTTTCAAGACTTAAATGTTTCATAGAGTAAATAAGTGAACTGAACTTCAGTCAATCCTTTCTTTTAGAAAACTTTACTTCATTTCTGCATACAATATTACCTCATTACAATTACTTAATTTTTACAATATTACTCAAATAATTTATGATACATAATAAATTATAATTTCTGAAATTTAAATATTTTTTAATTAATTAAAACACATATTACACTGGATGGCATTTAATACATTATTTTTAGTATAGACAGTGAGACTTGGTCTGTTTACGAAATAAATCTTTGAGATTATGTAAATATTTGAAAGTGTGTTTTAACTAAAATATTTAAATTTCAGTAATTTTGTAAAAATTAAGTAATTGTAATGAGGTAATATTGTATGCAGAAATGAAGTAAAGTTTCATAAAAGAAAGGATTGACTGAAGTTCAGTTCACTTATTTACTCTATGTAGCATTTAAATCGAGTTGAAGTTACTTAAATTTATCTGAAATTAAATTTACTAAAAAAAAGCAAATGCAGAAAGCTGCGAAACTTTTTAAAAGTAAATGTTATGCATCATTTTTTTCAGTGTAGTTCCAAACTCATTGTCCTGCAGAGTTCATATCCAGCTGCACTATTTATCGTTTCACTGTGACTGGCTGGAATGGAAGCGATAGGGCCCTGTTTTAGTGATATTGATTTAGGGCGCGTCAGTGTGTCCTTGGTATTGTAAGGATTAGGGGTGGGCAATATTATATTGTATACAATATATCGTGACACAGAATTATCATGATATTAAAAATCCATATTGTGATAATAGGGCTGTTCTGTCTTAAAAGTAGTCTATTATTTACTGTGAAGCTTTAGGTTTATTTATTGTATAATTGTTTTAGTTATGATTATTCTGTTATACTATTATACTATATTCCTGAAAGGAATTAATTATTTTAGTTTTCCTATATCGCCAAGTATATTTATATTTAAATTAACATTAATTATCAGTGTATCAGTCGTCATTCCCATTAAGAACCAGGTGAGCTCTTACTTTGGCGTGTTAGTATCTTAACAGTGCGGCGCTTTGTGCGTCTCAGCAGAGACAGATACTGACCTGTGCGTTCACACTGTAAAGAGACACCAGCAGTTCATTTAAAGGAACAGTAATGGTATTTTATTCTTTATTCTGGTTACTGTTGAGTTAAAAGTTGGGTTTGCGCTCTGCAGCACATTTGTTTGTTTGTGTGTGTAATGAGTGAAGATGTACCTGAAGATGTAGATGAGGATAGGATTGTGCGGATGATTGTTGACCATTGTCAGGGTTTTAATCAGTCAGTGGCGCACCTGTTTTTACCACAGCCAAGATACAGTAGAAACATGCCAGAAATTTACCTGAACACACCTCACTTCCAGACCACAACGCCCATCAGTGTAGATTTATTCCTAAAGTCAGATGCTATTTTAATAGTGCGGGCTCAAGACGTGAAATTAGAGAGTTTTTGGTGTGTAAGATAGCAATAAGCAGCATTGTGACGCAGTTTGCACAAGGTCTACTACTATCAGTGAAGACCTTGTGGATGGATCTTTTCCTTAGAGCTTTGCACGATGGTCTGATGCTGAATATATGCTTGGCTGTTTATCTGTTCAAAGGAACTGGAAATTACTTCCATTCTAAGAGCAGCTATTCATGGAAAATGCATAAAAATTGGTTCTTAAAGTCATCAAACTCACTGGGCCTCCATCATCATCATCATCATCATCATCATCATCATCATCATCTGTTTCTGTAAATCTCCTATCTCTGGGGCCATCTCCACTCTCAGACCTGCCTCAACCCAGAGTCTGAAAATAACATCCAATTTTTTATGGGATGTAAAATTATTAAAACGAAACACATCATGAACTCTGTGCATCATACAGTATACAGCAAGAATACAGCATACATACAATTAATATTATTATTGATTATTATTATTGAGGCTCGAAAACAACAAACTTCCTTTCTTCATGCATGTAGGCTTTAAAATGAATTTTGATGTTTGGCACGCTGCACTCTGATTATAACTCACTGCAATGCACTAATTAGAAAATAATCTTTGTACTATTTATTATTTGTTCAGCTAATATATTAAAAGCACCTGATAGTTTTTCATTTCAGAGAAGAAATCAGAAATATATATTCACCAGAAAACATCTAAACACAAAAACATGTTTAACATTTCCCTACAGACAGTTGCAGATGGCACAGATGGAGCCCTTGCACATTTTTAAATAAAAAAAAACAACAACATTATATTACATAAAAACTGTTAGATTAGATTCATTTTCCAAACAATTCCAACCAATTCACCCATCCATTCGTCGGTTCATTCTATCAGTGCACGCATATATTCATCCTCTCATCCATCTATCCATCCATCCATCCATCCATCCATCCATCCACCCTTTTACTTACCCACACATCCATTTATACACTCATCTGTCCATTCATTCATCCATCCATTCATCCATTCGTCTCTCCATCCATCCACCCTTTTACTTATCCACACATTTATACACTCATCTGTCCATCCATTCATTTATCCATTCGTCTCCCTCATTCATCCACCCTTTTACTTATCCACACATTCATTCATCCACTCATCTGTCCATTCATTCATCCATCCACTCATCCATTCGTCTCTCCATCCACCCTTTTACTTATCCACACATCCATTCATCCACTCATCCATTCATTTTTATAATTAATTAAACCATTCATCCACTCATCCATTTATCTCTCCATCCATTCAACCTTTTGCAGGCATCTATTCATCCCTCCTTTCATTCATCCATTCATTCATCCATCCACTCATCAATTCGTCTCTCCATCCATCCACTCTTTTACTTATCCACACATCTACTCATCCATGCATTCATTTATTCATCCATCCACCAATTCATTTGTCCATCCTTGAATTCACTCATCTATCCACCCACCGATCGGTGTTCTCATCCGTTATCCAGCTGTTCATCCACCCAACCCATTGACCCAGCCACCCATTTACTCATCCACACATCTATTCATTCATCCACACATCCAACCCATCTGTCCATTTATCCATTCATTTATCCATCAACCAATTCTTTCACCCATCCTTTAATCCATCCGTCTTTCTACCCACCCATCCCATGTTCTCATCTGGGATCCATCTGTCCATCCAACCTCCAAATCACCTACCTGACAGTCTGTCCTCCTTCCCATTGGTCTGTCTATCTGTCTGTCTGTCTTTAATGGTTGTAAGAATATAGAATATATAGAAGTGTAATTATTATGATATTAGGCTGTTGTGTATTTTATCTATATGTTTCAGTGAAGAAGTGACAGCACCCTGTCAAAATCTGTAATACACCTGCCAGCGGCTCCTTTCAGAAGCTCTTTGGAAAATGATCAGATTATGAATGTTGTGTTGTACAATGTCAGAGCCCTCACCACATCTGACAGAACGACGTACGACCAGCATGCTTTGTGCCGAATGTTACAGGTCTATATTACTGTCACTTTGCCACACACACATATACAGTATATATGACACTAAAATAAATGCCCACCCAAGAGGCTCCATGTAGGAATACCTAAAAACCCATTTTCTAAAGGATGTGATGGAATAATTACCAGCATGGCTATTCGCACATGATAATGTAGCTTGGGGTTATTAAAGGCCATTTTATAGAAGAAAAAAAAAAAATGAACTGAAATCTATGTTGGAGTGCATATAGTCTGTAGAAATGACTTCCCTGGGCGAATCGGCCAGAGATATAATGGAAATTATTACATTATCCCACCTTTTTATTGAAAATAATCTTATCTGATAAGGGTCGTAGTCAGAGTATGGCCACTAATTGGGTTTTCTTGTTATCTTTCCCACAAAAAAATAAAAAATAAAAATATATACGCTCAATATGCAGCAACAAATAGTTATATAATAATTTATTATAATTTTAAAAATATAAGAATATTTGTCACGTTCCTCTCGTCCGTTTCCGTTCCTCCTCTTTCTCCGGTCTCCTCATTTTGTTCCCCATGTGTTCATTAGCACATGGCCCTGTTGTGTTTTCATTGTGTATCATCCTCCTACCCCTCCCCCCATTCTTTGTGTTCCCACATGTCACTTGTAGCTCCGCCCCCTCGTTACCTTCCCCAAGTGTTTCCTGTTCCATTTCTGTGTATATATAGCCCCTTTGTTTCAAGCGCGTGGTCGTCGTTTTTTGTCCATCTCGATGTCTCTCTCGATTGCTACATTTTGTCTATATACCCTGGTGTATTCCATGTATCTTGTTGTTAAGTTTAGTTTTTTTGTTTATTGTTTAATAAATTACCTTCATTTACGTCCACCTCCTCATCCACCCTTCTGCAAATACTAAATTAGATTAAAAGATTAGATTAAAAAAAGTATTGTAAAAAATATCAATATGTTTTAATGATTTTGCTTCTGGGTTCCAGAAAAAAAAAATCACCATCATGGAACATTTTTTTCTTTTTGGAGCAATGCTGTTGGCCCTTTTAACACAATGTAAAAGAAAAATGGCTTGAATCAAATGATGCCAAAAATCAAATACGGAAAAAAGGGAGAAGGTTTCTGACTGACATATAGATGATATACAGCTCTAGAAAAAAATAAGAGAGCACTTAAACATGAATTTCTTTAATTTTACCAAATTGAAAACCTCTGGAATATAATCAAGAGGAAGATCGATGATCATGAACCATCAAACCCAGCTGAATTTGTGCACCAAAAATGGCATGAAGTTATCCAAAAGCAGTGTGTGAAACTGGTGGAGGAGAACATTCCAAAATGCATGAAAACTGATTAAAAAACCATTAAATTCCACCAAATATTGATTTATGAACTCTTAAAGCTGGTCATGAATGTGAACTTGTTTTCTTTGCATTATTTAAGGTCTGAAAGCTCTACATCCTTTATGTTATTTCGGCCATTTCTCATTTTCTGCAAATAAATGCTCTACATGACAATATTTTTATTAGGAATTTGGGAGAAATGTTGTCTGTAGTTTATACAGTTAATGTTTCTGTAGTGATCTCTTAATTTTTTTTTGCTCTTTTTACTTATTTCACACTTATACCACAAAACAGATTATGGATGCACCCAGTATATGCCAACCAAAATGGCTGAGCTGTCTTTAGGCAAATGTTGCCAGTTCTACTGGCAATATTATCCTTAAAATACAATAATAGTTCGTGTTTGAGTTTAGGAGTCACTGGAGAGTTCAGTTTCTCTACAGGAGAGTGTGTGAAGTTCTGATCAGTCCTGAAAACACACACACACTCCTGCAGGTAGATTCTAATTGCAGGACACGTCTTTGTAAAACCTCACTGTTCACCTCTTCACACTTCTCAGAGCCGTCCGTCTGAAAGAACCAGTCGAGTGTCCTCATTCCTTCAACATCTGACATCATAAAGTAAACTGTGAGTTTGGCACATGGCTGTGAATGTTCCACATTTCACCACTTACCTAAACACTGAGAACTCACAGGAAAATAACTGAGCCACATATTTAGTCTCTTATGTAGCATGAAATAGTGCTGTCTCAGGTCCAGCACCAGCTTATGCTGTATTATAGCCTGAAATCTGTATACAAAAATCTGCACAGGTTTTAACATTATGAAGCTTAATAACTCCACCTCAGATATTTCCACATGTGTATTTTCCAACTCTACATCTATTACACTGAGATATGTTTGAGGTATATGTATATTTTTTATATATTTATTAATATTTGTCATCATATTTACAAACTGTTACGGGAGAGGGTGGTGTTGGATCCAAGTGCAGAGCAAAATGGTTGTTTGTTTTTGGATTTATTTAATTATATATATCTTCAATTATATATGTTAACTTAGGTTTATTTATAATTATTTGATTATTCAATTGTTTCGGCTATTTATAAATATGTGTCAAAAGGTTGTGCTTGTGGAACTTGGTTTGGTTTTCCACAGAGGAGACTGGAAAATTGGTGGAAAACAAAACCCTGAAGAGGTGCACGAAGAAAGGCGGGAAACAGAACAAAGCAAATGCCACAAAATGGCATGTACAACTGAAACACAGCTTTTTAGCTTCAAATAAACCAAACTAAAACACAATCAAACTCAAAACGCACAAATCAGTCCTCTACTTTTACTTTCTTTTGAGATCTTTTTTGTGTCTGTTTCCTTTTCTTTTCTTTTCTTTTCTTCTCTTCTCTTCTTTCTTTCTTTTCTTTCTTTTATTTTCTTACACCCTCTGTTACCGGTCACCCCTCTTTAAAGGTGCATCGAGAATGAGTGGTTTGACTGGGCTTTGTATAGAGTGCTGCACAGGTGTGGCTGGAGTTGGAGTTGGAGTTTCGGGACCCAACTCCACTTCTTTTTCCCCTCTGCTGCCCAGCTCCCCTGCTGATGGCCAGTGGTGCAGCACTGCCCATCACACAAACACTGACAAAATGCATTAGTAGCATCAAATTCATGTACCACTACTTAAATACCAAAGTACATAGCATTTAGAGGACGCTTTTATCCAAAACGACTTACAAATAATGCTGTATATTTAGCAATAAAGGACATACAGTAGAAGTTTAGGGCAAAAAACATTTTTTTGACAGGGCATTAAGGAGGCCAAAGGTGAACAGTTTGCTAGAGGTGTTAGGAGAGTAAGAGCTCTTTGAAGAGCTCTGTCTTCAGGAGTTTATAAAGATAGTGAGAGATTCTCCTGATCTGGTAGTAGAAGGTAGTTAGTTAGAGGTGTTAGGAGAGTAAGAGCTCTTTGAAGAGCTCTGTCTTCAGGAGTTTATTAAAGATAGTGAGAGATTCTCCTGATCTGGTAGTAGAAGGTACTGTAGTTTGTTCCAAAATTAGGGAACTCTGTATGAGAACAGTCTGGAATGCTTTGTGTGAATGTTTGGTAAAGCTTGGCGACGTTCCATTGAGGAGCGCAGCAGCCAGGAGGTAACATAGACCATCACCAGCAAATGACATGTCTCTCCAAACCATCAATGATCTTCAGTAAATTTTACATTTCATTTATAAATCGCCCACCACCTCATCCACAATCAATGCAGGAGACCCATCATACATATTATACAAATAATGCTGTATATTTAGCAATAAAGGACATACAGTAGAAGTTTAGGGCAAAAAACATTTTTTGACAGGGCATTAAGGAGGCCAAAGGTGAACAGTTTGCTAGAGGTGTTAGGAGAGTAAGAGCTCTTTGAAGAGCTCTGTCTTCAGGAGTTTATTAAAGATAGTGAGAGATTCTCCTGATCTGGTAGTAGAAGGTAGTTAGTTAGAGGTGTTAGGAGAGTAAGAGCTCTTTAAAGAGCTCAGTCTTCAGGAGTTTATTAAAGATAGTAAGAGATTCTCCTGATCTGGTAGTGGAAGGTAGTTAGTTAGAGGTGTTAGGAGAGTAGGTGCTCTTTGAAGAGCTCTGTCTTCAGGAGTTTATAAAGATAGTGAGAGATTCTCCTGATCTGGTAGTGGAAGGTAGTTAGTTAGAGGTGTTAGGAGAGTAAGAGCTCTTTGAAGAGCTCTGTCTTCAGGAGTTTATTAAAGCTAGTGAGAGATTCTCCTGATCTGGTAGTAGAAGGTAGTTAGTTAGAGGTGTTAGGAGAGTAAGTGCTCTTTGAAGAGCTCTGTCTTCAGGAGTTTATAAAGATAGTGAGAGATTCTCCTGATCTGGTAGTAGAAGGTAGTTAGTTAGAGGTGTTAGGAGAGTAGGTGCTCTTTGAAGAGCTCTGTCTTCAGGAGTTTATTAAAGATAGTGAGAGATTCTCCTGATCTGGTAGTAGAAGGTACTGTAGTTTGTTCCAAAATTAGGGAACTCTGTATGAGAACAGTCTGGAATGCTTTGTGTGAATGTTTGGTAAAGCTTGGCGACGTTCCATTGAGGAGCGCAGCAGCCAGGAGGTAACATAGACCATCACCAGCAAATGACATGTCTCTCCAAACCATCAATGATCTTCAGTAAATTTTACATTTCATTTATAAATCTCCCACCACCTCATCCACAGTCAATGCAGGAGACCCAACATACATATTCGACAGACCTGTGCAGCTTTTTTTTTAGCTTACATGGGACATGGCAAAAGTGACTTTTTTTAGCATGCTGTTGTACGATGTGGAAGTAAACACTCATAAAAATAGGTAAGATGTTCCCAAAAGTAGACCGTCCAGGCCCTTAAATCTTTTGTAAGACATAAGGATCGGAGGCATACCCACAGAAAGCACAGTAAAAGAAGATATTGGACGTTTTATAGAATCTACTCTCGTATTCTGCTGCTTCCTTGGCTGTCCTGTTACCGAAACCGGCCTGAGTATTACTTGACTGGGGCTTTAATGAATGTTCACTACAGTAATTGTTTAGCTATCTCCGCAGCCAGGTTCACCACTTCTCCTCCGCTCTCTTTTGCTTGAAATTTTTTAATTAAAGCTTTTGCTTTTCAATAGAATTCCTAAAGTCCTCTATGCGGTCAGTGTCTTTAATGTATTTAGCATATCAGAGTCCCCGTATTAGCCCGATTTGCTGATTTCTCAGCGAGACTAAAGACGTTAAAGCTTGACGCTTGACTTTTTAAATAATGCCTTTGTTCATATCTATATTAGCTTTTTAATTCGGCCGCTTTTTAAATGGAAGTCCCTGTTCAGTCAGTCTGGAAATTGATTTTGCCTAGCGTCTGAACGTCACATCAGATTGAAATTAATTAATGTCAAATGAGTCACTGGGTCAAGTATTGATACGTGTTGAATGTGTGTATTAGGCCTTTTGTTTTGTTTCCGAATGTGCAATTAGCCTTTTTTTTCTCCTCTGGAGTTCCAGTCGAGAGGCGTTATTTCACACTCTGAAAGCTCCCATCTTTTGCTCATTTGAACCCGTAATTATGTTTGTTATAAGGAGCGTTAGCAGAATCGACAGGATTGATGAATGATTTAGAGCCTAACCAAGTGAACAGTTCATGGGCACAGTTTAAAAAGTCTTTATTAGAGGCAGTTCTGCCCACGAGTGTTGATTTTAGGATCCATTTAGGATATTTTGCCCTTCGATCCAGTAAGAGTTTCTATCAGCCAGTACCAATTCAATATGATCTGATTTTTTTTGTGTTTTTTTAATAAATAATGCAACCCCACAGTTTAGATACAATGTGCACTGCAGTGATTAGCACTGATTAGCATGGTGGTGGTGTATGAGGTGTTAATAGTGTGTGTTGTGCTGGTGGTACAGTGAGTGGATCAGATACAGTGCAGCAGTGCTGCTGGAGTTTTTAAACACTGTGTTTAATCATCACTCACTGTCCTCCACTCTGTTACACACTTCTACACTGTAAACAATATAAAAAAATTCTCCTTAATGTGATTTTTAAGTCAGCTGAACAAGAAATATTCAACTAAATTGAGTTGAGGCCAAGCCAACTACCTTGCACTACTGCACATGCTCAGTTTGACTCTTTAGTTAAATGGGGTCTACTGAGCAATTCTGCAGGGGTTTTCACCTGATATTGGTTACGCCCTTTCCAGATGCTTTGCTGTTGCTGCACAGTTTGTGTTGGTCATTCTCTGGTCATTTATGAGTTGTCACATGATGCAGTCCACAGGACTATGTCCACATGGCTATGTCCACAGGATGATGTTGGAGGACTTTTCTTAATCCAGCATTGACACTGAGATGTGAAAAAACTCCAGCAGCACTGCTGCACCGTTGTCTGAATCCCTCATACCAGCGTATACCAAGCTGTATACTAATGCCTGTTGTTGTTTTTTAAGTACTAATGTAAAAATATAAAAAAAAAATGTATAAATATGTTATGATTTTGGTTGCATAAGTATGCATGTATTAATGCTTTAGCGTTAGCCTCCACTCGATTAGAAATATGGCTGTTCAAGGCTGGGTGATAGTTTTATGTAGTATCAGATATGATGTTATGTTTGCATGCCTTACTGTAAAACAGTTCCACACTGCAGGCTCTAACATAACTCTTTAAAGGGGCTAAAAAAAAAACCCTGCTTTTAGCTGACTCCACCCACAGCTCAAATTTGAGCACTGGGTGATGTATGGGTTTAAAGGTGGGGCAGGTGGGAGGGCTGATAGCCTCTGATAGCGGTGAGACAGTGAGCAGATGGTTAAACGTCAGCACAGCTGAACCTGAGAGGGCGGGAATTCCCACAATAAAAGCGTTTTTTTAAAGGTTAGGAAATGTTATGCCAATTTTAAGCAGGACTGGTATGTTTAATCACTTTAAAGGAACACATTACAGCTATTAATGGAAAAAAATATGGTTTAGGGTTTGGTGACTCTTTAATTTACCTACTGAGAACTTTCCTTGGTGCTGCTTAGTACAGCAGGGCAGTAATGGCTGATGGTAATGGTGCCCTGAGGACACATGCATGAACAATGTGGTTAAAACTAAGACTAATCCATAATTGGATTAGGATTAAAATATCCGATATCTGATCCTGAATCGATCCTATCCTAAATCGCTTTATTGAATCGGGACATTCCTATTTTTGCTTGAGTCATTTTGATTAATGGTAAAATTGCATAGATCATTATATCCAGATCTGTGAACTGAGCTTCTGATATGATCAGCATTAGTTAACAAGTTGTTGATCAGTTTTTTTTGTATTGTGTCGATGACATCATCCTTTTTTCACCACAGTCTACTGTCTCTTCCAATTAACACTCAGCGCAGACTGGAGCAGACTTGTAAATTTGTCTGTAAATGAGAGGACTTTGCTGTGGAGCTGTCAGAGCCATCACTCTGGGCTTTCTGATTGCCGGTATATTGGAATAGTCTCCACGGCTCCTAGGTGCTCGCTATGCAAGTCAATTTGCCGGGTTTGTTTTTGAGCTTGAATTGACTGTGTTTTCTTTATGGTGCCTTCTTGTAATAATCTATTGACTCGGCTGATGTCGCCCAGCTTTCTATTACTAAGGGACCCGGTAAACAAAGGCTGTAGATGAAGCAGACTGACTTCATGTATGTACGTGAATAGTTTCAGTTCAAGGCTGAGAGTGTTGTGTTGTGAAATACGTCCACCTGTCACTTTGCTTGCTTTCAGCGTGTGCTGTATCTGTTTTATCTTTGCTTCTTTCATTTCACCATCTCTCTCTGACAGACGTCTACATTATCAGTTACTTCTGCTCATGCAAAAGTACCTGAAAACATCTTTTTATACTGTATAAATACAGTTAGCATACAGTCAGAATACAGTTAGCATCGCTAGTTAGCCGTTCCAGTTAGCCATCTCCATTATAATCTGCAGTCTGTTAGCCTAGCTAGCATTGGGCCAACACCTGCATTCTGGTGTTGTAAAGGTATTAACTACAGACTGGAGTAAACTATAGTCATAATCCACATATCCTATAAAACCACAGGATCTACACACACTAACCAGCACCAACACACCTATCTGTTGTAAAAACAGCGATTAATTTAGTTTGAAAATACGGTTAGCATCGCTAGTTAGCTGTTAGCCATCTCCATTAAGCTCTGCAGTCTGTTAGCCTAGCTAGCATTGGGCCGACACCTGCGTTCTGGTTTTGTAAAGGTATAACTTAACTACAGACTGGAGTAAACTATAGTCATAATCCACACATCCTATAAAAACCACAGGATCTACACACACTAACCAGCACCAACACACCTATCTGTTGTAAAAACAGCGATTAATTTAGTTTGAAAATACGGTTAGCATCGCTAGTTAGCTGTTAGCCATCTCCATTAAGATCTGCAGTCTGTTAGCCTAGCTAGCATTGAACCGACAGTGTTATTCAGGCATTGTGAATCTAATAAGTAACTAACTCAAGTGAACTACAGCTATTATCTACATCGAATATTAAACCACCGATCCTACCCACTCTAACCAGCACTAAGAAATCAATCTGTTATTAAAAAAACAGTGATTAATTCAGCTCAAAAATACTGTTAGCGTCGCCGATTACCCATTAGCCGTTAGCCATTAGCCATTGCAGCTAATCCAATATGCTGTGTGCAACCAGTGCAAAAAGTCTAGAGCCCTGTATGTACTTCTAATTTTAGTACTAATAATAAACTAAAAGTATCGGTATTTGTATCCTTTTATATCAGTTTTATATCGGAATCGGATCAGAGCTAAAAAAAAAGTGGATCATCCCATCACTAATACAGATGTGGTTATTTCCAAGCTCTCTGCTGAAGTAACACTCCTTAATCATTTTACACACTGCTATTCCATGACTCCCAATGTCCAAACTTACATGGGCATTTAACATTCGACATTTAATAATGTCAGGTGTGTACTGGGGAATATGTCATAGAAGGAGTTAACACCCACACTTAAATGGTATAAAAGTTCTAGCAGTGAAAGATGTGAAGGGACGCAGTTGTTATAAATAGGTGACCAGACTGAAGCGCTGTCAGCCTATGGTATATAAGGAGGCTGAGAGTGTCACAACAGTGAAAGTGTGTTAACAG
The DNA here is from genome assembly GCF_023375975.1 of Astyanax mexicanus. Taxonomy (NCBI): domain Eukaryota; kingdom Metazoa; phylum Chordata; class Actinopteri; order Characiformes; family Acestrorhamphidae; genus Astyanax; species Astyanax mexicanus. Next base: position 55,528,421 of record NC_064410.1, on the reverse strand, counting down.
CAGATATAGCGGAGTGCGTGTCAAGATACTGAGAAATACCGAGCTGTACAGTGTAATTCACCACAGTTCAGCCAGCAGGAGATCAGTGCTGCCTATACTGTAGAAAAAAACTAAAAGTTCTAAAAAAAAAAAAAAAAAAAAAAAAAAAAAGCCTTATTTGTGTGGGAATTAAGGATTCCTATATTAATCTGCCATTCTGTGCCTTGTTTGATCCGGACTTTTAGGGCGTTTTCACACCTGTAGTTTTTATAGTTTCTATGGTCTGGATCAGTTGATGAGTTCGGTTATTTGGAGCGTTTTCTCCCTCTCTTAGGTTTGGTTTGGTTTCACACAGGCACAAACGCGAAAGCACCAAAATGCGCACCAATAAACCATGCAATCACATTGTCTACTCTGATTGGTCAGAGCTGTCTGGCATTGGAGCTACGATAAATATGTAAAATTGAAAAAGATTTAAACACAATTAATCAAATAAAGGACTAAAATAACCACAATTATAAAAAAGTAAATGATGGAACTAAAATATATCATAATAATAATAATAATAAAAAAGGTAGAATTAAATGAAATAAAAAGGTAAAAGGTCAAAAGTAAAAGCAGTAACAAAACAAATAAAAATGATAAAAAATAAATAAAATAAAAGGGCTGAAAGGCAAAACATAAAATTTGATAAATAAAAAGACAAAATAATTAAAATAAATAACAAGATAAAGGAAAAAACTCAACTAAAGCAGTTACAGGCGGTAAATGGTGCAGACTGTGCTCCAGACTTTTCAGTGTGCTTCTCTCTTGTTCAGGGTTGAGCGCAGGGCATGTGATGTATTGTCCATGATGGCCATCAGCTTACTGAGAGTTCTTTATTCTGCCACTACCTCCAGAGAGTCAACCTTAACCCTACAGCTGAGCCGCTCGTCTTAATCAGTGTGTTCAGTTTGTTCTGAGGGGATTTATTGAGGCTGTTTCCCCAGAACTCAACAATTCAGACCAGAGCACCATCTACAGCAGACTGGGAGCATGGCCATGGAAGTTCTGAGCACACACTCATAGATATTAGCCTCTTCAGGATGTTCCAACTCAAGTATTGTTTGTCGTGGGGGGGTCACTGTGATTGGGAGATTCCCGCTTGTTCGAATCCCGGTTAAGCAGCTTGCCATTAGCTGCCAGAGCTCTCTGTGGGTGGGTAGATGGTGCTCTTTCCCCTCTTTACTCCAAAGAGTGATGTCGATCAGCACAAGGCGTCTGTGAGCTGATGTATCGGAACTGAGTCGCTGCGCTTTCCTCCGACTTTCGTCAACAATGCTGCCTTAGCAGCAGTTCGAAAAGAGGCGGTGGCTGACTTCCCATGTATCGGAGGAGGCATGTGCTAGTCTTTACTCTCCTTGTGCTGTGGCATCACTAGTGCTGGCGGATATGCAGCTGACTAGCAGCTAAATTGGGAGAAAATAGGGGTAAAAAAGGAATATAAAATCTACTGTATAAAACATAGTACTTACTTAGCTTTCTAAGAAATTACTGGAAATATATAATAGACAATTACAGTGATTACTTATGTGTTGTCAAAGCACAATATAAAACAAGATATTCTTTACTCTGATATAATTATTTAATCCTACCTTCTTCTGCCTAGCTTCTAGTATTTCAATCTTCATTATGCAAATTACTGAAACAAACAATAATTATCAATAAAGCACTTCTAATCTTACGCTGTAATGAATTGATTTAGCTTCTTAGATTAGCACCCATTGCACCCACCACGCTTAGCTCGTCTAGTCTTTGTAGAGATGTATTGCTGATAGAATAGAATAAGATCTAGAGCAGATAAATATGAACCTGTTACCACCATATTTGTCTGAACTGTAGAATTATGATAATGGAACTTCTTTATTCAGTACTTTTGGGATTGTTGAGCTGGGGAGGTTTAGATGAGGTGGGCAGTGATCAACCAACATCCTGGTCTCAATTCAATCAAATCCTCACAGCAGTCTTTCAGAATCTAGACCAAAAGCCTTCTCTGGACAGTACAGACAGTTAATCCCATCAAAAGCAGGATAAAAGCTATTTAATACCCTTAATTTTAGAAAAAAAAACTATAAATAAGCAGGTGTCCCAATACTTTTGTTTACATAGTATAAACAAAGAGTTTATACAGTAGATTACATGTATAGTATATATAGAAATTCAGACACGCCTTCAATCAATGTTTTTTATTTCTTTGTATTAGTTTCTACATTGTAGATTAATATTAAAGACATCAGGGGCAATTTCCTAGACATTGATTAAGCCTAGTCTAGGAATGTAAAGCATTTTGAATGGAAATTTCCTTTTAAAGAAAAATATCTGCAACTAGGTTTAATCCCTGTCTGGGATTGCCGAGTAGCATCACAGCGCACTTGGAGGAAAGGGCAGCGACTCGGTTCTGATACACCAGCTCACAGATGCAGCCTTGTGCTGATTGGCATCACCCTTTGGAGTGATGTGGGGAAAGAGCGCCATCTACTGTACCCACCCAGGGAGATCAAGACCAGTTGTGCTCTCTCAGAGCTCTGGCAACTGATGGCAATCTGCATGATTCGAACCAGCAATATCCTTATCATAGTGGACTATGTTGCACCCTGAAATATCATTTTTAAATTGACTTTCACTGAAAGTAAAGAAAGTTAAGGAAGTGTTTCCCTTCCACTGTAGAGCTGTTGTTTTGGAGATTTTGTGATGATTTTGTGTGACAGGGACGTTTGGTATCTTTCCAACGCTGGGTGGATCTCCAGGGGCAGGTGCCGGCAGTAAAGTGAACAATACAGTGTGAATACTTTTCCTGTCGTCTGGCATGATGTCTGCTCTCCCGTGTCGGCTCCCTGACTGGAGCTAATTTGTCCTGGAGTAAGCTGGCGCAGGAAGCCATTTCTTCAGTACATCTTGTATCTACTTTTATCTGTTCCTGTCGATGCTCGGCGGGTTTGCCCTCTGTTCCCTAAAATGAGATTTTCGTAGCTAGCATGAATGCCAGGTGAATAAACATGGCTTGATAGACATCAAAAGGCTCAGGAGTGTGCAGCTAGAGGTTAAATCTCTCATCTGCTTTTCATCAGTCTCTTCAAAGAGAGAGTATTTTTCTGGCTAAAAGGCTCTGCTGGGCAGAACAGGGCCGTCGCTTGAACACCTGCGACTCCTCGCAGACGCTCCCCAATCCCACATTCTTCAGGTAGAGCTGCTTTCGCTCACCGAAACAAACGGACGTGAGACAAATGCATATAATGCAGTATATACACAGCGATCAAGCATAGCAATATGGCTACTTCCTTGTTTTTACACCAATTACCACTGAGTAGCTATTATTATTCTCAGCACTACAGTGATCAGCACTGATTAGCATGGTGGTGGTGGTGTATGAAGTGTTAATAGTGTCTGTTGTGCTGCTGGTACAGTGGATCAGATACAGTGCAGCAGTGCTGCTGGAGTTTTTAAACACTGTGTTTAATCATCACTCACTGTCCTCCACTCTATTACACACTACTACCTACAGCTGCTCCTCCACCTTGTAGATACAGTATAAAGTCAAAGACAGAATCTCTAATCTCTAATCTGTTGTTACACAGTTTGTGTCAGTTTGTGTCTATTTTCACTCTTGCACATTTGTCGTTTAAAAAGCAACAGTGCTTGTGAATATATCTACATCGATCTGCATGGTGGTCTGGAATTTAAGTGTGTTCAGGTCAATTTCTGGTGTATTGCTATCTTGGCAATGCAAAGCAAAAGTGTGCCACTGACTGATTAAAACCCTGGCAACAGTCAGTCCACAGTCAGATGTTCATTGCTATCTTGGCAACACTGGCACACCGTGTACACTCAATGTGAGTACATTCCTACTCGTCACACACACATAGACACAGTGCAGAGCACAAACCAAACTTTTACATTAATGATAAACAGAATAGAAAATAAAAATAAAACATTGCTGATTCATCTCACATATTCACAGCCACCCCCTGCAAAAACAAAACTAAAACAAAATTGCAATGTTATGTTTCAATGTTGTGTAAAACTTTTGCTTTATATGTTGGTCTTTCAAAAGTAGTAAAGTAGTGAAACATTAAAAAAAGTTTGAACCTGACTTTTTTCATGAAAAAAGTGATTTATCCTAATTAACCCATTACTTGTTAGAGGTGAGGAACACCACTGCATTAAATTTAGACTATATTGATAATAATTATTAATGGAGTTAGTAATAAAATGTTTACACTAGACATCTTTTGGATAATTAAACATGCACCGGTTGAAATTGACAGAGGAACACCATTGCTTTTCCTGACAAATGAGCATAACAGGAGGGTTAAAGAATACTTCAACTTCTAATCAAGTCATTTTTTAAAAGGCTACTTTTACTTTTTTTACTTAAGTCTGGATCTCCAGTACTTTATGCATGTCTGCATAAATCTATATACTTTAGCAGAATCTATATATAGCAGAACAAACAGATAATGGACTAACCATAATGGAGAAACCGGGAGGTGGTCATAATGTTATGCTTGATTGTTGCAGCTATGCTATGTTTCCTCTCAGACTGGTGATATGATCTGTTTACTCAGGCCAAACACTGCCGCCGCCGCTGCCGCATGCTGTCGCTTGTTGCCTGCACTCTGCAGGTAGACGTTTTTGACTGAACAGCATTTTATGCAAAAATGGATGCGTGCATGGTTTCTGCAGATTCAAGGCAGTTTTACAAAAGACATTGTTTTGGTTTCAGCACTCCGTGCTAATCCCGAGATTGAATATGCTCTGTTATCAGAATGGCGGGGAATCCAGAGAGGCTTGTGTTCAATGAAAGCCATACCTTTCCCTGCGAGTTTATCTGAGCATGCTCCATGTGGTTCAGCAGATTACGCTGGCATTCGGATGCACAGGCATAGCGTGCTGTACGGGTTTAGGCTGGATGGTGTTTATTGATTTGTACAGGTTTTATGTAAGACCCAATGAAGAACTGAAACCCAGTGCAGCTCTGGGTGGAAATATGATAATGTTTTATGGCCATTGTGATTATGTAACAATACATTTTTCTGGGCATTTCACTAGAGGTGTAAAGGTACAAAAAAGTCATGGTTCAGTTTACATTGCGAATATACAGTAAAAATCGGTATGAGTTCAGTACAATTGCTAGATTTATTATTTCTTAAAAAAAGGTCTCACACTCTAATATTTGGTTGGACCCCCTTTAGCTTTGATTGCTATGCAGATTGATCTGCAATGCCAAACATTTATTTCAATCCAGTGTTGCATTAATTTTTTTACCAAGATCTTGCAGCAGCATTGATGATGGTAGAGTCTGACCAACCGCTGCACAAAGCAGCTCTTCTCCATCCAGCACATCCCAAAGATTCTCAATGAGGTTAAGATCTGGACTCTGTGGTGAACTCTCTCAATCCATGTGTGAAAATGATAAATGATGATCTCATGCTCCCTGAACCCTTTCACAATTCCAGCCCTGTGAATTCTGTCATTGTCATCTTGGAATATGAAAAGAAAAAAATCCATTGATGGAATAACCTGGTCTATATTCAGTATATTCAGGTAGTCAGCTGACCTCATTCTTTCAGCACATACTGTTACTGAACCTAAACCTGCAGACCAACTGCAGCATCAACCCCACATCATTTACTTACTTACATCCAGGTAGAGACTTTTATTTTTTTGGGCCTGGCAGTGTATATAGCACCTTCCATAAACCCAAGGACGCTTACAACCAACACTCTACACTCTCCTTTATTACACTCAGCACTCAACCAACTCTTATACTGGTGAGAAGCAGCAGCCAATCATATACAGCATACTCTCCACCAGAAACAACCAAACTAACCCAGGAGTGGCAATCCATATAAGGACATACACACTTGGGGTAGGAATCACAGAGTGTCTTACAATATGATATTATCATGATACATTGCCCAGAACAATTCTCTATGAAACTTCACGTCATCTGTGTTACTGAAGAGGATACAATACTCCTAAAAAAGTAAATACCAGAGTTTCACAACCAATAAGATTGGAGGAGGGTGAAGACTAGCACATCCCTCCTCTGATACATGTGAAGCCACCACCTCTTTCTAAACTACTGCTGATGCAGCATTACCGTGTAGCATCACAGCACACTCGGAGGAAAACGCAGCGACTCGGTTCTGATACATCAGCTCACAGATGCTCACAGATGAGGGGAGAGAGCGCCATCTACCCACCCAGAAAGAGCAAGGCCAATTGTGCTCCCTTAGGGCTCCGGCAGCTGATGGCAAGCTGCATGACCGGGATTCGAACCACCATCTCACAATCATAGTGGCACTAGTGGCATTGTGGCGCTTTAGATTGCTGGACCACTCAGAGCCCTAACCTAGCCACAACCAACAAAAGCGAATAATCAGATGGGTGAATAAATATAAAAATAGTAGTTTAAAATATGAATCTGCTGTTACATTCTGTTTTTTCTCCTGCATTCATCTTTAGAAACAGAGAAACAAAGCTGTGATGTTTCATCATTACAGGACGTGCCTGAACACTCACACCTTCATGCAGGTGCTAATTACACTACACTGAGGCTTCCATAAATAGCATAACTTCATTGTAGCAAGATTGATGTGTGTGTTTGTTTGTTTGTTTTTTAGTTAGTTTTAATTTAGGGACATCTACCCAAATTAGACTTTTAAATGCAGTGTTTGGATTAATTAGCACACATAAATACACTTTATGTCCATTTATTTTGACACCCTTTTTAATGGAAGCGTTAAGCTTGTTACTCACGCAGATGTCCAAATATTCTTACATAACCTGCCTAGTCCCTGTAGAAAAGTATTGGTAATAAAGAAGGTAAATATGGCCCAAATCCAATTTTTAAAAACAGCAGAACCTCACATTAAATCTGATATTTTCAATCTGATCTAGGTCGCTTCAATATATGATATTGAAATCCAATAGATATCCAAATCAGACTCTGTCTGAATGATCAGATCTGAACTCATGCGACTTTAACGGCAAAGCAAAGAAAGAAAGACTGTGAAAAAAAGGCCAAAAGGAGATGGGAAAATTTACAGCAGCTGTGATTTGAGAGCTTCAGTCACAGAAAAACAAGATAATATACATCATAAATATTTCGACTGATGTCTCTGGTTGAGTAATATTAGAAGTCTCATGACTTTGCTTCACAGTGTTCCTAATAAATTGGCCGAGCTGGAGCTGGAGATTAAAGTGAAACTTAACGTGAAGCATAGCTCTGTCACATAAGCATGCATGCCACTTCAAGATGTATTACACACAGGCTGATCTGTTTTAAGTGTTTATTTCTTTTATTGTTGATGATTATGGCTTACAGCCAATGAAAACCCAAAAAATGTAATATTACCAAAAAGACCAATTGGTACTTTTGGCAAGTCCTGCTGGAAAATGAAATCCGCATCTCCATAAAACTTGTCAGCAGAGGGAAGCATGAAGTGCTGTAAGATTTTGTGTGAAAACAAAACTGCACTGACTTTAGACTTGATAATAAAACACAGTGGATCAACACCAGCAGATGACATGTCTCTCCATAAAACCATCACTGATCATCAGTAAATTTTACATTTCTTCTAATGACTTTTATGAAGATGTGTATTTCATTTTCCAGCAGGACTTGAAACACTGCCCCAACTGCCAAAAGTACCAATTGATCCTATATAATATTCTAATAAGGTTTTCTTATCAACTTTTCAATATATATATTTTTTGAGATGCACCTGTAATTATCAGATTTGGTCAGAAAATTGTTTCCAAAATCTGATTTTAGGGAAATTGCGTTAAACACACTACCTTGCATAGATTATTGCAATATAATCACAATATATTGAGTTGTAATCCTAATTGTTTTGCGATATGTATCATATGGTTATGTTTCATATGTGTGCACACTGGTAAAATCACACTGGTTTTGAGGGCATTATATTAAGTAAACCTGTTTAAATCCTTTACAGAAATACATTGTTGTCCTCTTACTACAAACTACAAACACAAAGTTCTTATTTGCTTATTTGCATTCCTACCCTGAGCTAGATCATTGTGTGTGTTATGTTGTGTCACCTGCGGTTACATTCCCCGCCTCCTCCAGTACCTCCAGCCAGTTCTTCCCGTGCTTGCTCTCTGAACGCAGTCCGAGTGGAATAACAGCCTTGTACCTGTTATAAGGATATATAAAGTGCATGAGCCGTTAAAAAGAGCACAGTACAAATCACAGACACAAAGGTACATTTGGTAATTAAACTGCTGTTTAAGTTTATGCGCAAGTTCTTTATGAGCAAAGCTCGGCTCGCAAATAAAATGCTCAGCGGCTCAGTGTGTGCATTAGTAGTGGTTTAGCAATAGGAAGCAAGGGAAGGTACATTTACTAATGAGGAGAAGGAATTTAAACAAAAAAAAATCTGTTATGTCTTGTTGGTCGTGGTGGTTTGGATTAAAAAGAGAAAGAAACAAACAAAAATCTATAAAGAACTCTATAAAACAAAGGCAAATGGCAAAATGAACCAACACAAGCTTCATTTTTAGAACTGCCACTTTTCCCGAAAAGCAAACTGCTGTTTTTGATCCAAGAATCAAAAGTTAAATCAGTTTTGTTTGTTTGCCAGGTTATTTGCTAAGGAACAAGACTGCAACAAAAAAAGCAAAAGCTGCAATGAAATTAAGAATGTTATAATTATACAACAGGAATGAAATTTGGTGAATTATTGTGCCAGACTGTTTTGAAGTGTCTCAGAATGACAGCAAATCATCTTCAGTGATGAGTCCTGCTTTGTCTTGGTGAATCCATGTGTGGAGGCACTATGATGCCACTGGTGAAAGTCTGGTATAAAAAAAGTGTTAGTCGTATGTTATTTTTGTCACTATGCTGTCCAACGAAACATTAAAAACATATTAAAATAATGATTAAGGTATACAGTACATTTAACATCACATTCATTTTTTAGGAGTTTACATAAACTAGTAAAAACAAAACGAAAGCAAGATATCTCATTGCAAGCATTAGCTGTTAAAGAAATTTGACTTATATACAACTAAAGTAATGTTTAAAATTATAGTTTTAACACATAAAAGGTTCATCAGCACAGTTATTATTAAGTACATCACCAGTACAAGATTAGCACAGCCAAATAAAGTATACTTTTACCTGATTAAGTAGGAAAAATGTAAGTATAAAGAGAAAAAAATATACTTTAATTATTCTGCATATAATTCAAGTAGATTTTTATTATACAGGGGTTGGACAATGAAACTGAAACACCTGTCATTTTAGTGTAGGAGGTTTCATGGCTAAATTGGAGTAGCCTGGTGCTCAATCTTCATTAATTACACATTGCACCAGTAAGAGCAGAGTGTGAAGGTTCAATTAGCAGGGTTAGAGCACAGTTTTGCTCAAAATATCACAATGCACACAACATTATGGGTGACATACCAGAGTTCAAAAGAGGACAAATTGTTGGCGCACGTCTTGCTGGAGCATCTGTGACCAAGACAGCAAGTCTTTGTGATCAAGTATCAAGAGCCACGGTATCCAGGGTAATGTCAGCATACCACCAAGAAGGACCAACCACATCCAACAGGATTAACTGTGGACGCTGTAAGAGGAAGCTGTCTGAAAGGAATGTTCCGGTGCTAACCCGGATTGTATCCAAAAAACATAAAACCACGGCTGCCCAAATCACGGCAGAATTCAATGTGCACCTCAACTCTCCTGTTTCCACCAGAACTGTCCGTCAGGAAAATAAATTATTGTGGTGTTTCGGTTTCATTGTCCAACCCCTGTATTTAAATATACAACTTTTTCACAAGTGTTGTGATGATGATACAATGCTTGTCCACATACTGCTGCCGTCTCAAGAGCTTGTTTTGAAGACAGACTGTAGATACTATGATACTGAATGCACTCAGTCTACATTTCTAATATTTTTTTGTTTTGCTGAATAGGAATCTGTCCCTTCCATTTGGGTACAACTATATTTTAGTTATTTGTTTTTTTGTTTTACAATGAGTGTACTTCAACAAAAAAGACCAGCATAGAAGTAAAAGGAATGCAGACAAAGCATCAAAAGCATAAATCTGTGGTACAGACATATATCTACAGTCTACACATAAAGCTTTGACTGTTCTTAACAGGTACTGCAATCTAAGAAATGTATGCATTACATGATTTTTATAAATCATCACAATCTCAACTCTTCTTTGGTGAGCGTAGAGTGGCCTTGAGTTGATTGTGATCTGGAGTTGAAAGGAAACTCCATGATATAGTGTAGTGTCCATGATATAGATATCACAACTAATCCTGTGGAGTGTAATGGCTTACGAAGATTGCTACATTTTTTGACGTCCTTTCCATCTGGCTATTAATAAGTTTTCCTTTCTAGTGTCCCAAGGTCAGGGCGAGTTTTCTGAATAAATAAGACACACATAACATACACGGTTCTGAGCTAGCGGCAAAAAAACTCTCTCTTAGCCTAGAGCCAGTTCATTACTACATAAACTCCCCCAGGCTTACAGCCTGTTCAGATTCTCTCACTTCAGTATAAATCCTATAAGTTGCCGCCTGGTTTTCCCATGGCTTTATTCTCTTTGGTTCAGAATCCTTATTGTGACAGAACTCACAATACATTAAACTATAGCATGTTCACCTTCAGCATGTTCAGGCTCTTTAATTGCAATATACAGGGGTTGGACAATGAAACTGAAACACCTGGTTTCAGACCACAATAATTTATTGTCTCGACGGACGGTTCTGGTGGAAACAGGAGAGTTGAGGTTCACATTGAATTCTGCCGTGATTTGATCAGCCGTTGTTTTATGTTTTTTGGATACAATCCGGGTTAGCACCCGAACATCCCTTTCAGACAGCTTCCTCTTACAGCGTCCACAGTTAATCCTGTTGGATGTGGTTGGTTCTTCTTGTTGGTACTCTCTTGCTGAGACCAAAACTTCCCATGGTCTTATTCTCCATGTTTCAGACTCCTTTATTGCAACCTTGTTCACTTGTTCAGACTCCTTCACTAAGACTTAACCCCCCCCTAACCTACAGCCTGTTTAGCCTCCTTCATCACAACACAAACTCTCTATTCTGTCCGCATATTTAAACTTCAGATTCAAGCCGCCCATTCACGTCTTTCATTTTGTGACATGTTCAGACTCATCCACTACAATGAATCCTCCCTCAGCCTGTGGTCTGGTCAGATTACACCACAAACTCACTTGTTGTTGTGCTTCTGCATATTTCTATATCGATGTGTAACATCTCTTATCCAATTCTTCAGTTCTTGGTGAGTGGGAAATTGCCCAACTCACCACAAACTCTCACTTAGACAAGGTAAAACAAACAAGCAGACGTTTAGTTTGCAATACAAGCACTTTTTTTTCTTTTCTAATGAAATGCCAGAACAGAAGCGGTAGGTTATATTTTGTGTTTTTTTTTTTTTGGTGAAATAAATAAAGAACGAGTGCGAAAAAAGTTTAAATTAAGCAGCGTGGCCTGATGTAGCTTATTGATTGCTTTAGGAGTTGCGAGGCTGTTGAATTGACTGAAGCATAGTTAAGTAAATGTGCTACGCTGGGTGTACGGCTGTGTAGACTGTATGTGTGCGTGCTCTGTTGACTGCATTTTCTGTTAAATAGAGAAAGTGTGAAACATGTGAAAGACCTTTGCACTGACCAGGCGGCCGCTGTGAAACGGTGGTCAGCACTTTCTTATTCACACAGACGTAGGAAAGGGAAATGCCAACCGCACAAGGTCAACATGAATTTCCTCAGTATAAACTAATCACGGGAACATCAAATAGACAGGGTTCTTGCCAAAGGTGATTGCACAGATACTTGAGCAGGAGCGGCCCGGGGTCCACAGGCCCATAGGTCCTCGGGTCCCGGCAGTCAATAAGAAAACACGACATTTTCTTCCAACCTGGCAGGACAACCTTGTCCACGAGGCTGTAAACAAAGCTTTGAATTGGCTGCAGGAATTTACAGGAGCATTGTCTGGAGACCGCCATGTCAACGCCTCTTATCTCCAGCCAGGGCTGAAGCTCTTTTGCAGAAGCGTTGAGAAAGTAACATAAAAAAAAAAAAAAAAAACACATTCAGACTTCAGAAGAAAGATTAAAGCAGTTCAGCAGGATGCTGTAGGTAAATACCCTTCAGCCACAGCATATGCCTTCATGTATACTATAGATCCTTTGCATCAAGACTCTGCTCATAGCATTGATCATAAGAGCATAAGAGTTCAGCTCAGGTAAACAGTTCAGTCCAGCATAGCAAATAAACTGTGAATTTTTCACTGGAAATATACCAGGCATACGAAAAGAAGATGCAGGAGATGCAGGAGAAGAGTCAGATACGGAGTTATAAAGTTTGTTGGAGGTTTTAAACCAAAGCAAAGCAGAAGAAAAGTATTTAATTGCATTTTTAAGGTCGTTTACTACCAACAAGGTGTGCCATATCATATCATATACTATAATAGCGTTATAGTTTGTACTAAAATGATTTAAAAAAAAAAATGCGTATTGTGTTTTATAGCAGTATTTTTTTTCAAAATAATCTATTTTTTATTTTGTTTTAAAGTTTAACAGTTTGCAGTTTTTATGCATCCACTAAATGATTTAAAATGATATACTATTTAAAACTTTAACATTGATTTTGTTGTAGTACAAAAAATACACTTAAAATGTATTTTTTTTATCAGTGTTTTGTCATATTGTCAGTCATTTCTTTATTACAAAAATACCCTGAAATATATAGATTTATGGATTCTTTCAGTTTCAAAAATGCTCATATAACTGATAATAAAAGCTGAAACCCAGTATATCAAAAATCTGTGAAATTTTCACTAGAAATGAAAGCAAAGCAAGAGAAAAGTATTTAATTGCATTTTTAAGGTCGTTTCATTCCAACAAGGTGTGCCATATCATATTATATACAATAATAAAGTTATAAATTGTACTAAAACAGTAAAAAATGTATATTGTGATTTATAGCAGTATCTTGTTTGAAATTGAAATTTTTTTTTTTTTTTTTTTTTATTATTATTATTTTTTTTATAAGTATTATATTTAATACATAGTCTTGGTAAGTTAAGTTTTTTTTTACAGAAAGTTTTTTTGCAGAATTTGTTGCTTCGATTGAATGATTGAAAATGTAATATTATATAAAATTTTACCATCATTTTTTTGTTTCGGTAATTTACTCAGAATTTACTTAGAATAAATTACAAAATAAATTTGTATTTTGTCATATTGTCAATCATTCCTTTATTACAAAAATACCCTGAAATATACAGATTTATAGACTCCTTTAGTTTCAACTGATCATATAACTGATAATAAAAGCAGGCGTTCAGTATATTAAAAATCTGTGAATTTTTCATTGGAAATGAATCAAGCATTTGAGAAGAAGCTGCAGAATAAGAGTCAGATGTGCTTGTTGGAGGTGTTGAACCAAAGCAAAGCAGAAGAAAAGTCTTGTGTTGCTGGAAAGCTTTCTTTAAGGTCGATTCTTCCCTTGACCCTGCTCTGTTTTCTTCGAGAGTTTAGAATATTTTTTAAACATGGAGCTGAATCCAGTCTACTCTTTAAAAAAAAACAAGCTGTGGGTGATCTTTAGATGCTTTGTGTTTTGTAGATTGCACTCAGATTACTGTGGAAAATGCATAATTTTTTACAAAAAATACAATAAGCGTATATGATATGATAATAGGCGTGTTTGAAATACAGCTGCGCCTCGCCTTGCTGGTCATATACATTTATATAGAAATATATAAATATGTAAATATATATTAATAGGTCTGCATTCCCCCCTTTCTAACAGTAATATGTTTTATTGTTTGCATTTTTTAAAACAACAAAGCAACAGTTTTACAAATAATTTAGAGAGAATAAGTTAAGGATATAAAATACAAAAGTTCTTTACAGTAATAAAATGACGAATACCACAAAGATCATTAGAGTATCATTATAATGTGCATTATAATAGTAGAAGAGAGATTTATGTTAAATGTAATTAAATGTTTATATTTTAGAATGAACAGATACAGTGTCACAGTTGAGTGAACATTCTCTTTCTCTCTCTGTCTCTGTCTCTCTTTTTGTCTCAAGTTCTCTCTTTCTTTAAGTCGCTCTGTTTTTATATTTTTCATCCTCTCTCTTTTTGCCCCCCTTTCTTTTTTCACACACACACACACACAGACCCTGTTTCTCTCTCTCTCCCTGTCTCTTACTTTCTCTCACTCTCTTTCTGCCACTCTCTTTCTCTCTCTCTTTCACTCTCTCTCTCTCTTGCACACACATACCCTGTATCTCTATGTTCTTTTTCTCTTTCTCTCTCTCTTTCACACACAGACCCTGTATCTCTCTTTATCTGTTCTTGTTCACTCTCTTTCTCTCTCTCCCTCTCTTTCTCTCTGTCTCTTTTTTCTCACTCTTTGTCTCTCTCTTTCACAAACACACAGACCCTGTATCCCCCTTGTCTGTTCTTGTTCTCGCTCTCTTTCTCTTTCTCACACACACAGAGACGCAGTCTCTCTCTCTGTCTGTTCTCTCTCTCTCTTTCTCTTTCTCACACACACAGAGACCTGTATCTCTCTCTATCTGTTCTTGTACTCTCTCTTTCTCTCTCTTTCGCTTTCTCTTTCTCTTCTCACCGACAGACCCTGTATTTCTCTCTATTTGTTCTTGTTCTATCTCTCTCTTTTGCTCACTCTCTCTCATTCTCTCTCTCACACGCAGAGACCCAGACCCTGTATCTCTCTTAATCTGTTCTTGTTTTCCCTTTTAGTTCTCTCTCTTTCTCTCACTCTCTCTGTCTCTTTTACACATGCATACACAGACCATGTATCTCTTTATATCTTTCTCTCTCTCAATTCAATCAAATTGAATTTAAATTGGCTTTATTAGCATGACTGTTTTGAAAGCAATGTTGCCAAAGCACACAAATCTCAAAAACTGAACATATAGTAAGACCTTAATTAAAATATTAACAGAACCATCAATAAAAGGAAACACTGACAAGAAGAACAACAATATTGAGTATTGCTATTATTATTATTATTATTATTATTATTATTATTATTATTATTATTATTATTAATATAAAATTAATATTAAAATAAACCTCTCTCTCTCTCTCTCTCTCTCTCTCTCGCTCTCTCACTCAATTCAACATTCTACTACAGAAAACGCTAGTAATTGTTAGCTGGGATGCATCTGCAGGATTTATATTATTTTAAAGTGCAGACTTGGCCACCTGTCTTTCATATCTGCCCTTCGGACCCTAAAACAGAGCTTGACTCTTCTCCTTCCTGAAGCCCCTCTGCCCCCCTGCATCCCTCGCTCTGCTGTCTCTGTGTTTAAACAGTGGAGCTTGTGGAGGTGCAGTTCAGAGCGAGTGCAGATAGAGTCTGTCTGGATTTCCTCTCGTTATCACACCTCATTTCACCTTCAAACACTGAAGATCTGTCCCAGCGTTGCAAACTTTCCAACAGCGTTTTGCGTGTGCGCAGCCTCACGCAGACGTCACCTCTCTAGACGCTATTGATCTCGTCTCTCATTATCGCCCTGCGACTGAAATAGCAGCGTGCACCTGCTCAGAGCTGCTCAGAGCTGCTGTTTGATTTGGGTGTTGAGTTTGTAGGCTCTGACTGTTACTTCAGTGTTAAAGCGTTTATATCTGGCTGCTGATGATGATGCTGCTGATGAGGATGATGAGGATGGTACCCATGCTCGAGCCTCTAGGCTTTAACTACAGGGGTTGGACAATGAAACTGAAACACCTGTCATTTTAGTGTGGGAGGTTTCATGGCTAAATTGGAGCAGCCTGATGGCCAATCTTCACTAATTGCACATTACACCAGTAAGCGCAGAGTGTGAAGGTTCAATTAGCAGCAGGGTAAGAGCACAGTTCTGCTCAAAATATTGCAATGCACACAACATTATGGGTGACATATCAGAGTTCAAAAGAGGACAAATTGTTGGTGCACGTCTTGCTGGCACATCTGTGACCAAGACAGCAAGTCTTTGTGATGTATCAAGAGCCACGGTATCCAGGGTAATGTCAGCATACCACCAAGAAGGACCAACCACATCCAACAGGATTAACTGTGGACGCTGTAAGAGGAAGCTGTCTGAAAGGGATGTTCGGGTGCTAACCCGGATTGTATCCAATAAAAAACATAAAACCACGGCTGCCCAAATCACGGCAGAATTCAATGTGCACCTCAACTCTCCTGTTTCCACCAGAACTGTCCGTCACCACAATAAATTATTGTGGTCTAAAACCAGGTGTTTCAGTTTCATTGTCCAACCCCTGTATGTCTCTGTGTTAGCTGTGTATCTCCTGCGTGTTCGTACAGCGCTCTCCTCTGCTCAGAGGATATGAGAAATAAATGTGTGTATATATGTGTGTGTGTGTTTCTAGGAAAAAGAAAGCATTTAACTGATGTACAAGGTATACAAGACTGCAGACTGCAGTCTGTGCAGTTAATTTGACTTTGGCTGGGTTAAAAAATGCCCTGGAAACACGTTTTGATATATTTATTTTTTGTATATTACTAAGCTTATTAGTTAAGTGATAAAAAAATAAATAAACAAAACACATAGTAGAAATATAGGAAATGTATAGAAGCCCATTCCCGCCACCTAAAAAAAAAAAATAATAATAATCCAGCATTTTTTTATTATTATTAAGTAAACTGCTATCTCATTATTTTGAGAAAGTAAGTCATTATTTTGAGATACTATCTCAATATTTTGAGATACTAAGCCATTATGTTGAGATACTAAGTCATTATTTTGAGATACTATCTTAATATTTTGAGATACCATCTTAATATTTTGAGATACTAAATCATTATTTTGAGATACTATCTCAATATTTTGAGAGACTAAGTCAATATTTTGAGATATTAAGTCATTATTTTGAGATACTATCTCATTATTTTCAGAGACTAAGTCATTATTTTGAGATACTAAGTCATTAATTTGAGATACTAAGTAATTATTTTGAGATACTATCTCATTATTTTGAGGAGGTAATTCATTATTTTGAGATACTATCTCAATATTTTGACATACTAAGTCATTATTTTGGGATACTAAGTCATTATTTTGAGATACTAAGTCATTATTTTGAGATACTAAGTCATTATTTTGAGATACTATCTCAATAGTTTGAAATATTAAGTCATTGTTCTGAGATACTATCACAATATTTTTACATATTAAGTCATTATTTTGAGATACCAAGTGTGTTTGAAAATAATGACTTACTATCATGAAATCATGAGATAATCTCAAAATAATGAGATGACTTAGTATCGGTAGAATCTTAAAATAATGACTTAATATCAATAGTATCTCAGAATAGTAACTTACTACCTCAAAATAATGCAATAGCAGTTCATGTAATAATAAGAAAAAAACATGCGTTTTATTTTTTTTTGTAGGTGGTGGGAATGGGCTTCAATAGAAATGAAACATTCTATAAAAGACTGTAGCTCAAAAATCAAAGAAACTGATCATTTTGGAGTGTTTTTCATTTTTCTTCACATCATTTTTTAGAATTTCAACAGCCACATTCACATTATGTCAAAAGGTGAAAAAAAGTTTAAAATACAGATAAAAGGTTATTTCTATAACAGTGATGACACCTTTGTGCATCTTTTATAAAAGACAGATGTCTTATCTGTGCTGTGACGGGCCGTAGGTGTGTGTATGTGTGTGTTAATAAGAGTGTCGCAGTGCCGGTGTGCAGGTACTTAAGCAGACAAGGCTGTGCTAATTCAGGCCTGATGAGGCTGTCTGTGTGCATGCGCTGACTGACAGGTGATGGACATAACTGGTAGAGAGCAGCCAACTTTTACGCAGTGCTTAAGCGGCTGTGCCGGAGTGAGGTTAATTACCCACCTCTGATAATGCGCTGTTTTCTATAGCAATTAAGATTGCTTCAATCAGCGCAGCCTTAATTGAGTATGGTCGCTGGCTTTAAAGAGATATAATTATCTGTGATTCACTGAGGAATAGGGGTAAACTCAGCCCGCATCAATTCAGACGTCTCGTATATCTCCTGAGTGATGCTCTCGCTATAGACTGCTAATGTTCTACCTACTGTACTCTACTCTGTAGAGAGTATTACAGAGGATGACACTTAGAAATAAGTGCAGATTCCAGATTCCTCAGCTGATACCACATTGTGTGAAGCAGGAAACTGTCTGGAGAACGTTTTATTCTGTGATGATTTTAAGAAGATGAACTACCTAGGATACACACTGAAAGAGTGAAAGTGCTACAGCTGATAAAGCTTATGTCAGTCTAATTGGCTTTATGTCTCAAGAACATATTTAATAAAATGATTTATACTGACAATAATAAAAAATAAAAATATGAAAAGGCAGTATCATTTATTGCAGTTTTTCCTTATTTTCCTGTTTAATTTTTTGTCATCTATTTCCTCTTGCAGTTTTTTAGAATTCAACATTGCCGTTCCAACTCCTGACTGTATAAACAGATTGTGTGATTTTTAATTTGATATCAGTTGTAAAGTAAAGTTGTAAAGTATACAGTGAATAGCTCTATTTGAGTAATGTTATAATCTATATTATGGCAAGAAAAAAATACTTAGAAAATAAAGATCAATCAGAAAAAAAAATATGTATATATATATATATATATATATATATATATATATATATTAGGGGTGTCACGATTCTCTAAATCCTCGATTCGATTTTATTTCCGATTTTATGGTCACGATTCGATTCGATTCTCGATTTTATTTTTCTTTTTTTTTTACAGCAGAGAGGCCTATGCCAGTTTTATATTAGTCTTGAAGTGATTCAAGTGATCTATAATACACCACATTAGGCCCTAATGGTCAAATTTAAATAATTTAATCAAGATATATTTGTAATGCCATCCAGTGGCTTTTTAGTAGCAGAAGTGTGCACATAACAAAATAATAAAAAAAAATACAGCAACAGTCATGTAAAAAATAAAAGAACAATTAGAGCCTTAACACACTTAACTCTATCCTACTATAACAGGTAAACATGAAACATAAGACTTTAAGACTAACTTATCTAAGATTAACTTTATCTGAGAGAAAGATGCTCCTTAAGGTACCAAAACTATGAACATATTATTATTTTTATATTTTCAACTTTTTCTTTAAGAAGATGAGAATGTTCACATTCTCTGGAGAAAGGGCTGCTCTTTAAGCTACAGTGTGTTGCGCCATTTGCGTGAGGGATCGTCGATCCTCTTTTTAACTTCGATGCTCGAGACCATGACATAATTTCAATCGATTTCGATTAAATATCGAAATCGTGACACCCCTAATATATATATATATATATATATATATATATATATATATATATATATATATATATATATATATATATATATATATTTATTAATTTATTTTTATTTATTATTTTTTTTATTTAAGAACTATTTTAGGTAACTAAGTTGTAGTTGTTTAAGAACTTTGAAAGTTCATTATCAGCCTCAGAAAATGCAAGTTTACAGCTCCCCAGATAAGAGCATCTAAATGCTTATAATGAGTATTTTGGTTTGTTTATCAGTTGTTCATCACAATGTAAAAACACACAGAATGATCGCTGCCTGATTCGCAATTGACGCCTTGCCTATAAATCACCAAAATAGGGCCCATTGAATGAGAAGAGGTGTGTCCAATCTTTTGACTGGTGCTGTATATTATAATAATTCAAATCCAGGTATTATTTTCAAGTCAGATATTGGAGTAGAACAATAGATGATATGGTTAATTGATATAGAATAAAGAATGAGAACAGGATGACATTTCTTTTGTAGTGAAAGTGCAGATTTCAACTGATTCCACTATTGTGTAAATTGAACACTCTTCACAGCCCATTGTGTGCTGTGTTTTAAAGCAGAGAAAAAGTGACTGAGGTAGATTCTGTCTGGTTCAGACTGAAAGATGTTGTAAAACCAATGTCAGTCTAATTGGCTTCATGTGTCAAGTACAAATTTAATAGTGGGATTTATACTGACAATAATAAAAGAATAGAAAAGGGCTTCTAATGACAGTATCAGAGTGAATCTGAAACAGTATTACATTTATTTTCTTAATTTTTGGGGGTTTCTCCTTATTTTTCTGTCAGATTTTTGGCAGCTAACTCGTTCTGTCTCGATACAATCTGCCTCCGATAGACATGAGAACAGTGCATTCAAGCAGCAAAATACTGCAGTATACTGCACAAAGAATTCAGTCAGGACAGTTCTAGCCAGACACTGCCAGGCTTTAACTCTTTAACTCTGTTAACTTATTCAGTCAGGCAGTTGACTGCACTGGATTTAAGGATCTAAGGGGTTCAGAGGAAAGGAGCTGAATACATTTGCACATCACACTTTTCTGATTTTTATTCAGAATTAAGTGCTACTTTGTGTTGCTTCATCACTTAAAATCTCAAAATCTCAATAAAATACATATTAGTTTGTGGTGGTAAGGTGACAAAATGTGAGCAAAAAAAAGTTCAAGGGGTATGAATACTTTTGCAAGCCACTATAAATACCTGCACAACCTTTCGAAATGAACTGTCCCATCATCCATTTGGCACCTACTCCCAAACTCCCGAAATTCACATCACCCTAACACAAGCAAACTGGTTCAAACTAGTATTCAACCATATTCACAAGATAACACCTCACAACCTATAGAACAGGTGTAGGTATTCTCATCATTCCTATTTGATGACACTGGCATGTCAGTGTTTTGTGCAGTTCCTAGTAGCAACCACATGATTTCTAGACGCATTACCACCCACTGCACTGTCTACTGTGGGGGATAATCCCTTTTATGACATATTCCCAGTACACATGTGACACTATGGATAGAGGTGTAGAGTTACAGTGGCTTGCAAAAGTATTCATACCCCTTGAACATTTTTTTTTTTACATTTTGTCACCTTACAACCACAAACTTAAAATTGATTGAGATTTAAAGTGATAGACCAGCACAAAATAGCACATAGTTGTGAAGTGAAACGAAAACGAAAATATATAACAGGCCCCCCTTTATTAAAACTTTGTAGAGCCACCTTTCACTGCAATTACTGCAAGCTGCAAGTCTTTTTTGGGTATATCTCTACCAGCTTTATATCTCTACCAGCTCTAGAGATGCTGCCACCACCATGTTTCACTTTGGGGATGGTGTGATCAGAGCTGTACATGACCTTTTCTGCCACACAAAGCACTTTGTGTTTAGGCAAAAAAAAAACAAAAAAAAAACTTTGGTCTCATCTGACCACAGAACCCTCTTCCACATGTTTGCTGTACAAACAGCACTTCTTACATCTTTCTTTCAACAGTGGCTTTCGTCTTGCCACTCTTCCATAAAGGTCAGATTTTTGTAGTGCACGACTTTCACTTGAGTTGTGGATTTCTGCAGCTCCTCCAGAGTGACCATGGGCCTCTTGGCTGCTTCTTTAACCAGTGCTCTCCTTGCTTGATTTGTCAGTTTGGATGGATCATGGCCATATCTTGGTAGGTTTGCAGGTGTAGAATTATTTTTGTATTTTTGGATGATGGATTGTAGAACAGTGCTCCTCGGGATGCTCAAAGCTCGGGATATGTTTTTATAACCTAATCCTGCTTTAAACTTCTTTTCCACAACTTTATCTCTGACCTGTCTGGTGAGTTAATTGGTCTTTCTGGTGCTGTTTGTTCACTAGTGTTCTCTAACAAACCACTGAGGTCTTTACAGAACAGGTGATTATATTTATACTGAGACTAAATTACACACAGCTGGACTCTGTTAACTTATTCAGTGACTTCTGAAGACAGTTGACTGCACTGGATTTAAGGATCTAAGGGGTTCAGAGTAAAGATGCTGAACACCTATTATGTGCTATTTTGTGTTGCTTTATCACTTAAAATCTCAAATTCTCAACAAAATACATTTAAGTTTGTGGTTGTAAGTAGGGGTGGGTGATATGGCTCTAAAATAATATCAGGATATTTCAGGGTATTTTTGCGATAACGATATACTTGGCGAAATAGGAAAACTAAAATAATTCATTAATTTCAGGAATATTTTATAATAGTATAACAGAATAATCATAATGTGGCAAAATAAATAATATAGCATAAAATAATATAATGCAGCAAATAATATTGCAGAATATTTAGTGCATGCATATAAACTGCAAACTAAAACAATTATACAATAAATACACCTAAAGCTTCACAGTAAATAATAGACTACTTTTAAGACAGAACAGCCCTAATATCACGATATGGATTTTTAATATCATGATATTTCTGTGTGACGATATATTGTATACGATACAATATTGCCCACCCCTAGTTGTAAGGTGACAAAATGTGAGAAAAAAAAGTTCAAGGGGTATGAATACTTTTGCAAGCCACTGTAAATACCTGCACAACTTCAGAAATGGACTGTCCCATCATCCATTTGGCGCAGACTATTAGCTCTCGCTTAATCTCCCAAAATTCACATCACCTTACCACAAGCAAACTGGTCCAAACTAGTATTCAACCACACTCACAAGATAGCACCTCACAACTTATAGAACAGGTATGGGTGTTCCCATCATCCCTATTGGATGACACTGGCATGTCAGTGTTTTGTGCAGTTCCTAGTAGCAAGCACATGATTGGTAGACGCCTGCATTCACTATACAGTAAGAGTAAGTTCTGGTAATTTAAATCAGAGTAAAATGAACTTTAACATATTAAACATGAACATTTTTCACTTTTACCAGAACAGGCACTTCAAGTTACAAAGCAGAGCTGGTGAAAAAGAGGTGACCTCTTTCTGAACTGTGAGGGAAATTTTGAAAAAAGTACAAATCGTTTTTGTCAAAAAACTTTCGACAGACTGAAGCAGACATGAGAGAAAAACCTTGAACTCTCCTTCAGCGCTGAGGACCGGCTGAATGTGTTTAACTGGATCGTTCTGAAATGCAAGAAATGCACCCGTGTCCATCAATATACATGAGAAAGATTTCTAAAGCATTTCAAGAATACAGATCCTTTTTTTTTTGCATTGTATACTGTTTTATAATATATCTCACGCCAAATCAATTGCATGCAATATTTAGAAGAATTTAACATCAGTTGTAAAGTTGTGAAGAGATTTCGTGAAATACAGTGAATAGCTCTATTTGAGTAATGTTCTAATCCATATTATAAAAAGCAAAAACTACACAACTAAGTAAATAAAAAAAATACTTCATTAAGAAAGGTCAGTCAATCTGAAACATTTCAAGAACTTTAAAAGTATCCTCAAGTACAGTCGAAAAGACCATCAAAAACGTTATGATGAAACTGGCTCCAGGAAAGGATGAGCAAGAGTTCCCTCTGTTGCACATGATAAGAGAGTCATAAAAAAATCTCAAAGAACCATATGTACCAATGGCATTAATTTAAGTAACTGACAGCTTCTGGCTAGAAGTGACTCTGGTAGCATCTATAGGATGTGCCGATTGTCAAGTGACAAGATACTGTCAGGTTAGAGCAGAGAGACGATGCGCAGAGCGGATGCAAATGCCAGTTTCTAAATTTAAGAATTTAAGAAGAAATTAACCAAAATAAACATATAACAAGGCAAATAAACAGACTGGGTAACTGTTAGAACTACAGAATACACAAAAAACTGAAAAAAAATAACAAAGAAAAACCTACAACTAATGCTGAAAACACAGCGGCTTAAATACACATGGAGGGAACAGGAAACAGGAAACTCCTGGGGACAGGTAATGAGGGGGTGGGGCTACAAATAAGCAGAGATGGGAGCATTGAAGGCATGGGCGAAGACAGAATATGGCCAGGATATTATTATGAGCTTTTGATTGGACTATTGTTGAAGTATAGAAGGAATTCTTCTGCACTGTGATCGTGACCTGCAGTGTCTGGCTGAAACTGTCCATCCAGTAACTCTGGCAAAATATTACATCCACATTCAATGCAGGAGACTCCAACAGGCATATCCCACAGGCCAATGCAGTGTTCTTTAGCTTCTGTGGAACATGGCAAAAGTCATGGGACACTATACTAGATAAAAGTGTTTTTTCTATGTTTGGACTGTTTGAACGTAATGTAATTTTTTAAGACTGTGTATTGTCGCTGTCTAATTGAAAACATATATCTCAATTTATGTCAATTTTAGCAATCCTTTATACTGTGTCAAAATGTCTTGATGAATGAACCAATAGAAATTTTCAAAAATTACCCGAAATAAGCTTTCTTTTGCTTTTTTACGTTGATGTCCACTGAAAGGTAATCCCTTAACAGGCCTAGGATTTTTGTCAATAGTCTGCCTGATATTACCCCACTAAATTTTGAGGATTTATATTCAAGCATTACATGTTTGATAAGGAACATTGCTAAAATTATAATTGTAATTGTAATAGAAGATATATTAAAAAATAGTAAGTAAGTAAATAGTAAGTAAATCTGCTAATGTCAAAATATAATGAGTACAATCATAAAATTGGCTCTTTCCTGAACTTCATTTAAAAAAAAAAATCAAACAGTTATATCCTCCAAACCTTTAGTTTCATTACTTTTGTCTATTTTTTTATGTTTATTAGTGTAAATAAGTTATTTTACTCTAGAAAAAAAGTAGTTTTTTTTTCACCTACACTCTAAAAAACAGAGGTACGATATGAGTACTTTTTTGTACTCGAAGGTACACTCTTTATAATTGTACCCTCAAAGGTACAATATTGGTCTTTACGGGGTCAGATTTGTTCCCTCTGAAGTACAAAGTCATTTCTAACAGCAATAAGTACAAATTTGTACCATTTATCCAGCCAAAGGGTACATTCAGTATTCTGTATCACTGTACTAATGAACAATATATATTTAAATTGCACATTTTTTATTTGAAAGCCAGACAATTTTGTATCATCAAGTTTTTGAGCCATATTTAGTTGATGATAATGTTTATAATCTTTATGATCTTTACTGCCACAAAAACCATGGGTACAAAAAAGGACTTTCACTGAAAGGTACTTTTTTGAACCTTAATATAAGGTACAGCCCCAGCGACAAGCTTTGTACTCTTTTAAGTACAAATCTGTACTTATATTTCTTAGAGTGTATACCTGTAGCCGTATATGGGACATAAGGCATTTTTAAGGGGTTTTAAAAAGGTTTTATCACTTTTGTGTAAAGATGCTGTTTAGGAGATACATGTTTTTCATTAGACAGCGACTACATGTTGGCTAGAACCTTTGTGTTTCATTTTTAGTAGTATTCTTAATTTCAGAGCTGAATTTGATGGGATTCTTCTCGCTATAGAAAAGAAGGAAATGCCACAGTGTTCACCTGTAGTACGTATATGGTATAAGGCATTTTAAAGGGTTTTAAGAAGGTTTTCTCTCTTTTTTTGTAAAGATGGTGTTTTTGTAGGAGATACATGTTTTTCATTATACAGCAATGATATGTTGGTTAAAACCTCATTGTGTTCCGTTTTTAGTAGTATATTTAATTTAAGAGCTGAATTTGATGGGATTCTTCTTGCTAAAGAAAAGAAGGAAATGCTACAGGGTTCACCTGCAGCACATATGTGGTACAAAGCATTTTAAGGGGTTTTAAGAAGGTTTTCTACCTTTTATTTAAATATGTTGTTTAGGAGATCTGTGTTTTTCATTGGAAAGTGATGATATGTTGGTTAGAACCTCATTGTGTTTCATTTTTTAGGAGTATTCTTAATTTCAGAGCTGAATTTTATGGGATTCTTCTTGCTAAAGAAAAAAAAATAAATCTACAATATTCACCTGTAGCCTTTTTATGGTATAAGGCATTTTAAGGGGTTTTAAGAAGGTTTTCTCTCTTTTATGTAAAGATGCTGTTTTTCTAGGAGATACATGTTTTTCATAAGAAAGTGATGATATGTTGGCTAGAACCTCATTGTGTTTCATTTTTAGTAGTATTCTTAAGTAGTATTCTTCTTGCTAAAGAAAAGAAGGAAATGCCACAGTGCTCACCTTTATTTTTACTCTCACTGGAGAATAATACGTTATTCAGAGTTACAGTTTCAGTGGAAAAGCTGAACAGCAGGAATATGTGAACCTGCGAAGCCTCTCTGACATTTTAATGTTATATCTGCTGCGTGTGATTATAGACCTGCCTGAACCTGGACTATTACAAAAAGAAGGAAATATAAAACCCCCAGAACATCGTATTATCCAGCAGCCCGAAAGGCGAACAATTTAAATTGAAGTCAACCTTTGAATCTCCGTTTGACGAGGCCTTGTTCCAATTAAACGCCAGCAACTCGGAGGTGAGACAGGAATTAGTTATAATTAAAAACTTATCTGTTGCCTGCGCTGTTATTCAATTAGTGTAGCGGCGGATTGGAAAGCCAAATGACTGCAGGTATGAATATACTGTGTACACATACTCGTTTCAAGTTGAAATGAATATGTAGATGCAGATAGGCCGGCTGTGTGTCGCCGCGGCGCGAGTGCGAGGAGCGAGTGCGAGGAGCAGCAGATGCCCGAGGAAAGGGAAGGAGTTCTGAAGTTGCTCTGAAAGGCACTTCTCTGAATTAGCTTGAACTATTTATCCGTGCCGGGAACGCGAGACAAGGGAATAGTAAAATTGAATCTTAGAGAAAACCAGTAGATCAAAGCTGAAACCCAACCGGGCAGATTGTCTTTTTCTTCTTCTTGCTTTTCTTTTTCAAAAAGTGTGAGAAAGCTGGAGAGAGAAAGGGAGGAAGAGAGAGCAAGGGATTAAAAAAAAAGCCAGGGAGGGGAAATGAGAGAGAGCAAGAAATGAGAGAAGAAAATCCATGGAGAAACCAAGAGAAAGAGCTAAAGAAAGAAAGAGAGGGAGGGAGAGCATGTGAGAATCCACTATGTTCTGTTTAAAAGAAAGAAGAAAAGAGAAGAGAAGAGAAAGCGAGAGAGAAAGAGAAAGAGAGAGAGAGAGAGAGATATGAAGAAAACAAGGAGTAAAAAGCCAGAGAGGGAAAATGAGAGAGAGAAAGAATGAGAGGGAGAGCATGTAATAATCCACTATGTTCTGTATAAAAGAGAGATAGAGAAGAGAAAGAGAGAGAGAAAGAAGGACAGACATGAATGAGTGAATGTAACTATGGCAAACGCTATATTATAGGTTATTTGGCTTTCTTTTTTTAAAAAAGTGTGTGAGAGAGAGAAAGAGAGAGATGAAGAAAACAAGGATAAAATGCCAGGGAGGGGAAATGAGACAGCTGGAGAAAGAAAGAGAGGAAGAGAAAATCCACTTTGTTCTGTATAAGAGAGAGAGAGAGAGAGAGAGAGAGAGAGAGAGAGAGAGAGAGAGAGAGATAAAGAGAGGAATACTTCTGCAGTAAGTCAACATAGAATCTGCAGTGCCCTTGTGAACATTTACATTTCTGTACTTAACTCCACATTACTGGAAACATGATTTAGTGATCCAATCACAGTTGCTACAGTCAGCAGTGATCTCACGGGCTATGGTGTAGACCACAGGTTCTCAACCGGTCACTAAGTCGAGACCCACTTTTATAGAATACAAACCAAACTAATTTGGTTTATTATAAAAATCAACCCTTAAAAAAAACATTTAAACATACATACTCATACAAATTAAATTTAAGAGCATTTTTTTAAGAAACTGAGGAGGAACAGGACAACTACATGTATAAAAGTTACTACAATAAAATTAAGGTACCACTTTAAAATAAGACTACCTTTATAAAGGGTTTATAAATGTTTTATAATTAGTTTATTAATGGTTACTAATTAGGTTGTAAATGCCTTAAAATCATTAATAATCAGTTCAAACACAGACATAGAAAGGGAAACAATGATCTGTTGTTTGCTAAATAGTGAACCCACAGCCATCTATACTGTTGCCCTTTCTACGTATGTGTTATAACTGATTATTAATGGTTTTTAAGGCATTTACAACCTAATTAGTAACCATTAATAAACTAATTATAAACTATTTATAAACCCTTTATAACGGTAGTCTTATTTTAAAGTGGTACCAAAATTAAATATCAAAACTGCACAAAATAAATACACATTTCACTTCTCTGCATATCTCTGCATTCAGAGTACATAAGTAAAAACTCTCACTGTCTCTATTTTTTTTTTCCAGAATGTGTTCTTTACAGGTTTCTGACGAGATTCTTTGTGGCAGCTTTTATATGTAAAAATGTTCCGGTATGTCGAATATCTACTGTAACTGTAGATTAATCCTGATATATAAATGGAAATAAAAGGAATCCAAAAGGGGAAATTGTTACGCTCATCTGGCTGTGTACCATAAGTCTGATTTTGGCAGGAAGTCAAAATTTGTCACACAACACCTGGAAAGGCAACTCGCCAAACTGACAACATTCTACAAACCAATCAGTGTCAAGTATTCTGCTGCATGACATGAGTCTGATTTTTGGCAGGAAGGCAAAATTTATCACAGCACCTGGAAAGTCAACTAGCCGAAGAGACAACATTCAACAAACCAGTATCAAGTACTGGGAATCACAACCTACATTCAGCTCTGCAAAAAAATATGTTAAAAAGAATCAGTTTCTCTGATTTTGCTATTTATAGGTTTATGTTTGAGTAAAATGAACATTGATGTTTTATTCTATAAACAATGGACAATATTTCTCTCAAATTCCAAATAGAAATATTGTCATTTATTTGCAGAAAATGAGAAGATTCAGAAGCTGAGCTTTCAAGACCTCAAATAATGCAAAGAAAGTTCATACAAGTTCATATTAAAAAAGAGTTCAGAAATCAATATTTGGTGGAATAACCCTGGTTTTAATCACAGGTTTTTTTTCATGCATCTTGGCATGTTCTCCTCCACCAGTCTTACACACTGCTTTTGGACAACTTGCCTTTACTCCTGGTTCAAAGATTAAAGCAGTTCAGCTTGGTTTGATGGCTTGTGATCATCCATCTTCCTCTTGATTATATTCCAGAGGTTTTCAGTTTGGTAAAATCAAAGAAACTCATCATTTTTAAGCAGTTTCTGCTTTAGTAGTTTATGCTTAGTTTGAACCAAAGACCAACCGAATCAAATGTAGGCAAATTAACAAACACATGAACCTTGGCTTTCAGGTGTAAAAATGCTTGAAAATCTGCTGTAAAATTTGATTATTGTTAAAAATTCCTTCAAAAACGCACACCATTCTCTCATTTCTACACTGTAGTATCATCCCACTCCGGCAGTGCAGTGTCTTCTTCTCCTCTTTCCTCTTCCTCTGCAGTGTGTCAGGACATGAGGAGTTGATTAATGCTGCGGATATCAGCTCATTTGAATGGTTTATTCACTTCAGTAAAATCCCGAGACTCTTTGTAGTGCTTTGAGCAGCAGATGAACAAAGTGTGGGAGTAGAGACGGGAATTGCTGTGCTTTGGTGCATTGTGGCTGGATTAACCACTCTTGTAATAGTGCAGATATGCCAGTTCTCTTTATGTCAGTGCTTTGAAAAGCCAATCAGTGTGGTTAGATTGCATCGCTGGCGAGCCCTGAATGCGTTTTTGTTTGCGGGATCTTTTTATGAGGCTCCGTAGTGAACTGAGTTTGGCAGTTTTCTCTTCTATACGTCGGGATATTCCAATTAAACAGTCTTGGCTCCGCCTGCAAAATGCACTGTATTGTAACAACTGTTGCCAGGTTAGACAAGCTTTAGAAAACATTGGCAAAAAATCCTTTCAACTAATGGGAAATCATAGGGAGATTTGCTTGGAGTCACTACTTAGCATTGAGTTTCCAGTTTAAATGACACCTTCTTTGCTTCTGAGTTGGAAAATAACTGGTCTATTTGGAAATCATATTATTTAAATAAATGTTTTGATGCATTTCTTGCATATTTTAAGTAAAACAATACTGATTTAGATATTTAGTGTGTTGTCCAATGAAAAACACTTATCTCCAAAACAGCAACTTTACAGGAGAGAGAAAAAACCTTGTAAACTTTCAATGGAGGTCAATGTAAAAAGAGTTTATTTCAGCTCATTTTGAAGAGTTTCTATTGGTCCGTTCATAAAGAAATTTGGGCACAGTGTGAAGGACAGTTTGTCTGTTCAAATTATATAGTAAACTAAAAATCAACAAAAATGGAGATAAGTGTTTTTCATAAGACAGCGACGATATAGAATTAGATATAGAACTACTCAAGCATATTTACGACCCTGTTATTTTGACCTAAACTACAAACTTACTGACTTAGCTTTTATATTATTACAGATTTTTATACATTTTTTATACATAATCACACATTATGTAAATTTTAATGAGTCTCAGCACAATCTGCTATTAATGCAGCTTAAGAGATTATATATTATTATAATCAGTTAGCTTCTGATCCCGTTCCCACTCACTATCCCGAGTTTGACTTTCTTAAACCTTACCAGTAAAACACTGGTAGCCAGTTATTTCCCTTCTGATGTAAGTAAAACTCCAGTTTAGTTCAGCTAAGGGAGTCTAGTTTGTTTTCTAGACAGTGAACACTGAAAAGAGCAGATTGTACAAGGCTAGTGATAGCTTTTAGCCTAGTGTGGATACTCATGTAGATAGTCATGGTCACAAGGGCCTGTTTCAGCTGAAATTTGTATAACTAATGGAGTCAGGAGGTGATGTGCTGCTGTCTAGTATCAACAACGCCATATACTACTCCCGCTAGTTGCTGTTGCCCCTAGTTGCTTATAACCATCTTGCCAATTTTGGTTAGGGCTTTTTCTAGTGGGCAGGGTTCATGCTGTATATAGTGACTCAAGACTGTTATGCAGCAGTTTTGGTATTTTTGGTTTGGCTTGGTTTTTTTTTCACCTCTGATTGCTTTTAAAAGAGGTGGTTCTTTTAAGCAGGTTTACCAGTTCCATTTATTTTTGGGGGCATTTTGATAGAATAAACAGTTTAACACATATTGGCAATAGATTGTACTGTTATAAAAGGTACATATACTAAGTATACACACACATATATTTATTTATATATATATATATATGTATATATATATATATATATATATATATATATATATATATATATATATATATATATATTGCAGAAGAAAACAAACAAATAATAGACATAATTACACAAATGACATAAAAAAGACAAATACAAATAATCATGTTACATGCGCTTTTTGATAAAATCAATAATTTATGCCCGAATGTCAGTTTTATCTATGCCAAGATTAGTAAGACATTACAATAAAGATATATCATGTAAGAATGTTTAATTATTAATTGACAGTAGTATTTTCAACGTTCTTGGGCATTAACATTTAGTAATGTTTAATAATGTCTTAACTAGTGTCAGTTAATTGTCTTTAGAGCATTTATCAATGTTTATTACTGTTGTAAGCACTGTTATTGTAAAGTGTTTTCAGATAAATAGATAAATAATTAAATAGATAAATATAATTTGATACTCTAGGACTATGTTCCACATCTCTGTTCATAAAACATAATGATTAGAAGATATATTAATTAGGATTATAGTGAATGTGAGTATTTTATAGTGATTGTTCTGGATTTTATGCTTAGAAATGCTATTGAAAGCTACCAAACAATCTTGAAACAAGTAACAGGGTTCTCGTTTTCCAACACTTTAGTAAATTAGCTTGATGAAAAAACAGCCTGAATGTAGGCAACAGTTGTGTGGGCGGAGCACGGATATGAAAACTGTACATTATTATTCACTCTCTCAGATCCTCTTGGTCCGGCTACACTCCGCACGCTTTCATTAGCGTGAATGTGGGAGTCTGGGACGGGGATTGGCTGAAAAGTGATATGAGCTGTATTAGAGATGTGAGGCGGTGTGGGGTGAGAATAAGAACCCTCGGTGGATAAGAGGCAGATGGAGCAGCTCCTCATCAGATGGAACTCTGGGACGCTGGAGTCCCTGAAGAAGCTCCGGCCGGCCTGCGGCGTACGTCTGGGCGGGCGGTTACGCCACCGTCTCTTAATCGATCTGGCATCACAGGCTGCGACCTTGTACCAGACGCCACCTGATAAGAGGGGACGTTCCTCACCATCTGCCGCGCGCTCCCGGCCCTCTTTAGGGAACGCTGTCTCCGAGCGCGTTCTCTTAGATTACCACCACCGACCACAAATCCACTATAACATCACAGCAACCGGCCTGACATGTTTATTACTCTACTGTAAATACTGCAGCTCTGTAACAGGGTTATATGCTTTATTTGTGGGATGACGGTACTTGCTGGTACGGCGTGTTCCATAAAAACCTGTATCTTAACAAAGTTACGTTTTTATAGCGTCTTCCAGAAGATGTGAACTGAAGAAATGCTAAGATAAAGCTGATATTAAAGGCTGTATCTGAGCTGAGCTGTATTAGTGCTGTCCACGTCAACCTGTTAACACACACACATGTACACATACACACATACAAACACACAGAATTTATCTAGAATCTTTTACTGAGTTCAGAAGGTAGATAACTTTTCATTTATGCTGAAATATGGAATAAATCTCATAACTAACTCTCACTCTTACTCTCCACATTCCTCTCTCTCTCTCTCTCTCTCTGTCTCTCTCTTTCTGTCTGTCAAATACACACACAGCTGCTCCTGTGAAGCATAAGTTTGCCAAGTTTTCTTTCTTTTAGGGCTGTTTGATATATTGGTAAGCAGTGTCACTTAAGGCAATTAAATCAAACAAGACATGTTGCAATGTTTTGATTCTTGACACAAGAAGTAGATACACAGCGCTGTCTCTGTGTCTGTGTGAGTGACAGACTGCTGCTGCCTGAGAAGAGCGAGGGGGAAGGGAGGGCGGTCGAGGAGTTGGTCAAGTGTAAACACGAGGTAACCGCACGGCCTCGATCCACATGGCTGGGCACGTGCTTGTAAACGTATGTGTTGAAAGCTGCACACCTCAGTCCAGCACAGTTTTGCAGCGCAGATATTTCCAGTTACAGCTGAATTCAGGCTTTTAATCCCAGAAAAACGCTCTTATTTACCTTTAAAAAAGCCATTTAAATGCCTTAATAAAGGGCCGATTACTGTTGTTTTGCTGTTTTCCTCGGGTTTTGAGTGCTTGGCGCTGACTCAGCTCTTGATTTTTTTTGTACAATATCAGGCAGCCCTACATTCTTTCTAATTTAATCGCCTGTTTATCAGTTCAATTGTGGTTAACAGTAGAATTCAGCTGGTACTTTAACATACTTTTTTTAAAAGTAAAAAAAAAATGCAAATAAACAAACATTTTTGAATATAAATAAAAATGTAAAACATATAAATGTAAAAAAAATGTTAAATGTACATTGATTCCTTTATTTTACAAATAATTGTACATGTTAAGAAGAAACAATGCACTGCAAAATGTGCAATCATTATATTAATATGTACAGTTGGGTCTAGGAATGCACCAGTGTGAGCATTCTGAGTGGTTCAGGGAGCATGAGATCATCATTTGAGTTCACCACAGAGTCCAGACCTTAACCTCATTGAGAATCTTTGGGATGTGCTGGATGGAGAAGAGCTGCTTTGTGCAGCGGTTGGTCAGACTCTACCATCATCAATGCTGCTGCAAGATCTTGGTAAAAAATAATCCAGCAACAATGGATTGAAATAAATCTTGTGACATTGCAGAATATTATCGAAACAATGCCACAGTGAATGCATCAAAGCAATCAAAACTAATGGTGGGCCAACAAAATACTGTATTTTAGTGTCCAGACACTCAAATACAGTCCTCACATATTAATTATTGTCGATATGTTAAGTAATCGAGCTAATTTTGTAGAAAGAATATATTTCTCTCTTGGCTTTTCTCCCAAACAAAGAAATGTACAAAGCTTTTGAAGGCCGGCTGGAGCAGCAAACGCAGAGCTATATAGAGTTATAGTATTCCCAGCATTCTTCTGACCTCTGACCTCCTTGATTCCACATCAACAACAGACCTACATAAAACCCGTCCTCCAATATTTTGCGGAATGACCTCTGCAGGGTGCGATAACAGGGTCAGAGAAAACACGGGCCAACTTGGAATGGTTGTTCTTTTTTCATTTTCATTTCATATTGTTGTGTGGAGTACAGCAAGGAGGGGAAAAAAAAAAAAAAAAATATATATATATATGTATATATATATATATATATATAAATAAATATTAAAAAAGAAGGATGCCAAGATCGGGCTTGGCCAGATCGGCCCAAAATATTTGCCTTTGCTTGAGAAGCCAAAGCCTGGGGATTGCATTGAAAGGAAGAATCAATACACCCACTGTGTTTTACGGACTGCACCTCGGCCAAATAACAAAGTGGGATATAAACAGACGCCGTGTGATGAACCAGCTCTATGAAGTGCGCGCGGTTTTGTCACAGGCGCGGCGGCGGCGATACATCCAGCCTCGCTGCGGGAAGTTCTGCCGAGCGCCGACGCCGGACGGCTGGGCTGTGGATAAAATGTTCTAGCGTGTTTTAGAGTCCCCGCGTTGAGCGGAATCAAAAAGAGTGTTTTTTTTTATTTTTTTTATTCCTCCTGTGGAGGAGGGCGAAGCTGTGGAACATACCCTCAGACAGCTGTGCTCGTACGGGGGTGCGCTCTCCCTTCCCTTCCCCAGTTTAGACGTGGATCAGCACAGCGTGTGTGGTTTGGCCTGTGTGTGTGTGTGTGTGAGGCTGTATTTGTGTGAGGGGGCTGTGCTGTGGGTGCAGACTGACAGGCAGGCCAGAGGGAGTTCACAGTAAGTTCATTACATTAGGACTGCATTGTTTTATTGCTCGTCTGCCTGCCTCTGTCTGAAGCTTCACTCTGTTGTTCTGCAGTGGCGGATGAGGCGTGCAGATGTGCAGATGTTGACGCAGATCACACTTCAACAAAAGATTGGATATTAGTCGTACCCAAACACAACTCATTTAAATGTGCAGTATACAGTATTTTTTACACTATAAGGCTCACCAGATTATAAGGCGCAATCAATCAGTAAACATAATTTTCTGGTCTATTTTCATACATAAGGCACACCACACTAGTTACTAGTGATGGGCGATTTCCATGATTAATTTGGTTAATTCCCAATTTTACATACAGACATTTTATCTTTTTAATTTAAAATATCTGAACATGCTACTCTCTACTCATTTCTGAAGTGTTTATCTGTGTTACATTGGTTACTGGCACCTCCCACAAACCAACACACGCATATTTTCTAAAAATTCCGCTGGGGACTGAGCTCATGCTGAAAAAAGTTAAAAAGTAGCACTTTCGACACAAAATCCAGGTGGGATAAAGCATATATTTAGCTAGAAATAAATCCTACCGCTTCTAAAAAACTGCAGTGCTATCGCTATATTTATCCATTTTTTTCGTCATCTGTAATTGTCTCGCCGCTGAGTGATGAGACCTTTAAGCGTAAGTAAACAAAACTGTAAAAAAAATAATAATAAAACATTTTCTTTTTAAAACAAATGAGCACTGGATGCTAATCTAGACAGATTTCTTTTCTGAAAACCTTTTTTTTTGTTTGTTTATCTGGGTGAGTTAAGCGCTTCCGTTTATTTACAGTGAGCTTAGATTTCCAGAGTTCCACAAAGGCTTTAACATTAGCAGCTAACCGCTAGCACTAGCCACAGTTAGCGGCTAATGCAGCCCGTCAGCATTATTGTCTCATGTAGCTTGTTTTAACATGATAAAAACATAGACTACAGTCTGATTTTGCCTCTGAAGGGCAAAAGAGCTAACTAGCGCTTCGTGCTGTTTGTGGGTAATGCTAATAATGCCTGAGCAGTGCTAGCCGGGGTTAGCAGGAGGCCACAGGCCAATCATACTCACCTCTGAACGGCAAAACAGCTTCTATTTTTAATCTTGAATGTCTTTCACTAGTGAGGCGGATATGTGGAAATTTTGGGGGTGTAAAAATAATAAGTCAAAACTGTGATGTAACTGTTTAGGGTTTTTGAAATTGGCCTGCTTTACAGCTTGTACTGGAAGTCCATATTTTGTCACTCCTTTGTATTGTTATTGTGATGGTTGTGCATTGAAAAAGCTGATTTGTTTTCTGTATAATTTACTGCTTATTTATTAAGTTATTCACTTGTATCGATTTATTCCCTGTACCAAATCCCTATCTCTAATATGAATGACAGCCACTAAAAAGCTGTATGTACTCCTTTGCAGCAGGTCCCCGAGCTTTAACGCACAGCCGTTCTGACCCACACTCATCTGTTTGTTGTTTTTATACCTTAATCCTCCCTTACACTTGTATTTATTATCGTCACTAGCAAATCCCAGTCTCTCATTTATCCAACAGCAACCAAACTGCATGTATTCCTTTATTGTAGGTCCCTAGTTATACTGACCTGCGCTCATCAGTTTGTATTTTTACCATCGCTTTTCATTCTCTTATACTGTTACTGTATCTTGTGTTTTCTTTAAGAAAGAAATGGAATTTTCTAGTTACACTATGCCACTTTAGAAAAGTTTTTTTCTTTGTAGATTTATCTTGAGTAGATTTGTCACTGACTATTATTAAGGGTCTCTGATTTCTCTCTGTTTTCTCACCTTATTGAAGCATTCAAGGCATTGGCTTACATACAGTAATACTGCGTCTCAAAGTCTCAGTTGTAGACATCAATGAACAGTGTGTTCTATAATCATAGCCGTATATTTAACTTGCCTTTCCTTTTTCTTTGTCTCTGCATGTCTCTCTGCGTCCTGCTGGGTTCCTGTCTGCCACCTCAGGTAAGCCTGGCTTGTTCTGAATCGTGCTGTATATGCACTGCTTAATGAAGCTTCCGTCTGACTGCTCTCCTTTCTTTGCTAAACGGATAACTGCTTGGAAATCAGCTGCAGTGTGTAATAGCTGTTCATGGATATGATTTTGGTGCCTACAGATGCCTGGTTGAACCTAGTCTGTGTTGCATGTATTTAATGTAGGGGTGGGCAATATGACAGAAATTTTTTATTGTATTGTGAAAATTCTTATTGTTATATAGTTCTGGGTTCACAAAAAATCTGATTTTCGATTGTAATCGATTATCCCCTCTACTAAAAATCAAACTACAGAGGACAAATAAATTGTTCAAAACTAGGTTTACCTAGTGCTGGGCGATTTTCACGATTAATTATGTTAATTTGCAATTTTACATACAGATAATTGATATGGTAGAGCATGTGAATTAAAATGTGTAAGAACATCACAACTGATGCATAAATCTTGGCAATCTTTAAAATGTCTTTAAATATACTTATATAATGTTTTACGATATTGTCCAAGTAAAAATAATATAATACATGAAATTGACAAATCCTGCACCTAACAGCTGGGGTTATGCATAGGGCTCAGCCATGATCTACTACTCAAAAAGTATAAATCTGATGAATAATGGAATAGTAACACTGAGTGTAGTGTGCGTTCCTCGTTTCTTATCTATCCGTTTGGCTCAGTGTGATGTCTGTTCTGCATGTACTGTAGGTGTTGTCAGGGTGTTCGCGCTGTCTGGGGTTTCCTGTAACTCGACCTTTCCTTTCAGAGAAAGCAGAAATTGTTTCGACTTAAGGGAATGAATGGCGTCTTCCTCTGGTCCTGATCCAATTGCATGTAGTTATTAATCACCCAGGGCCGAATCCTGACTCCTCTTAAGCCGTCCTCGCTCTGCACGTACTGTGACTCCGCCGCTTATTTGGATTCTGACCTGTGCCGTGCCCCCACTTAAGCCATTAGGGTAGAATGGTGGGTGATTAATGATCACTGGTCTGCTGGTGAGACACATCCTTTTCAGACGACGTAAATCTATCACAGAGCCCGGCGTTTCAGAGAGCTTTCACTTTGTGGGAGAGTGCACCGAGAGAGATAAGCCATTGTGGAGCGTATCGGCTCTATCATCTAGCAGCTGTTTTACAGTTTTCTGGGATTTTTTTCAAAATGTTGATTTAAACAGAAATGAATGAGCCTATAATAACTATATATGTAGTTATTGGTGGTTTGTTTATTTACCTTTATACCTTTCTCCTCTGTGCCTGTGTTCTTTCCCCACGTGCTCCCCTGCTCATGGCCCTGTGTGTATCTCTGTGTCAAAAAAAAAAAAATAGTAAAAACCAACAGCACTTGTTGACTGGAGAATTTTCGATTTATTATTTATTAAAGATACAAAAATAACCAACATTTTTCGGGACTCAGGCCTTAACGAGGGTTAAAAGACAAAATTTAATAACATTCCAGCTTTTAAAACACGCGTGATTACAAAACAACCAATGAAAACACTCCAAGTGTTGAAGGTCACATGATCAGCCAATGAGAGGCTGACAGCTCAATTCCAATTCCAGAGGAACCACTTCCAGTTCCCCCATGTCTCCACCCCATCCCTGTGTACCACTCGTGACTGCCTGTGGCTCCACCCACTTGTTACCTGTTCCCATGTGTTTCCTGTTTTCCTTTCTTT
The DNA here is from genome assembly GCF_023375975.1 of Astyanax mexicanus. Classification (NCBI taxonomy): domain Eukaryota; kingdom Metazoa; phylum Chordata; class Actinopteri; order Characiformes; family Acestrorhamphidae; genus Astyanax; species Astyanax mexicanus. The sequence goes on along the minus strand of NC_064410.1, from coordinate 55,490,003 downwards.
TGGTGTTCCCTTATCGGTTCTTATAGCTCTTTATGTCTGTTAGGTTGTTGTTTTTTTCTTAGTTTCTAGTCTCTGTTTCTTTTTTGTTTCTATGTTTTGTTTTCCACGTTTTGTTTCTGGTTTTTTTGTCTGTTTTCTGTTTATTAAATTGATATAATATATAAAATGCGACATTTGATGAGGTGTTAGGATGGTGCCTTAAGGTTTGAGAGGTTCATTTAAGAAAAAGATTTTCGGCATGTGTTTTAAATGCTATATAAACGTCATGCTGTGAGTTAAAATGGAATGAATCATTTGGAAACAATATCCGCCTCCACGTCTTTCCTGTGCACCACCTGACAGAATCAGACACAGCAGTGCTGCTGGAGTTTTTAAACAAATAGTCCACCAACAGCGTCCTGTGGGCAGCTTTTCCACATAATGGACAGAGAGTATAGTAAGATTGAGGTGGTCAACATGTTATGCTTGATATTTGTTTTTGATATTTTAGCTTTATTTAGACTTATATATATTTTTTATTCATAAAGATACTTAAAATAAAATAATGTATAATGATAAAGAAAATAACTGATTTTTCCCAAAAGCAGCAAATCTGTAATATATGGTTATTCCTTGGCCTTGTTTAAGAGGTTTTTACAGTAAGAATAAGCTTCTGGTGAGTCAGGACCTGCTGAATGTGTGCTCTAAGGTTAAGTAGGCGATTCAGACCTTCAGATCTGCTTTCTGCTGTTTCAAGTACTGTAGGCTGTTTGAATTTCCTAGCAACGTCCCATTTTTAACATTGAGATTTAATCACATCAATAGAAGGCACAAGGTTTGTACAAGGTGGCTCGGGAATTAACTCAGTGCCCCACTTGTTTGCTTGCAGAGTGTAACAGCTAAAATGTACCTGCTGATATGTGGATGTAAAATGCAGCATTTGATGAGGTGTTTGGATGTTGCGTTAGGATTTGAGAGGTGGGAAATTATGATTTAAGAAACAGTGTGTCTCTGATTGGGAGTGCAGCTACTACAGTTTGTTTGGGATGTGTTTGAAATGCTACATAAATGTCATTCTGGGAGTGAAAATGGCAGGAATGTTTGTTGTTCCATCTACAGTTGCTCATACATAATGTTGTTTTATAACATTTAATGAGCGGGTGTCCTATTTACGGTTACATTAAATTCCTTGAATGAATATCATCTGCTGGTGTTGATCCACTGTGTTATATAAAGTCAAGTCTAAAGTCAGTGCAGTTTTGTTTTCCCACAAAATCTTACAGCACTTCATGCTTCTTCCCTCTGCTGACAACTTTTATGGAGATGTGGATTTCATTTTCCAGCAGGACTTGGCACACAGCCCACACTGCCAAAAGTACCAATTGGTCTTAAATAATATTCAAATTTTCTGAGACACTGACTTTTGGGTTTTCATTAGCTTCAAGCCATAATCATCAACAATAAAATAAATAAACACTTACAATAGATCACTCTGTGTGTGAAACATCTATATGATATATGAATTTCATATTTTTAAACTGAATTGCTGAAATAAAGTAACTTTTCAATGATATTCAATTTTTTTGAGATGCATGAGGTGCATTTTTTAAGAGAAATATATGAAATGTTGGGAGCCTTTATTATTTGGTGGCCATTTTTTATTTGTGGTAATGGGGTGATAATTGAATATATTGTAGAAACATATTCCAAATGAACTCAATTGCTGAAGTTCAATCTCACTTTGCACATGGATTTACAAGTTCTACAAGCTCTTAGTTCGTATTAGTTTGTATTTCTGTCAAACGACACGGACAGTTCTAGCCAAATGCTGCCGGTCAAGATCATCACCTCACTCACTGCGCTGTCCACTGTGAGTGGTAACACCTTCTATTACATACTGTATTACTGCTTCTTTACATTTGACTCCATAGACTGTGTATAGCTGGACAGAGCATCGTCTCTCAAAAGTGAAGCCACCACAGGTCGGGCGCCCCCTGCTGTTCGGCTGCAGAAAGCTGTGTAACCCCACCCATCCCCATAGGTTTCAATGGCAAAACAGACAACTTTCAATCACGTTTTTTTCTAATATCCTGTAATTCTACCTCCATTATTTAAATGCAACAGCTAGTGTAACCTCTGCTTATATTGTCAATTTTTTATATCCCCACAGAATTCGTTTTTAAAAACGTTATTCAGCTCTATTCAAAAAAGGTGTGGTTATTGCAAAAGGGCTGGTTATGGGCGGGACCAATAACAGACCGTCAGCTCCGCTCTGCTCTGCAGTCTGTGACCGCGAGGCAGCCCTCAGGGGCGGGGTTATTTAAATGAGTAGGCTGTCTCTCCACAGTCTTTCTTCCTCCTCTGGTCTCTACTGCGCAGACTCGGGTATCAGGATTGGAAACATGGCGGAAGATTTTGGCTTCATTTTCATTGAATGAATGGGAATGGTGACACGGCATCCATCTTTTTTTACAGTCTCTGTTTGACTCTGTGGATCACTGTGGAGGTCTACATCACCTTGCCTTAATTCCAGATTATAATTATAAGATGCTGGAAACCTATAGGGAGTTCATCAGCCCCTCAGTGAAGCTCATAAGCTCATGACTCAAGTTCTGTGCTCTGATTTTAGGCACAGCTTTTAACACCTTACGACCTTTCTACAAATATGTACAAATCAGTGGTGTCAGCAAAGCTCCTCGCACTGCATTAATAAGAAGAATACATCAAGATATCAGCTTTATCTAATCAGCTTTGTCCGTTTCACTGTAAAGCAGCCAATAAAAAACTGCTGTCGGCAGTGTATTACAGCAGGAGCGCTCTCTCCGGATCCTGGATCCAGACGCTCGCCCGGAGGGGCCGAACCTGCTGGAGCCTGGGACTGTTAATCACAGGACTTCACCTTGCTTTTGTCCGGCATGAGTTATTTTTGGGGAGCAGGACAGGGTCTGACTCACTTGGGTTTGCTCTCCGTCGAGTCCACAGTGCAGACAGAAGAGCGCAGGAGGCAGGCAGTTAAGACTGTACCGCTTCATTTATTGAGCATCTTAACGATTCCACCTCCTCTCTCCGCTTGCTTTCACTCCGGCTAAATGGACTGCTCACTTTCCGTAGCTTCTGGCTGGGGTCTTCGAGGCTCACGGTGCTGCGAGATGAAGGGGTTTTTCTTTTGCATCTCAGATCTGTCAGCTTCTCTCTGGGCTTTGCGTTTCTCACACAGCTTCCAATACAAGCCCGGCGCTGGGTGCTGCCTGCCTTTTTTTTATTATTTCATAATTTTTTAAGGTAGAACGGGAGGGCTTATGACATTTCCTTTTTCTCCATGTGGTTGATGCTCGCAGACAGGGATAATTTAGAAATCCATAGCCAGCCCTAGAGCTGTGGCTCTGTAACAGGTTTTTCACTTAGCTTAGGCGAGTCTGCTCTGCTTGCCTAATTCCACCTGGGAGCGTTGGCTGGCTTTGGTGTGCCTACACATACCTGCAACCTTCCTTTTTCCCTCCCTCCCTCCCTCCCTCCCTCCCTCCCTCTCTCTTTCTATCTCTCTCTCTTCCAGCCTCCCTTCCCTTTCCATCCACCAACCAACCAACCCCCCCAACTAACCACACACACTTATACACACAGACAAACACACACCTTTTTTCTTCCCTTTCTGCAGCCATACCTGCGTGATTGGCTGGCGGAGTTTCGCTATGGAAATGAGGCGGCAGGAGGCCTGTTCCCCTGGGGCTTTGTGCAACTGACAGCATGACAGAGAGGAGCTGACGGTGCCCATCCATTCTGCCTCTTAGCAGCACGGCGACCCGCGCCACACAATTACCAATTTCATCAAATAGATTTACCTTGCTTGTGTTTCTTTCTGGAGCCTTTCTCAGGAGATGAAACTGAGGCGGAGGGTGTTTGGATGGGAGAGTCGGCGGGAAGGAGAGAGGGAGGCGTGCGGTCGTTCGGTCGGTCAGGGAGGGGGGCATCTCTGCAGAAGCCGGCGTAGCGGCAGCAGCGGCGGTGGCGGCTCAGCCCCGCTGAAAGATTTGTTATATTTCCCTGGAATCCCAGCAGCTTTCTCGTGTCATGAGAGCCTAACAAGGTGTGACAGAGTGCTGGGGCTGATATGAGAGACCGGCCTGAGTGTTCTCCACCTTCAGCAGGACATTATTGAGCCACGCAAAGGAAGGCGCATCGTGCCGGCAAAGTAAAAATGTATGTATTTATGCAGGGTGTGTGGGAGGGAGAAAGCCATTGAATATGTTTATGGAAAACAGGATACAATCCTTTATGTGATGTATGTACCCCACTAGTCCGTGCATCCATGCATTAAGTCCTCGGCTAATACTAACTTTATTGCATGTGTGTGTGAGTACACTAGTGCTTATCCTTTCAGGAGTGCGATTCAAAGGAAGCATCCTTCATTTACTGGTTAATGGATAAATTACTTGCATCAACTGAATCAAATGGATTTGCGATTTCAGGTAAAGGGGTTGCGCCAAACAAAAGGCCTGCACTCCTTTTTCCTTTTAAAATCTGCGCTCTCTTCCTCTCTCTCTCTCTTTTTGCCTCTCTCTGCCCTGGCTGCTCTCGCTCTCTCACCCTGAACGTCTCCAGAGAGTCCGCAGTGGTCCACTTTTCACGGTGCGCCGGGATTCTCCCCATGCATATTCATGAGTGGCCCATTAACCTGGCCTATAGGGAGATGGCTCTGTTACTGGCCTGTATCTCTGCTGAATTCGCTTTGCGTTGCTTTAATCCGTGACCTCCCTGCATTGTCACACTCGCTGTCACTCAGAGACAGAGCTGAAGCTAATGGCCTCAGAGAGGAACACTGCTCTCTCTCTCTATTCTTTCTCTCACTCTATCTCACTCAGCCTCTGCTTCGCTGCTCATTCCTTCTCAGCATGGCGGGGCGTGCTCGAGCAAAGCGGATAAAGTAATCCTTCGCCGCCGCAACACCTGCTCCACCTGCGCTCGCGCCATGCCAAGAGTCAGCTTAACTGTTTAATGATTAACGCAGCAAGTGCGCTTTACAATTAGCATATGGAGAGCAGGCTTAATGACTCTCGGAGGAGTGTAAGAGTGCAATCCACAAGTCACCCAAATGAGCATCCATCCTACCTACCGACAGATTTGCCCAGGATGTCAGCCAGTGGCCGAATTGAGGGATTGAATGAGCCACTGCTGTCCCAGCAGGCATTGCAACAAGCATATCTGCTGAGAGACCAATGACCAACCAGCAAAAGCATGCTGTGCAATACTCGCTCGGCTCATAAACGCAATGTTGTTTTTAAGTGCTTCCAAGACTCAAGTGCAGTTGGGTAAAGCCTGGCTTCAGCAGTTTCCACTCTCCCTCAAGCCCATGAGAGCACAGAGTGTCGAGCGAGGGCAGGGAAAGAGAGGAAGAGAAAGAGAAATAGAAAAAGAGAGAGAGAGAGAGAGAGAGATAGAGAGTGTCTGTAGCAGTAGTGAACTCCTTCATTACAAAACTGGCTTCTAGCTTATGGGCCAAACAGCATGACAAAATGATCCATTCCTTTCTCGCCGGCCAGGCCCATTCCCCTCTCCCCCTGGTCTTTGTTGTGGGTTATATGTGTCCCAGGAGTCCCTGTCATTTGTAAAGCTTACCAAGCTGCGCTGGAGTAATTCCACACACTGAATCAGGGAATCGATGATGTGTCACACGCAAACTTCCTGTTATAAACTCTTTTTTGGACTTTTCATCATCTTAGCACCAGCAGAAATTACTTTTCCCATAGCACGGGCCTGAACATCCATCCCGTGATTCATTCCGCCATGACCTTCCGCCGGGCAGGTGCTGGAATTGAGGCAGCTCACGTGCACCCGTGCACTCCGGCACACCTGCGTGCCGTGCTGAGATCAGGGCCTTGGCGCCTCTGACAGTGGAAGGACAATTAGGGGAGCATCGGGTGGCCCATGTCTGAGGATCGGGCAGCATCTGTGCACTTATAAAAAATCGTGAAAACATGTTTCACCGCTGCACTCACCGAATCCTCACGACTGCAGGGGACATTCTGAATATGTGGGCTAATAAGTCTCCATAGCTGTCTTTACTAATGATGCCATAACAGGTATAATTTTGCTAGAAACATTTAGTACTTGCTCTTCTTGAAATACAACAGGGTTCCTACTTTAGCGATCTTTAGCATATCGGTCAATTGCGGATCATTGAGCTGGATTTAGGGCGTGTTGATGTGTCTTTGGTATCATGAGGTCACAAAAAATATGCCTTGCACAGCTCAAAATGTGAAAAAGGCACACAAATTTTCTTGATTAATCATGGGGGTGTGTTTTGGGCGTAATGGGAAATAAACCAATTAGTGCACCAGTTGCCATTACCTTTAAGAGGCAGGTGAGCTCTGACTTTGGCATGTTTGTATCTTACCAGCGCAGCGCTTTTGTGCGATTCTGACCTGCGTGTTCACACTGTAAAAATACACCAGCAGCTCATTTATAGAACAGCAATGCTATTTATTTTTTTATAGGGGGGGGGCACCTATAGGAATTAACTCGATTGACTATTGTCTAGGTTCATTTCAGTCAGTGGCGCACTTGTATTACCCGCCACCAAATTAGAAACACGCCAGAAATGTACCTGAACACACCTCACTTCCAGACCACCACATTATTCCTAAACTCTAATGCTATTTTAACAGTGCAGGCGCAAGGCGTGGAAATAGACTGTTGAAGGGGTGTAAGATAGCTACGAGCATCGTAAAACACATCTTGCGCAGGGTGTATGATAGGGTTAGGGTTATGGTAGGTTTCTCAGAGAAAAATAAGTGAATCAGGAAAAGCCCCTGGACTGACGTTAATTTAGGATTCATGGCCTCGCCCACCTTGGTTTCGACCGCCCACCGCAGAGTCATTAAGGAGGAATCATCACAATACTGTTAATCCTGTCATTCTCTTCTTTCCACTCCTCAACTGTACTAAAACAGCCTGAAACAAGAGCACCGGAGCACTTTTTCACAAAAGAAATTCTAAGAGGACATTCATTTATACAACAGACCAACACAAAATTAACCACAAAATTGTTCAATTTGATCTTTAAAGCTTCAACAAGGCTTCCTCTTCCTCAGATTCACAACAATAGTCTTAATCTACTCCAATTGCATTCTTGTACATGGCCTTGACCAAAGATTTGTCCGTGATTCCAATCAATGATTGAAGCAGGATTCAGCTGTCTGCGCTGTTTGCATTGTATTAAAATACAGAGGGAGAAATTGCTTGCTGTCCTCCCTCAGCAGCAGCGGCTCCGGGTTTTGACACCAATTACAAATTAACAATGAGTTGAGAAATATAACAGAGCTAGACAGATCTGAGTGCTTGTCCCCTTTAATGTGCTTTTTTCTCTGGTGATCTTGATTGAAATGCACCAAGTAATTAGTAAGTGAACACATTTGCTGATTATGCAGTGTGTGCCGATGACGACTGTTGAAGCGGTCTGAGATGAAAACTCTGTGCTGCTCAAAGGGAAAATGTAAGACGGGATCCAGCTTAAGTGTCACTTGTTTCTGTGTGAGACGAGACTCATTGTTGTGTTTCACTGAAACGGTGACGTGAAATGATAACTGTATTCAGCTGAAGATTTACGGCCTTCAGATGCTTTATATGCACTGATAAGCTATATGAACACTTTGTAGCTTTATGATTACAGACTGTAATTCTTCTAGTCCTTCTACAGGGGTTGGACAGTGAAACTGAAACACCTGTCATTTTAGTGTGGGAGGTTTCATGGCTAAATTGGAGCAGCCTGGTGGACAATCTGAAGGTTCAGTTAGCAGGGTAAGAGCACAGTTTTGCTCAAAATATTGCAATGCATTATGGGTGACATACCAGAGTTCAAAAGAGGACAAATTGTTGGTGCACGTCTTGCTGGAGCATCTGTGACCAAGACAGCAAGTCTTTGTGATGCATCAAGAACCACGGTATCCAGGGTAATGTCAGCATGTTACCACCAAGAAGGACCAACCACATCCAACAGGATTAACTGTGGAAGCTGTAGGAGGAAGCTGTCTGAAAGGGTTGTTCGGGTGCTAACCCGGATTGTATCCAAAAAACATAAAACCACGGCTGATCAAATCACGGGAGAATTCAGTGTGCACCTCATCACAGCTATAATGTGTTGTATATTTTTTATAAATATTTATAGCCATGTTTATGGTGCCTTATGAATGCATTATAATATGTTAATAATAGTGTTATAGACATGACATTCATAGAAAGTGTTGCCATTCCTTTTTTTTTAAATACTCTTGATTTTGGACAAAGCAATGAATTCTTGTTTGTATAACAAAAATCTGCATAGATAATAATAATAATAATAATAATAATAATAATAATAAAAAAAAACATACTTTGTCCTAAACTGTGTATTATTATGCTGTAAATATAAACAGCATTTCTGAATACTCTTTTTTATAGGTTGTGTGGCTTTCACACCTAATTTATCACCTAACATAATTATCTTAGCACCTAAAGAATAAATGAGCGTTTTTTTCCTGCAGCCATGCTTCTGGCTTTATAGGTTGAGAGAGGGAATTAATCCAGGTTCTTTGCACCTGCGAGCCTGTTTTTTTTTTTTTTTTTTTTCTCACTGATGAGCCATAGAGTCAATATAACGGGATAAATGACAGAACAGAGGGCGCAGAACTCAACAGTAGCTTTTGTGCTTTTAGCACGTAAACCGTCCCCGCTAAGTAACACTTAACATATGTGAAAGGTTGGCACGTCGTGAATGATGAGCAGGCTGCACATCAAATGCTCTGTTAAAAGAATATCTTCCTTTATACGCCGTCAGATATGGAAAACAGCTGTCATCTGTAAGTGGATAATTCGGTGGGCATGGGGCGAGGCAGCTCGCTCTTTTATATCCCGAAAGGACAAGGGTTCTCTCTCCCTCCAAAAGGGTCCCTTTTAAATACCTCCCCTTTCCTATTGTTACTTGTGAGAGCCCTTTTGAGCTCAAATTGACAAAAAAGAGTCGAAGGTATTAAATATTCATAGGCCAGCCCTCATTAGAGGTATCTGTGGTGTCAGCGAGTGGCAGCGCTATTTTTGGGATAAGAGCAGTGCCTGGTGTTTGTTTCACTGGCTGTCTCTCACAGCCTTCCAGCACTTCCACTGGCACATTTCCACACTTTTGATGTTGGGGAAACAGTCACACAACTTTTGTCAGCTTTCACCTGGGCTTGTCAGACTGGGGAGCGCTGAAGACTCGGTGAGAAGTGCACCGAGACCTCACATCAGGTGGCTGCAGCTGCCGCCGATTAGAATAAAGGATTTCTCAGCGTGGAGAAGGGCTGCTTGGAGGAGAAGAACTCCACTCAAGTAACTTCTGCTTAATTTAAACCGACTGTTGAGAGCACTCCACGTGATGCTGGACTTTGGGCAGTGCGAACCTCCAGATCTTGCGGCGATTACCACGGGCCTGCGGCAGCCAACCCTGCTGACAAGTTCTGAACGTCACCTTCGGTTGTTTATGGCTGTTTCAGAAAGCTCTTTGATGAAGATTGTGTGTTTCTTCTTCTTCTGTGGCACCGAGCAGAGGTAGGTATCTGCGTGGGGGTTACCAGCAGCATGTAAGCTTGCATGTAAGCTAATATATACTTTTTTAAACTTTCACAGCGGCGCCGTGGCGCTCATTAAAGTCTCCTGCCGTGCTCAACCGGCTGATCCCTCGATTCTTCACTCACCTCCTTGCTCCTGTGGGGGGCTTTTCTCGACACGGAGAGAGGCAACACATATTCAAATGTGCAGTCTGTTCCCCTGGCACCCATATCTGAAGGCCTGCCACACTCAAATAGATGAACATATGTCTCTCAGCTCTCAGAGTCAAAGCTAATTGAATTAAAAGACGTCCACTCAATTGAACCCATAAAGGACATGAACAGGTATATATGTCTGTATATAGATATACTGTAGGTAGGTTCCAGGTTCCATGAATTTCAATTGTCTTGCCAATACAGTTTGTAATGAAGGATTCATCTCATCATAAGAGGCAATCAAGTCTTGTACAACTGACCATTGAACGGCCATTGAACTCTTATTTCTTATCCCCGACAGCATGTCAAGCAATTCTGTTCCAAGAATAACAATCCATTAAGTTTGCTCCTCAATTCCTCAATTTCCCCCGTGAGTGCTCAACGAGCTTTTATGATTTGTATTAGCGAGCTGTACCACTCTGCCCTGCTGATCAGGTGCGCGGCCTTGAAAAGGACAGGATGTGTTTTCTAATGGGATACGATGCCGGTCAGAATCCAGCCTTGCTCCATCTCCATGTCCAAGTCCACTTCTATCTCCAGCTTCACCTTCCCCTCAAGCTTCAGCTCTGACTTTTTCTGATTTCCTTCCATTGAGAGTTCCTCATGCTTTCGGACAGGGGGTAGACTGGAATGTGCTGTCAGAGAAAAACGAGGCTGAACGGAGAAAAAGCGAGAAGGAAAAAGCTGTCAGGAAACGGCTTGAGTCAACACTATTCTCCCGACTTCTTCCGGTACGCTCTTATCATTTCTTTTCCTGTCTTTGGGCGAGTGTTAAAAAAACTCTCCGGGGGATTAAGCTGTGTTCCCTATGATGTTTTTCTCGACACAATTTTTTCCGCGAGCTGCCAGGAGAACCCTTCAGTGCACAAGTGAAAGAAAGGCAGGCTGGGATCTGATGTAGTAATTAATGAGGCTGGAGAGAAGGGTCGTGCAGCCTGCCTCCCCCTAACTCCGGTGTCGCAGGGGGCACCCCATGGGGAGAACAGTGGTAATACAGTATTCAATTAAGAGCTTCGGTGTGCTCTGACAGAAAGCCAGCCGGGGCTGACATAGCACTAACCAGACACTTACGCGCCGCGGAGCTGAAGCCAAAAGAATGGCGGCGTGGATAAGCTGCTGATGAAGGAATTGACCGGCAGAATATGGAAGTGACCCGAGGCTGATTCCAATTTCACCTTGCCGTGCCCGGAGAAAATTAAATACACATAATGTGCGGCATGCATTGAAGGATTGGGTTTAATTTATTTGAACTGCCCGATTCTTCTTGAACCTTCAAGCGCTGGGCAAAACAGGCATCCAATCAGGCGTTCTTGACCCATCCTTGCCTTTTGCCTCTTGCCTCTTGTATGCCTCGATGCTTCAATACCTCGATGCTTCAATACCTTGATGCCTTGATGAATTGATGCCTTGATTCCTCTGTATACATTCAGGAACTCATAATATCACAACGTTATCATCCAGAGATGTGCTTCTGGTTTATGGCCCATAGAAGCAGTAGTGTCCTCTGCATTTTCCCATGACCTTGCGGAAGGTGCTCAGGTCTTCCTGTGGTACTGTAGAACCTCTATTATGTTATGATCATCTCCAGGATAAACATTGCATCCGCATTCATCCCGTGATAAACAAGCTCCTCGGCACATTTACGGTGATTGCAAACATACGGCTCTCTAAGGGATCACCTCCCCTTTCGTAAGGTTGATGTATTCCTCAGTTTATGGGCGCACTTGTCACCCAGTCAGGGTCCACTATGGTCACCTTTTGTCCTCTTGCTGCCACCTGATTATCAAACAGCACAAGTGTTCCTTCATCGCCTCCTCTAAGGACACGGCTCCGCCTCGATGAGCCCTGGGCCTGGACTTGGCAGCTGTGGGGCTGGCAGCCCGCTGGTCCTTAATGTCAGTCATGCGGAGGTGACAGCTCGGATCATCCGTCACACAGGTGGCTTCTTCTGCCCGGCCTGACACAGAGGCACTCAGTTCTCCGGCAGGAGATTCAAATGCCCCTCTGATCATATTCAAAAGGACACCTTCTCGCGAAGGAGAGCCGAGAGGTATGACCTCTCCGAGGTTTCTTCAAGGTGTCTGCCAACACTGTCTTGTCACAGGCAGGAAGAGTGGTCTGCCTTTTAAAAAGAAGGCAGCAGGATTCAAGCTCTGTTGTTTGTTTTTTTTTGCCACTGCTGGCGGATGCTGAAGTGACCTTGTTGGCCATGTTGTATCTTCATTTACATGGATCAAGACAGTGCTGATGGATGTCTAGCAGCGACTGTAAATAGTTTACTGCATGCTAGGAGTGCAATGAAGAAAGTAGGCACGCTTGGCTTGCACCATTGTAATTCCTGTAGAGTTTATTCTCGTATAAATAATTAATGCTGTTTCCCTTGGAGCAAGAACGTGGCATGGGCCGGTGGATGCATCCAGATTTTTTGGATGGGTCGGTTAAAAAAAGAAAAGACAAGAGGCAGAGAAAGGCTAAGGTGCAAAACGCGGAAATGTGTTTAACACACAAATAAAGTGCTTTGTTAAGAGTCAAGGCTGTTCAAGCAGCCTTGTGTGGAGAGGAACTCATTCATATGTAACTAATGTACTGTTCCAGGATTCGTACAACGTGAACTAAAGATAGTTTGACCTTTGTGCAAATGTGTGAATAAATGATTACAACCCAGGCAGGCAAAAATCAGCTGATGTGTTATAAATTATCCAGTATATTTTTACAACCAAATTCTACACCTCAATGTAAACCTACAACTATATACCTATATACCTATAACGTAACCTATACCTCAAAATCAATCCAAGCTTAACCACCTTTTTGCACAAGTTTCCGTTGATTATTTTATTTTATTTTTTTTTTCTTTGCTCCATAGCAAAAAAGAACAGGATGAATATATTGTATAGTGCTGTGACACTGTTTTTTTGTATTCGTCATGGCTCAGATTTTGTCAGGTTATGTGTATTTGGCATAACAGCAGCACCACTGGACTGAAGCTGTAGGATGGTGAGGTTTAAAATTTTACAAAATATCTTTCTGCAAGAAAATGGCAAAATCTCGTAATTTCTTGTAATGTTTGTGGGCACTCTTTCTAATGAATGAATGCATTCAGATATTTTATGCTGCACTCATTGCTGACACAGATGTGCAAACGCACATGCTGCTTGTCTAATCATTGTAGAGAAATATTGCAAATAGAAAAAAAAATGAAGTAATAAACATTAAAGAAACTGTTGGGACAAATGTCTTCTCTGGAATATTGGTGTTCCATTCCATATTTATAGGATGAGTTAGGGACTAAGGGATGAGATTATGTTGGATGCAATCTAATCTTCATGGCAGTGCTCCAATCCAAATATAGTAGAAAGACTCGGAAGATTGCTGGTTTGAATCCTGGTCATGCGGCTTGCCATCAGCTGCTAGAGCCCTGAGAGAGCACAATTGGTCTTGCTCTCTCTGGGTGGGTACAGTAGATGGCGCTCTTTCCCCTCGTCACTCCTAGGGTGATGTCGATCAGCACGAGGCGTCTGTGAGCTGATGTATCAGAACAGAGTTGCTGCACTTTCCTCTGAGCGTTAGCGCTGTGATGCTACACAGTAAAAGTTCAAAAAGAGGCGGAGTCTGAGTTCACATGTATCGGAAGAGGCATGTGCTAGTCTTCACCCTCCTTGCATTGTGGCATCATCTGTTCTAGGGATATACAGCTGAGTAGCAGCTGAATGGATGTGACATTTGGTCAAGCTAAATTGGGAGAAAATGGGACAAAATTAGAAATCAATCCATCTAAAAGAAAACAAAATAAAAGACAGGATAGACATTTCACAAATCACTAAGCTCATAAGCTCATATCCAAACAATTCTCTCTTCTTTAATCAAAGATTACAGTGAACTAATTGGAGTGGTTTGGACTTGAACTCACATGACCTAAGCAAATTTAAGCAATTTAAAAAGGTGTTTTTTTTTTTTGTTTGAATGTTACTTGAGTTTTTGAAATGTGATTGAAAGTAGATGCTGAGTTCAGCTAAGGTTTAATGTTTACAGGACAGTGATAAAAAAAACAAAACTTTTTTTATTAAAACTGCAAAAAAGTTAATAAATAAGTAAAAAAGAATACAAAGATGACTGTAATTATGCGCTTCAGCGGTATCTGAGTCATGCCCTCCAAAGATACTGTATTTGTACATTTTTGCAGCAAAAGGCTGCCTGGTTGGCTGGCATGGCAACAGCGGTGCGATAACGGTAATTGTAGGTGCTGTCGTTTTTGTCTTTTCTCACCTTTATCAGAGAATGAAATACATGATTAGGGTTTATAGGCCAAATCAATCAAGTAATCAAGTCTTTAACTGACAGAAATGTGACTAATTCAGCCTTTCACTTTCTCTGCAGCTCTGAATGATTATGGGGGGATTCCTATGATGAAGGCAAATTGCTTTTCAAACATATCCATAACAGCTTATTTTGAGCTGTCGGCAATAAAAATCTTATCCATTCATTCCATTATTCCGTGCAGTCCCACGTCTCCGCCTCGCGAAATTGCAGGTCATGTTTAATACCTGACAGTGCACATATCCGGCTCGCCATTTTAGCTGAATGGAATAATGAGAGGAATCGTCCCCGGCGAGATTATTACCCTCCTTCAATCTCAATAAGAAAATATCCTGCCAGAGATTCTGCCTATTCCTCTCGCTCTGTAATGGAATTCATATGGGCTATTTATCACAGGATCAGTTTATTAGACAGATATTAGCGCTGTTGTTGGTTTAAATATTGAACATGAGCGTGCCATCACCTCGGACCGGCTTCGGCGTACACGTTCTGAAAGTGCGATTCGCTCGCCATTGACTGAGTGCGAGAAGCGCGGCTTGTACAGCAGATTACAAAATTGCCTTCTTTTCATACTGCAGCCTAAATGACTCTCTCTTTCTTTTTCTTTTTAATTCATTTTTCTCATTCTAATTTACAGATGCAACCATCTAGTTTTCCCCATAGAATAACTAGAATATAGATTCATATCTCTAAACCACATATTTTCATGTGGACATTCACCCTGTGCTTTTATTTTGGACACATTCAGGTATTTGGTATCTTAAAACTTCCAAATTGTGTAAAATACCAATGATTATACTTTGAAGTCACAATTTGCTTCTACAGTTCTTACACTTTCTGTGTACATATTTATACAACTGTACTGTATGAATGTAGCTGTAGCAATACTGTTTTCTCAATTCTTCTTCGAGTACATGGCAGAGAGGTTGGATGCATTGGTTAAAACAGTACCACCAGTTGCCAGGATCTGTAGAGTGGATAATTAAAGGTGTATTAAATATCTCTTTTCTCAAGAATATTGCAAGATATTATAATTTATAGTCGTAGTTTCTTGTAATGTATGTGGACACTTCTTCTAGTGACTCGTCTCTGGTGAGATTATTACCCTTACTCCTTTAATCTCAATAAGAAAGAATCCTGCCAGAGATTTGGCCTATTCCTCTTAGCACTGTAATAAAATTCTTATGAGCTTTTTTATCACAGGATCAGTTTATTAGACAGATATTAGCGCTGTTGTTGGCTTAAATATTGAACACCTCTTCCTGGCTTTCGGAAACATCCGTTTTTTGGTATCTTAAAACTTCCTCATTTTGTAAAAATACCAAAGATTGTACATTAATTTTAAGTCACAATTTGCTTCTACAGTTCTTACACTTTCTGTGTACATATTTGTACAACTGTACTGTATGAATGTAGCTGTAGCAATACTGTTTTCTCAATTCTTCTTCGAGTACATGGCAGACAGGTTGGATGCATTGGTTAAAACAGTACCACCAGTTGCCAGGATTTGTAGAGTGGATCATTAAAGGTGTATTAAATATCTCTTTTCTCAAGAATATTGCAAGATATTATAATTCATAGTCATAGTTTCTTGTAATGTATGTGGACACTTCTTCTAGTGACTCGTCTCTGGTGAGATTATTACCTTACTTCAATCTCAATAAGAAAGAATCCTGCCAGAGATTCGGCCTATTCCTCTTAGCACTGTAATAGAATTCTTATGGGCTATTTATCACAGGATCAGTTTATTAGACAGATATTAGCGCTGTTGTTGGCTTATATATTGAACGTGAGCATGCCTTCATGTCAGACTGGCTTCAGCGTACACGTTGTGGAAGTGCATTTCGCTAGGCATTGACTGAGTGCGAGAAGCGAGGTTAGTACAGCAGATTACAAAATTGCCTTCTTTTCATACTGCAGCCTAAATGACTCTCTCTCTCTCTCTTTCTCTGTATCTCTTTTTTCATTTTTCTTCCTTTCTTTCTCTGGCTCCAATTTACAGCTGCAGCCATCCATTTTTCCCCATAGAATAGCCAGTTGAAATGTACAGAATATAGATTCATATCTCTAAACCGTACAGTTTGATGCAGTCGGGTAAATGAGGTTGAGCATGCATGCTGTTTTGTCTGAACATATCTAGTTGAAGAAGGCTGATGCCACGGCAACCAAAAGCTAAAGTATTTAGCAACACATTAGCTGTCCACATGTATATTAAAGCAACATCTTAGAAACCATATAGCAATGCTTTAGGAACCACCTAGAAACAAGCAATCAAACTCCTCTTACACAGCAAGCAATACCTTTGCAACCACCCAGCAACTACCAAGCAGCATCACAGTAGCCAACATCTATACCATAGCAACCACTTTAGCAACCACCTAGCAACACATTAGGCGACACTTAGCAGCTACCTAAAGACACCTTAATAGTAACCTTAGAGTTCTAAAGTATATCATGTCAACACCTTGGCAACCAACACATACATATTTTAAAACCACTGTGAACCTGCACTCGCAATTTCTTAAATAAATGTACATTTTAGCTTTAATAATGATTTTTTATGACATGAAAATAAAACTAAATGAAAGCGACTTGGTTCCGACACATCAGCTCACAGATGCCTTGTGCTGATCGACATCACCCTAGGAGTGATGATGGGAAAGAGCGCCATCTACTGTACCCTCCCAAAGAGAGCAAGGCCGATTGTGCTCCTCTCTCAGGGCTCTGATGGCAAGCTGCATGACCGGGATTCAAACCAGCGATCTCCTGATTATAGTGGCACCAATTTAAACCGCTGGACCACTCACTATTATTGTACTTTATCATATCTGCCTGGATTCATTAGTATTATCTCAGTACACACACACACACATATACACACATCGGCACAGTTTTACACCCCCAACACCACCCACACTTCCCCAACATCCCACCACAGCGGCTGCCCGTGATTCCCCAGTGTCCTCTTTTCTGAAAGCTGAAATATGGTGGCCCTAGATTAACTCCAGTAGACGGTTAGATGAAAATGAAAGTCTTGTTGTAGAACATTTACCAATTTGCAGCAATTATAACAATTCTTTGTTTTTGTTGTTTAACAAGAGATTCTGACATCAATCGCCGGCCGCCTCGTGCAGCTAATGTGTTGTTTTGATGCGGGCCTGCGTCTAACACCTGCTCATGAATGAGTCTGCACTCACAAATAGAATACAAATGTTTTCACATCGCGCCGTTTCTCCCAGACTCTGGAACAGCGGAAGCGCTTTCAGCCGCGCCGCCGCAGACACTGTAACATGCAGTGACTTGTTCTGGGGACAGGCCTCAGCGCTGTCTTGCTAGAAGAGCGAAGAATGGACATGGTTTTAAACCTGTCACAATAATCACTTCACAATATTAACTTATCGTTCAATATATGGACATGACCATCATTTTTGGTAACCTCAATACTGTTCAATATGTTTTTTTTTAGCATGGAGAATCCCTAAAAGTGAGTGCTGCTGGAGTGAACTCCAGCAGCACTGCTGCATCTGATCCAGTCACTGTACCAGCAGCACAACACACACTAACACCTCATACTAATCACACCACCATGCTAATCAGTGCTAATCACTGCAGTGCTGAGATAATGAAAACCCACCACCCAAATACTGTAATAGCTGCTCTGTGGTGTTTCTCTCTGGTTTTCTGCTGTGAGGTCCTGAGTATTGAAGAGCAGGGTGAAAAGAGGCTACGTTTATAAGTTTGCAGGGTAACACTTTATTTTAAGGAACACAAATTAGGCGCTTATTAATGTCTTATTAATTGCTTATTAAAGACTTAATTAAATATTTGTAAATTATTTATTCACTACTTATTAAGCTTTATTCTGTGTATGTGTTATTGGTGCTTAACTAGCGGTCTGTGATTGATTAAATATTTATTTAGTTCTTTTTAGTGTCTAATTAGTGATTAACAGAACCTCATTTTAGAATATGGTACACATCCTGAACTATTAGTGACTTATTAAGCCCTTATTAACTCAGTAAACTCCAGCACAGCCATAACCTTATAATAACACTAATAACATGTAGAAGTAGTTAATAGTTAATGCTAAATAATCTGCTTAACAGGGTGCTAACATAACTGCTTATAGTACATTATAAGAACTAAAACAGCCATTATTAATCATTTCCACATAATAGACCCCTAATTAATCACCAATACCACTTATAACACAAAATAAAGCCTAACAAGTAGTGAATAGATAATTTACAAATGTTTAATTAAGGCTTTATTAAGCAAATAATAAGACATGAATAAACACCTAATTTGTGTTCCTTAAAATAAAGTGTTACCGTATGCGGATACAGAAACAGAAAACAGGACTACAGTCTATAAAACTACAAAGTGTCTTATATTATCAGTGGAGCTAAAAATAAATGCATAACAAGGAGGGGGTCATAATGTTATGTTTGATGGGTGTAAATATACTGCATGGTTTGTTTGTGTCAGACAGACTCCGGGGTCTGGCGGCTGCAGCGGGGGGATATCTGTGCTTGATATTTGTCATGGCCGGCTGAGAGCCGGAGCATATTGCAGGTGTAACTCAGGCCCTTCCTTAGACAGATTGTTTCCCCCTCGCATGACCGTGAGTTATTGCAAGCAACCGCATTTCTGTCAACAGGCGCAGCTTTGGGACCAACCAATCATAATCTAATCTTCTGAATGGGTTCACTGTTGTGGGTGATTGAAATTGTTTATTGTGCGTGGCACAACATTTCAGCTCCTGATTAAAAGAAAATATACACGCGGCCCGGTATTGACCTGTGGATTTCTCAGGTCGTTTGAAGCAGAGAGCGGTTCAGACAAAAGGTTGGAGGAAATGTGGGAACTGGATCCGTCTCATCTCTGTTCATCATCTTCTCTTAAATCAGCTGGAAGAGAATACTCTATAAACACTGCCCAGATTTGTGCAGTACATGTTTTTTTTATAATATATAACGTTTCTTGAAATAAAAATTGAATGTAATTAATTGTGCTTTACCATGAATTGATATTTCTGGGATTTTTGGTTAAAAAGCTTTTTACTTGAACCAACTGAATTATATGAAAAAAAAAAATCAAACTACTGCTTATTCTCAGTGTTTTACTGTTTAATTCACAGTATATTTGAAAAAAAAAAAATGCAACAGTGTATAAGTATAGTATATTAACTAGTATCATAGACACTGCACTTAAATGTGTGTGGGGGGGTTCTTCTGCAATAAATGCAGATCTGAGACATGCCATTCAATTGTGCATCGCTCAGCTGGATTTAGGGCGTGTCAGTGTGTCTTTGGTATCGTGAGGATGCCAAAAATATGCCTTTTTTGCGGCTTGAAATGTGCAAAAAACGTGAACTAATTCTATAAATTAATCAAGGGCGTATCATGAAATAAAACAATCAGTGTTTGTGTCAGTTGTCATTCCCTTTAGGAGCCAGGTGAGCTCTGACTTTGGCGCATTCTTATCTTAACAGCACAGAGCTTTTGTGCGTCTCAGCAGAGACAGATACTAACTTGCAGCTCGTTTAATAGATCAGCAATGTTATTTTATTCTTCATTCTGTTTATTGAAGAGTTAAAAGTTGATTTTGCACTCTGCAGTGTGTCTGTGTGTGTGTGTGTGTGTGTGTGTGTGTGTGTGTGTGTGTGTGTGTTTAATACATGGGGGTGTACAAAGCACTGGGTGCACCTATAGGGATGGACTCTGATGATTGACTTAAAATGTCCCATCAACCCAAATTAAGCTGACCAGCAGGCTCAGGGTGCATCAGTGTCAGTGTGAACTATCCGTCTACATTTGCATGAAATGCTATGGCAGAAGACTGATTTGAAATATTAAGTTAAATGCTGTCAATCATTTTATCCAGCCCATTTTTGGAGTTTTGTGTGAAATTATATCAATTTTGTCTTTTTGTCCCCAGTGGGTTTGTGCTGTTTCAATGCAAACAAAGGAAAAAACAAACATGTTGTAATTTATGTGTTTTTGCAATAATTTTCTGGGAAAAATGCTTTATTTTCTGGGAGAAATTTAGGAGTGTCATCACTTTTGGCCTTGACTGTATATGATGTGGAAATGTATTTGACATTTGACAGTTGAGTTTGAGCAGCTGGAATATTTTAAACTGTGTATAAATGACTGACAAAGAGGAGAATGGAATAAAATGTGAGTAATGATAAAGTGCTGTGGAAAAAAAAAAACTCCTTTCTGATATCTTCTGTTTTCATTACTTGTCACATTTAATTGTTTCATATCCTCCCTAATTACCCCTTTAATCACTCAATCACCCAATCTACCAAGATGAGCTGAAAATTGGAATCAATTATCAATTACACCAGACACACCCAGACATGATTACTGACAGCCCTGCTAAACATAAACACCACTTTTCCAGCAGTGTGATTTAGATCTTTAAAAAACAGCTCTGGAAGAGATTAAAACTGAAATGATTCAAATATATATTTCTGGAAATGATTATAAAAGCATTTTTAATACACATGAATCCACAGTGAGAGAATGGACTATTGTCACGTCTCTTTGAAGATAAAGAACACTGCACTGACTTGTTGGATACTGTATATGTGTATGGAGTCACCTGCATTGAATGTGGTTGTGAGTCACTTCAGAGTTTGACCTTGAGTTGAGACAATTCTGGCCAGAAGCTGCCGGCCCCCATCATTACCACCCACTTGCACTACTGTCCAACGTGGTGGTAATGCTTTTCATGCCTTTTCATTGTAGGTATAGAGTACCAGTCAAATAGAATATGTTTTATACTTTAGATTCTTCTAAGTATCACATTTATCTTTGAGGACAGATCTGCACACTCTTGGTGAGATTTTAATCTCCGTATCTTCATGAGGGAGAGTCACCAGGAATAGTTTTTTCAGGGTCTTGAAGTAAGGAGTTTGTGGAGGTGCTGAACAATAGCTGCTGCTTTTCCTTCACGCTGTGAAGCTCCAGCTCATCCCAATTAAATCACCTCAAATCACCATCTCAGTTCATCAGGTTTAGATCAGGGGATTAATGTGGAGGAATAACAACTTTTTTTTCTTTTCCATATGTTTCCCTAAATAGTTTTAATGTGTTTAATATTAATCTACAATATAGAAAATACAATAAATAAAGAAATGTCAAAGAATGTTAAATCCTGGGTCTTTGAATGGAGCTGCTATTATGATCTAAAGATCACTGGTTCGAATCCTGATCATGCAGCTTGCCATCAGCTGCCAGAGCCCTGAGAATACAGTAGATGGCGTTCTTTACCCTCATCACTCCTAGGGTAATGTGGATCAGCCCAAGGCGTCTGTAAGCTAATATATCAAATAAGCTGCGCTTTCTGAAAAGAGGCGGAGTCTGACTTCACATGTATCGGAGGAGGCGTGCGCTAGTCCTTATCCTCCTTGGTTAATGGTTCTAATGAGTGGGTTGGGTAATTGACCTTGTAAATTGGGGAGAAAATAGGCACCTGCTATCGGACCTTAATCCAACTCACCAACTTAAATCCACTTTAATCCACGATGCCTTGCCATGAGCATGCTGGCTAGTGTTGAAACTCACTAACAAGATAACACCTCACAACTTGCACAGTTATGGATTTCCCCAAGCCATTCTCTAAGATGGCACTTTGAATTATTGAACAATTTACATACCTCTATTCCATGACTTTTGGCATATGAGAGTATTTGAAACTTTTTCTCCTCGAGTAAAGGAAATGATTATTATTTTGTATATTTTTTACAATGTTGTTTATCCTTAATTTCTCTCATTTTTGAGACATTTCACACAGTCCTTTAGAGAGTGTGTCCTTTATGTGTGCAAATTCACCGTGTTAAATAATAAAAGGACAGCGGGATGAATATTTATGTGAATTTACTGTCAGAAGCAGCACTATTATTCTGAGTCCTCGTTTTCTTTTCACTGCTGTCTCCCCCTCTTGTCTTTAGAGAGAACAGTAATGGAATTAAAGCTGTTTTATTCGAGTTGCCGCTGCTGCTGGTGCGTACCCCTGTGTGACCATTCTGCAGGCGAAAACAGCTCAGCTTCATATCTAATTTGTATGAAATATATGGAATGATGTATAATTTCTATAGAGAAACATCTGTGCTCAGGGATTCAATATATTAGCCGCTCGTACGCGATCTGCTGCTGCTGCTGTTCTGTTATTTCAGAGGGTTTTCTTTTTCTTTTCTTTTTTTTTTTCGTAAGAAGCCTCAGGTTATTGGTACGAATGGTCCCCGAGGGAAGACTTTGATGTGCCTTAGAAATAGCATTTAGCCCGAGGCTCTCGTGCTGTGATTCCTTATTAAGACCTACAGGGCTCGTGTATGTTTTTGCCACGATCACGTTTATCTCTTCACGCTAATGACAAACAGCCAGCTCTTCCATTTAGTATCACGCCAGATCTCCGGCTCCAGACTTTAACTCTGCAGGAGCGGCGCTACAGTCTCCTTCCTCTTCAGCTCTGAAGGCTTCAATCAGGTCAGATAAAAAATAAAAAATAAAAAAACGACGTACAAGATTCCAAACATACCATCAGTCAGCTCCAGCTCTGACTCTACCCTTTCTGTCTCGTTCTTTAGCGTTTGACCTGTTCAGTAAGAGGAAATTTCAGGAATTGAAAGGTAAAACTTCACTTTTCAGGTTTTGGTCAAACTGTGAAGTGTAGGACTAATCTCAGCACTAGAAATCATTTCATCCAGACTCTCTATTCATCACTAAAGAGGCTAAATCTGAGTTTAAAATAGAGAAGAAGAAAGATGTTGGCTGCGTCTCAATTGCATACCACACACCAAATATACTAATCAGTTTCTCAAGAAATGATATTATCACAAAATACGAGGCCCATGATAATGATTATAGGACGTGATACTCACAGAGGTGGAAAGTAATGAATTACATTTACTCATTTACTCAAGTTACTGTAATTGAGTAGATTTTATGTGTAATAATTTGTCGTTTTTAAAGTAGCTTTTAAAATAGGTAATCTTACTTGTACTCAAGTACATTTTGACACAAGTAATTTACTTCGCTACATTGGAAAACTCCCGTTTACTGAGTGAAAAATAAAATGCTGGGGAAAAAAAAACAATTGTCTGAATTAAAACAAAAGGAATTACGAGGCAATAACGTCCTCATGCTGGACAGAGCTGTCAGTTTTTAAAACTTCAAACACATCAAACCTGAGAAAGCATGTGGTTGTAAGTATTTTTATCATTAAACAATCTGCTTAAATGTTAATAAAACATGTAAATAGCAGTTAAAGCATAGCAATGGCAAGTAAAAGTACATTTTAAATTGAGTACGTTTTACTTTTACTTGAGTAGATTTTTAGATGGGTACTTTTACTTTTACTTAAATGTTTCAGTACTTTTTCCACCTCTGGATACTCAATACATCACAAGACAATTATCTATGATACTTTACATTTTTGTTAGTTAAGAGGATAAAATACTTTTAAATAAGCGAATACCAGGAATGATGGTGTTTTATTGGTGTCAGATTTACAGAAATGAACCGTTTACCTTATTCATCTGATCGTAGCGCCACCTGGTGGAGCAACTAAGCCAACAGGGTGGTGGGGATGGGGTGATTGGGAGTCTTAGAGAGTTTAGAGCACCTAGATTAAAAAAAAAAAAAATATATATATATATATATATATTTGACATCACTGCAGCACACATCACTGCAAGTTCTCCTGATGCCATTGTTGCATGATTATACACCAATTTTTTCTAATTTAGTTTAGATGTGAGTAACCTTTTCTTTTTTCGTGTTGCATTGTGGGATAATAATGTCCTTCATTACCACACTTAAGCCCAAACAGTTCTGAGTATGTATTGTGAATATTTGAGTACAATTACCATTGAAATTTCATTCTACACTCTAAAAAATAGAGGTATGATATGAGTACTTTTTTGTACTCAAAGGTACATTCTTAATAATTGTACCCACAAAGGTACAATATTGGTTTTTACAGGATCAGATTTGTTCCCTCTGAAGAACAAAGTAATTTCTAACAGCAATAAATACAAATTTGTAACATTTAACCAACCAAAGGGTACATTCAGTATTCTGTATCACTGTACTAATAAACTATGTACATTTTCATTTATTTAAAAGCCAGACAATTTTGGATCATCAAGTTTTTGAGCCATATTTAGTTGATGAAAATGTTTGTAATTTTTATAATCTTTACTGGCACAAAACCATGGGTACAAAAAAGGACTTTCACTGAAAGGTACTTTGTTGTACCTCAATATAAGGTACAGCCCCAGCGACGAGCTTTGTACCCTTTTAAGTACAAATCTGTACTTACTTTTCTTAGTGTATATATATGCATACTACATACTCAAACACTTTACTAATTATTAGTAACTATAAATAGCTGTAATTAATACAGACACAGGGATGATGATGTTCCTTATTCTAAAACAAATTCTATAATCCAGAATGCATTACATTTCTATATGAAGAAACAGACTCTCTGATGATGTTGGGCATTTCAGTTAAAGCATTGCTATGTGAGAATAACACCCTGATGTGCGTATTTTATTCACATTGTTCATATTTTTATTATAGTAGCTAAATTTTTGTCATATTGCACACACACACACACACACACACTCCTTCAGAATAATTAATAAATTAGGTATACGATTAATCGACTAATCAAACAAATGCCCTTTGGATTGTTCATTTTACAAAATACCATTAGGTGCACCCCCATTTTTTGTATTGCACAGAGACTGTATATAAAGATGGACGCCGTGTCTCCGTTCCCATTCATTTAATGAAAATGAAGCCAAAATCTTCCACCATGTTGGCGATCCTGAAACCCGTGTCTGCGCAGTAGAGACCAGAGGAGGGAGAAAGACTGTGGAGAGACAGCCTACTCATTTAAATAACCCCGCCCCTGAGGGCTGCCTCGAGGTCACAGGCTGCAGAGCAGAGCGGAGCGGAGCTGACGTTCTGTTATTGGTCCCGCCCATAACCAGCCCTTTTACAATAACCACACCTTTTTTGAATAGAGCTGAATAACGTTTATAAAAACAAATTCTGTGAGGATAAATAAAATTTAACAATATAAGCAGAGGTTACACTAGCTGCTGCATTTAAATAATGGAGGTAGAATTACAGTATATTAGAAAAAAACGTGATTGAAAGTTGTCTGTTTTGCCATTGAAACCTATGGGGATGGGTGGGGTTACACAGCTTTCTGAAACCGAACAGCAGGGGGCGCCCGACCTGTGGTGGCTTCACTTTTGAGAGACGATGCTCTGTCCAGCTATACACTGTCTATGGTATTGCATTTATAAAGCCTGAGGAAATATTACTATAGACATTCCATCAGTTCCAGGCTAAAAGATGAAATGCTGTGAAGTATATTATATATAGCTGTGAAATATATTTCTTTATGTGATCTGTCTCGTATTACACAATTCTCTGAAACATTTGGCTCAGTATTTAAGGTGTTTGATTTACACAGTAGTCTTTAAAGCTTGGTGTGCCCGGGAGCGGTGCTGTCTGTTTCAATAGGTAGCAGCATTGATTAGGATGCAGGACACACTTGAATTAAATGTGAACTGCATTCCAATCAACAGCAGCAGAAATAAGCTTACTGTAGCATAAAATACAAAGTGAAATCTAAACACAAGGACTGCACTGGCCTTAGATGATCCTGACCAGGAAAGTCTTTTGCAGTTGGTTAAGCTATGAGGTTTAGGATGTTTTTTACACCTGAAAGTTAAAACCAGCGTTCATGTGTCTGTTGAAATGTGTACATTTAGTCTGGTTCATTTTGGTTTCACACTGCAGTTTAGTGACTGGTTGTGCTAAAGAACTTTACTACATCCTGTTGTCATCACTTATGTGGGTAGAGTCTACACTATACTCCATATAACAGATTGCTTTGATTATTTCATTTTACAAATACGGGTTAATCTACTGGCTGGACAATAAATTGCATTTTTTATTATCTTTACCACAGTGAGAGGTTTCACAATAAAAACATTGAAAGAGTGCCAATAACCTAAATAATAGCAAACTCAGATTGCATTACATGTACTGTGATCATGTTACATAAGGCTGGAGGTAGAGTGGGACAGAGTGAGGTAGAGTAACATAGAGTGAAATAGAGTAAGGGATTAAGGGAGAGTGAGGAAGAATAAGGCAGAGTGAGGTAGATTAAGGTTGAACAAGTTAGAGTATGATAGAGTGAGGGGGAATGAGGTAGAGTATGGTGGACTGAGGTAGAGTGAGGTAAAATAAAGTGGTTTAAGGTTGAGCGAGTTAGAGTATGGTAGAGTGAGGGGGAATGAAGTTGAGTAAGGTAGAGTGAGGTAGAATATGGTAGAGTGTGGTAGAGTAAGGAAGAGTGAGGTAGAGTGAGGTAGAGTATGATAGAGTAAGGGCGAGTGAGGAAGAGTAATGTAGAGTGAGGTAGAGTAAGATAAACTAAGCCAGAGTGAGGTAGAGTGAGGCAGAATAAGGTAGAGCCAGGGAGATTGAGAGTGAGGTAGAGTAAGGTAGAGTGAACTAGTGTAATAGAGAGTAAGGTAGAGTAAGGTAGAGTGAGGTAGAGTGAACTAGTGTAATAGAGAATAAGGCAGAGTAAAGCTTAGTAAGGTAGAGTAACGGTGAGCGAGGTAGAATAAGGTAGAGTGAGGTAGAGTAAGAGGGCAAAGAAAAGTGATGTAGAGTAAGGTAGAGTGAGGGAAAGTGAGGTAGAGTAAGGTAGAGGGACATAGAGTGAGGTAGAATAAGGGAGAGTGAAGAAAAGTGAGGTAGAGTATGGTAGAGTGAGGTAGAGTGAGGTAGAGTATGGTAGAGTGAGGTAGAGTATGGTAGAGTGAGGTAGAGTATGGTAGAGTGAGGTAGAGTAAGACAGAGCGAGGGAGAGTAAGTATCTACAGTAGATACAGAAATCACCAGCGTATTATATTGCATTGGGCTTTGATACAGAGGTCAGATTTTAGCACAACACCGGTTCTTTTTCTACTTCTATTGATTCTTGGGTGATGATAGCCTTCCTTAACTTCGTGTAATTGGTCCGTACGTCAGGCCCACTAAAAAAAAATAGTGCTTTGACTTTTTTGACTTTTGGTTGGAGCAAGTTTTTCTCTTTTGCTCTGGACTGTTGTTTTTTTTTATCACCTTTCACACCTGCTATTTTTGGTTCAGAACAAACTGACAAGTCTGAACATCAAAACATAAGTGTGAAAGCACTCTTAGTAATAAGTGTTTTCATTAACACTGGAGGCTGGAGTGAATTATAGCCTGAAAATGAACGCTGTGAGATATCAAAGAATATCCTGACTCTTTTCTATTTACCATTATTCATTTAGATCCAGCAGATTTTGTACAATCATAGATTTTATTGTAACTTTTGTTTTGTGGTGCTCTGAAAAATGCCAGCATCTAAAATACATGTTCACTTCATTATTATTTAATATAAAAGCAGGTCAGGTGATGAGACAGGTGGAGAACAGGTGGAGTGTCATGGAAAGGACATCCAGAGAAGGAACTGAAAGGGTTGTTGAAGGCATTCTGAACTTCTTCAGCCAACTTTTTAAATTCCAACTTACACAGATAAAAATCCTTCCTGATCTCCAACGATTTTACCTAAACCCAAACTTTGCCTTCCTTTCCCTCGGCACGATCATCAGAGGCTCAACTGAGACAAGGTAGCTCTAGTTCTTGGCTCATCAGGCTATCTGTCACTGAAAGCAATCAAATCCTTACAGCAATACTCTACAGAATCTATTAGAAAGAAAACCTTCCCTGAACCACCTAAAGCAGGATAAACTACTGTTAATACCATTGGTTTCAGAAGAAATGATAAATAAGCTGGTATCCAATTTTTTTTTGGCTGATAGAAGGGAAATTATAGGATTTTGGTACATTTCAGGGATGGTCACTTCTGAAAATTTGATCTTTAATTTGATCATTTTTAGTCATATATTTATTAAATACAGGTAATAGAAAGTAAAAAGTTTGATTCGTCAAGCTCAGGTATCAAAGCAGTTTTTTAATTAGATTATGCAATATATTTGGTAACTTACAGTAACAGGGTTGTGAGTAACAGGGTTGCAAATCTAGGCTAAGTTGTGGTTTACCCCAGGAACAGATGCTAACTGTAAAAATTAGCTATGTTTACAAGATCAAGGACAAACATGGTTATATAAGTATATAAAGTAAATGTTGTGGGACACAACCTAATAGCATAAACACTGTAACATGCAAAACAATGTAGACCAAAGAAGTTGTTTTCATAAGTAAAGGAGATGCAGATCAACAATATACAAGAGGAAGTCATTTATTTAGAGCTTATTTTAATTGTTAAATTTTGTTATTTTAAATGTTATTTTTTGTTATTTTAATTTGCCAAAAGGAGTTGGTCACCCAATGTGTGGGACAACGGCCATTTTTGAGGTGGTCCAAAGGTAATCGGTCTTTTGAATAATATCTAAGGAGCTTATTTTTCCACCATATTTTCCAGTTTGTCTTATAACAAGTACATTTTTCACAAAAAATAGTCATTTATATATTTTGGATATGTACATTTGAAATTTAAGTGGTGGGACAGGAAATGTACCAAAATCCTAGAATGTCCCAGAAGTAGAATTTTCTGTAACACTTCCTATGAACCCTGTATCCATAATGTATTATAAATGAATTTATAATGCATTATATGACATGCATAGTACCTTATAATGACTGTAATAAGCCTGTATAATAACTCTTAAAAAGTGCTTACTGCAGCATTCATGACACATTATAAACTACAAGTATAAGGCTTTATAAAGTAAGTAAGGGCTTGTAATGCCTTATAATATCTGTTCATAAGAACATTGTACAATGTAGTGTTGATAATGCACTATAACAAAGATTTGGTATATTTTGGTATAATGCATTATAACATGCAGCTATGATCTCTCAAATTAAGCTTTTATATAAGTGCGTAACACATTATAAAGCCTTATATACAGTCATTACTGTCAGACATTATAGTGAGGCATAATAAAATGTACTTCATGTTGAAAAAGCATATAAAATTTAACTTAAAGTCAGTAATTACTGTATATAAGGCTTTATAATGTGTTACGCACTTATATAAAAGATTAATTTGAGAAATCATATCATACCAAATCTTTGTTATAGTGCATTATCAACGCTACATTGTACAACGTTCTTATGAAAAGATATTATAAGGCAATATAAGCTCTTTCTTTATAAACCCTTATACTTGTAGTTTATAATGTGTCATGAATGTCACTGTAAGTACTTATAAGTTAATATACAGACTTATTACACTCATTATAAGGTATTATGCATGTCATATAATGCATTATAAATACAGGGTACATAGGAAGTGTTACCGAATTTTCATTCATTAATGTACAGAGCTTTATTTCTGCTCACACTTAAAAGCTTCAAAACTAATGAGACAGTGATTCACAGTACAGATAATTCATAGCCTAAAAAGCACACTATTCAGTTGAACACACCATAGGTTGCCAGGTATAGACAACATCATGCAAACAATGTGCTGCAGCCTTGGCAATGGAAGAGCTGGCTGTTTTTACGCTGAACAGGTAATCACTGAGCTTCATTAAGGTTGCTGACCATAGCTGGGCAATTTGGACATTGGAATGTAAAAGTTCATTGATTAGCTAAAGAGTAAGACTTGTTTTCACTTGTCGCAGTGTGTTTTGCATATGGGGAGAAGCAGTTGGTGCAGAAAACTCTATCCAGTGTTTAGACATTGGATCCTGCAGACCTTTCACACATTTACTCACATTTATTACTGGCTGTTTCTTTAAAATTACATTCAGAGAAGTACTAGTGCATTTAAAAAAAAAAAAATTGAATGTCATTTAAAAGTGACTTTATTTCAGTAATTCTGTTCAAAATGTGAAACTCGTATATTATATAGATGTATTTCACACAGAGTGATCTATTTTAAGGGTTAGGTCCTGCTGGAAAATGAAATCCGCATCTCCATAAAAGTTGTCAGCAGAGGGAAGAAGCATGAAGTGCTGTAAGATTTTGTGGGAAAACTAAACTGCACTGACTTTAGACTTGATAATAAAACACAGTGGATCAACACCAGCAGATGACATGTCTCTCCAAACCATCACTGATCATCAGAACATTTTACATTTTATTTGTAAATCAAGGGAGCAGAGTCTGGAGGAAGAGTGGACACACAGTCCAAACTGCTCGAGGTCTAGTGTGAAGTTTCCACCAATCAGTGATGGTTTTAAACGCTTAAAATAAATCACTCTATATATAATATATGAGTTTCACATTTTTAATTTAATTATTGAAATAAAGTAACTTTTAAATAATCTTCACATTTTTTGTGTTTAGTGTTTAGGCCATAAGACAAAGTTAAAAATTATTAATCTCAATTGACTTCCCTTCTCCTCCACCTTTCAGCCTCTCGTGTTAAAAGCAGGATCTTTCTCCTTGGTTTCTGGGAGCAGATTTGGGTCTGCTGAGGCACCCGGTCCCTCCATTACTGACAATAATTCAATACTTCTCCCCAGATGAAATCCTCCCCAAGGTGAGAGCATTGTCCTGAGCCTTGGCCTCATTTCACATGCAACTCCATCACTGCCAGCCTGGAATTGTCATGAAAGATGACAGCTCTCTCTGCGCAGAATATGAAGCCCATTTTTACTTTTACAGACTGCAGTCAGAGCATCACAACTGACCCGTCTCGGCGGAATAAGGTAATTTAAGTCTGGAGGAAGTGGAGTGTTTTGATTTTTTTTTGTCCCTCAATCTCTTGCCAGAGCTCCATTTAACCACATTTGTGCTGGAAAGAGATCGGTAGTTAACTGCTCCTCCACCTCTGCTGCAGATCGAGTCTGTACTATTACTTTTGGCACCAGGCGAGGAGATGAAACATTGCTATTCAGTTATGGGTTATGGGATTCCTCATAAGGTCAGTGTAAAGTCTTTACTGAAGTCAGTATTGCAAACCAAATCTGAGGTGATTTCACACCTACCTTGTTTGTTTCAGACCTTTAGACTTTGAAATTTGGTTTGAAAATAGGGCTGCACTATATATCGTTTAAACATCGCCATGGCGATGTGCGCATGCGCAATAGTCACATTGCAGGACGTGCAATGTCACATAAGGCAATCAAATCAAACACGTCATGGTGCAGTGTTTTGATTCTTGACACAAGAAGTAGATGCACAGCGCTGTCTCTGTGTCTGTGTGAGTGACAGGCTGCTGCTGCCTGAGAAGCGCGAGGGGGACCGGGAGCACGTGAGATGGGGGCGTAAACATGAGGGAACCGCAGCATGGCCTTCATCCACATGGTTGGGCACGTGCTTGTTGTAAACGCATGTGTCGAAAGCTGTGCACCTCAGTTCAGCACAGTTTTGCAGCACAGATATTTCCAGCTACAGCTGAATTCACGCTTTTAATCCCAGAAAAATGCTCTTATTTACCTTTCTAAAAGCCCTTTAAATGGCTGGTTAAAGGGCAGATTACTGTTGTTTTGCAGTTTTCCTCGGGTTTTGAGTTGAGCTCTGCGCTGACTCAGCTCTTGATCGGTCCGGACGCGAGTGGGGGCGGGGCTGGTGACGCCATGGGCCCTGCATTGTTTAAAATCGCAATATATAAATATATACAGTCAAAAAAGAACATTTGCAATGTAAACATTTTCCAATATTATGTAGCCCTGTTTAAAACAAAATACAAGAGGTGTGAAAGAAAGATTATGCAAAGCACAGACTGGACCAAAGAATGAGAATTTAGTCTGACCAAAATAGGTGGTTTTATTTAGTCCAGATCATCTGAACCATGGATGAATATGTATAAAGTGTAAAAAACACTTTTTGAGTGGTTCAGACTAAGCTAAAGAATCTGTTTTGTGCATAAATTGAACTTCACTTTAAATGCACATGCGTTACGCAACAGTATGGGTACAACAGATAATGCTGCTGTATCTACTGTAACTGTAGATTAACCTTAATTTGCCAGATGTCGCCTGCAAGCATGAAACATCTGGCCCGTTTCTGTCTGTTCTTGGGCTCCTTATATCCTTATAAGGGTGTTTTTCCCAGCCGTGTCCCAATTCACTAGCTGGGGCAGCAGTAGTGTATTGGACTGCGACCCTGACGATACGGGTTCGATCCCGCGTGAGGGGCAGTGTGTTTATTTATTTATTTTTTCATGTCAAGTCAAGTCAAGTAGTTTTATTGTCAATACTGCATATATACAGGACATACAGAGAATTGAAATGACGTTACCCTCCTTCCCAAATTTTACAGCAAGTACATATATACACTGCTAAAAAAAATAAAGGGAACACTCAAATAACACAATATAACTCCAAGTAAATCAAACTTCTGTGAAATTAAACTGTCCACTTAGGAAGCAACACTGATTGACAATCAATTTCACCTGCTGTTGTGCAAATGGAATAGACAACAGGTGGAAATTATTGGCAATTAGCAAGACACACTTAATAAAGGAGTGGTTCTGCAGGTGGGGACCACAGACCACTTCTCAGAACCTATGCTGTCTGGCTGATGTTTTGGTCAGTTTGGAATGTGGGTGGTGCTTTCACACTCGTGGTAGCATGAGACGGACTCTACAACCCCCACAAGTGGCTCAGGTAGTGCAGCTCATCCAGAATGGCACATCAATGCGAGCTGTGGCAAGAAGGTTTGCTGTGTCTGTCAGCGTAGTGTCTAGAGGCTGGAGGCGCTACCAGGAGACAGGCCAGTACACCAGGAGACTTGGAGGAGGCCATAGGAGGGCAACAACCCAGCAGCAGGACCGCTACCTCCGCCTTTGTGCAAGAAGGAACAGGAGGAGCACTGCCAGAGCCCTGCAAAATGACCTCCAGCAGGCCACAAATGTGCATGTGTCTGCACAAACGGTTAGAAACCGACTCCATGAGGATGGTATGAGGGCCCGACGTCCACAGATGGGGGTTGTGCTCACAGCCCAACACCGTGCAGGACGCTTGGCATTTGCCAGAGAACACCAGGATTGGCAAATCGCCACTGGCACCTTGTGCTCTTCACAGATGAAAGCAGGTTCATACTGAGCACATGACAGACGTGACAGAGTCTGGAGACGCCGTGGAGAGCGGTCTGCCGCCTGCAACATCCTTCAGCATGACCGGTTTGGCAGTGGGTCAGTAATGGTGTGGGGTGGCATTTCTTTGGAGGGCTGCACGGGCTGCATGTGCTCACCAGAGGTAGCCTGACTGCCATTAGGTACCGAGATGAGATCCTCAGACCCCTTGTGAGACCGTATGCTGGTGCGGTTGGCCCTGGGTTCCTCCTAATGCAGGACAATGCTAGACCTCATGTGGCTGGCTTGTGTCAGCAGTTCCTGCAAGATGAAGGCATTGAAGCTATGGACTGGCCCGCCCGTTCCCCAGACCTGAATCCGATTGAGCACATCTGGGACATCATGTCTCGCTCCATCCACCAAGGATGCTTTAGTCCAGGTCTGGGAGGAGATCCCTCAGGAGACCATCCGCCACCTCATCAGGAGCATGCCCAGGCGTTGTAGGGAGGTCATACAGGCACGTGGAGGCCACACACAATACTGAGCCTCATTTTGACTTGTTTTAAGGACATTACATTAAAGTTGGATCAGCCTGTAGTGTGTTTTTTCACTTTAATTTTGTGTGTGGCTCCAAATCCAGGCCTCCATTGGTTAATAAATTTCATTTCCATTGATGATTTTTGTGTGATTTTGTTGTCAGCACATTCAACTTTGTACAGAACAAAGTATTCAATGAGAATATTTCATTCATTCAGATCTAGGATGTGTTATTTGAGTGTTCCCTTTATTTTTTTGAGCAGTGTATATATATCTTGTGGGAGTGGGAGACACTATATGTACAATACAACAAGAACACAATAGACATACGTTCTTGAGTTTATCTGTGTGAATAAGAACAATATAAGCATAAAATAGGAACCCACCAAGCTCATTTTCCACCAATGTGAGTCCCTTAAGAGAATATTGGCTTGCCATAACCATACTGTCCAAATTGAGAAAATTTTGAACCATAGTCAGTTTATTCACCAGGGCAAACCAAGGCATACCATCACCCATGAAGTGAGAAAGAACCCAACACCAACATCTACAGAACTGCGTCTCTCTGCATCCCTTGGGTCAGATTTCGTGACTCAACCAGAAGAAAAGCTCTGTGAGACACTGGGATCTGTGGCGGTTGTAAAATGAGATGTTTCGTGCTCAAAGGTCTACAAAACTGAGTGGGCCACATTTCCTCCGCGGCATTTTGAGACACTAATTAGCAAATAGAGAGAGCTCTCGGTTGCAGTTTCTGCTGCTGAGGGTGATGTAACTGGCTTTGGAACGGAAGAGGACTGTCAGATATTTAACCCACAGAGGAATTGGGTGATGAAAACATTTTCTTAATAAATACGTACACTGTGTGTCCAAATATTTGTGGACACCTCCTCTAATGAATGCATTTAGTTGTTTTGCTAAGTTGCACCCATTACTGACACACTCACACAGCTTGTTTGGTTCCTGTAGATAAGTATCACCAATAGAATAAGACTCTCTGGAGCAGATACAGTTTGTAGTTATATAATTATAGACTGTAGTTCTGTATCTGTTTCTCTGCATATTTCATTATTATTATCCTCCTTTCACCCTGTTCTACAATGACCAGGATCACACAGGAGAGAAAACCACCACAGAGCAGCTATTATTATTATTTGGGTGGTGGGTCATTATGGTGTATGAGGTGTTAGTGTGTGTTGTGCTGGTGGTACAGTGAGTGGATCAGATACAGCAGTGCTGCTGGAGTTTTTAAACACGTCCATTTTACTGTTGGACTACGAATAATCTCACTGTAAATAGCTTCCTGTGACCACTGATGATGATCAACACACAAACTAGGGGTTACCATTTGATCTGATTACCATTCAGAGGTCTGTGATGTGATTGATAAACGATTACTGATGCATCTTAACGCATCTTTTTTCGTCTGTACTGGATTACTTTTCCCTCATTGCATGACTGCTTTGTACTTTTAAAGTAAAGTTTCTGTTATTTTCAGTAACAAACCCCATTATTTAATAGTCTCTTTGGCACTGTTTCTATTTACTTGAAAAAAGCATAGTTATTTCAATAATTAAACAATATTCTTTTATAAATTATTAATACAAAAATCTACGATTAGTGTTGTTAGGGTAATATTAAAACCAGCTACAAAGAAGACAGAAACAAATAGGTGATTATAATGTAATGGCTGACCAATGTTATGTATATAAAGAGCTGATTTTAATGTTGTGGCTGATCTGTGTTCGAGCTGCGTATGAATAAAGTTTAACTGTGAGCTTTAATAAAGGAAATAAACTAAATAAAATGTTACTGCATATTGTATTCTATATTAGAAAGAGGAGACATGCTATCAGCTGTGTGTGTGAGAGATACAGAGAGAGAGAGAGAGAGAGTGAGAGAGATAGAGAGAGAGAGAGTGAGAGAGAGAGAGAGATAGAGAGTGAGTGAGTGAAAGAGAGAGTCTTTATCCCAGTTACACCTCAGTTTAAAAAAGGACAACATGAGGAAAATGGGAGATGAAACGATATGCATACTTTAGAATATGGAATTGCACACACGTACTAGGAAGTCCAAATGCGTACCTGTTATGCAAAACGTATACACATACATATTTGGCATTTGTGCATTGATTTAGAATAGTCCGGACAGGATTAGTTTCTCAGGGGGTCCTGGGGTAATTAGCTTTTTTACGAGGGGTCCTCTGTGATTTAATTCCCGTTCAGAACAACCATATATGTGTTTTTCTCAGACGTCCTCTGAGAGAAAATTTCAAGCTAAACTACCTACAGTTTTTTGTTGTACTCCATGGTCCTACGGTATTTTAAGTCCCTTCCCGTTTGTCAATTCACCTATTAATCCACTGCCACGCACTGTAATTACACTTTGGGTGCACGTTTCCACGGAGTTTCACGTAAACACAACAGCAGGTGAAAATGGAGGAGCTACTGAACGTGATGTCATGTGACCGAGAAAGCCTAAAAACTCACTAGAGCTCCTGTTTTTTCGATTGCAGTCCGGATGCAAGAGTTTTATCACCGAGTAGAAGTGTGAAGTATTTCTCACAGTTGTCCCCCTGAGAAACTGAGAAATCACTCCGTCTCTATAATACAGTATAGGACAGTAAGTGAATAAACACAGTGTTTAAAAACTCCAGCAGCACTGCTGCACTGTAGCTGATCCACTCACTGTACCACCAGCACAACACACACTCATACTAACACCTCATACACCACCACCATGCTAATCAGTGCTTATCACTGCAGTGCTGAGAATACCCAATGTCCCAACACCCAAATGATAATAATAGCTTCTGCTCTTTGGTGGTCCTGTAAGGTCCTGACCATTAAAGTACAGGGTGAAAGGAGGATAATAAACTATGGAGAGAAACAGATACAGAACTACAGACTACTAAGAAAGTTAGTGTGTCTAGGCATTGCTTTGTGTCCGGTGAATAGTGTGAGGAAAATGCCGGCCTGTGGGCACCTTGGGCAGGGGATTATTGGTCATTATGTCCCAAATTGCAAGACTCAAGGTTAGCAAGGTTTGATTAGCTCGTCATAATGCCTCTCGCAGTGAGCTGACCAGCACTGTGACAAGGCAAGGTTTCACATCCAGACGCAGAGCCGCCACCTGCTTCCCTTCACAGACCTGTCCCCGGGCCACCGCGGGCTACACAGGGTCAATGAGTGTATGAAGGGTTTCTGCTAAAATGACTCACATTCATTATGGTCCATAATGCCAGTGCAGCTCAGCTGGTTTTGGCTTCTCTCCTGCGAGTCTCTGTAGCTTGGCCGGGTCAGTGGCGTTAATGTCTCTCTTTCCTCAGTGCAGGGCAGTGGGATGTAAATGCTGGGTATAGGATGGAGTATGAATCATTCTCCAAACCCCTCTGGAGCACAGCTGTGAAGGCAAGAGCCGTCGACCACGCCGGCAAGATGGCATTTAGATCATACAGATGCACCACCCAATAGGGGTGTGCCAATCCACTTTTTCTTTCTACTTTGTGAAATACTATAGGTCTCTCTGAGTTGTAGATGATGCTGCACACGAAACTCCTCCTCAGCCTCCCTTGTTTGCAGTAGCTAGTAAAAGATAAGCCTCAGAAAAACGCAGCTACAATCCAATACTGGTCAGAAGCTATTTCTTTCATAAAAGATTAAAGGTTATCCTGAAATAAGCTAATGAATGGGTATTTGTTACTTACTATTATGTAGGGGTGCTTTGCGTGCTTGTATGTAAATTTTTATGTAGATAGATAGATAGATAGATAGATAGATAGATAGATAGATAGATAGATAGATAGATAGATAGATAGATAGATAGATAGATAGATAGATAGATAGATAGATAGATAGATAGATAGATAGATACTTTATTTATCCCGAAGGAAATATTATAAAATTAGGCATCCAGCAGCAACAACACAATACAATAAGAAACATACTCAGACAAATCAAAACACAGAAGAATAGAACATATATAAGGCTATAAAAACCTAACTATACAAGGTAAGGATATATCTGTAAACGGAGCAGTACAGTAGATGTTGCTAATGGTCATTAAATAATTCAATAATTAACAGAGCAATGCAATGACATTGATTACGAAAGTGACTGATGTGACGTGGCAATATAATATAATATAAATATGTAGGCGGATGTATGTGGATGTCTATGTATTCTATGGATATTTTATCTATTTGTCCTTTTTTTACTCTTGATGGAGGGGTGTGTGCAAAGTGTGTTGGGTTATTCATGGTGTTTTATTTTGTGTCTATTTGTTCCTGTTCTTTGAAAAAAAAGGGAAAAAAAACTTTAAAATATATTCACAAAAAGAATTAGAAATATTTCTTTAGAGACCTCTAATTCAGTGAAATAAAGCAGGGCTGAATATAAAAGTGCTCAGAAACACACAAAAAGAGCTCACATGGCGTTCATTTATACTAGAGACCATAACTAGACTGTTTAAAATAAAAGGAAAAAATAAAAACATGAAATTAGACGTTTAACACTACAGTTAATGGTCTTAGAGCTTTTTTTGCTCAGCAGTGTTTTTTCTCTTGGCACTCTTTCATGTAGGCCATTTTTCCCCAGTCTCTATCTTATGGTGGAGTTATTAATGCTGACCTTAACTGAGGCAAGTGAGGCCTGCAGTTCTTTGGATGTTGTTGTGGCTTCTTTTGTGACCTCTTAGATGAGTTGTCGCTGTGCTTTTGGGTTGATTTTGACAAACTTTTCCACGTTTTTTTGCCATTTGTGGATAATGGCTATCACTGTAGTTCACTGGAGTCTCAAAACTTGAAGAAGACTAGAAATGGCTTTATAACGATTTCCAGACTGATAGATCTCATTTACTTTTCTTTCTGTTCTGTATTTTGTTTTTACTTGTGTTGTTTTTGACTAATATTTCATTTTGGTTGATGATCAAAGAATAAC
This sequence comes from Astyanax mexicanus, assembly GCF_023375975.1. NCBI lineage: Eukaryota > Metazoa > Chordata > Actinopteri > Characiformes > Acestrorhamphidae > Astyanax > Astyanax mexicanus. Next base: position 55,451,398 of record NC_064410.1, on the reverse strand, counting down.
AAACAAAAGAATAAGAAACCATAAAGGGAGCAAACACTTTATATAGAGCTCTGGAAAAAAACTACTTGATTTTTTGCACCAGGAGTGGCATAAAGTTATCCAAAAGCAGCATGTAAGACTGGTGGAGGAGAACATTCCTAGATGCATGAAAACTGTGATTAAAAAAACAGGGTTATTCCACCAAATAATGATTTCTGAACTCTTAAAACTTTATTAATATAAACTTGTTTTCTTTGTATTATTTGAGGTCTGAAAGCTCTGCATCTTTTTTAGTTATTCCAGCCATTTCTCATTTTCTGCAAATAAATGCTCTAAATGAGAATATTTTTATTTGGAATTTGGGAGTAATGTTGTCTGTAGTTTATAGAATAAAACAAACATGTTCATTTTACATTTAACATATACTTATAGATAGCAAGATCAAAGAAAATGATTCTTAACATCGATAGTTTTTCTGTGTTTTGTAAAATTTGAAAAATACTGAAGAATATTTAAATATCCTGATGTTAATTTAAGGTCGTATCTCTCTCCCTCACCCCCCAGTACAGCTGTAGGATGAATGTGGCGTGCACTACAGCATGGCATCAAATTAGGCCTGACCTAGCCAGATACACTGCTCTCTCCGAGACCCACTGTACTCGCCCAACCCTGCGGCGCACCCCCTGCAGTAATGATGCTTCAGCCCTGGTGCTTTTGGATTCGTTCAGTGAGCAACTCGATGCCGATGCCATAAAAATGGCGTGTAATAATTATTCAACAAAGCTACCCTGATGAGACAGTCGGGCTTAACAGGCGCGCAGACGCAGGCCGACAGAGCTTAAGGGCAAGTGGATATAAATTGTGTACAGTGTTTACACAAGCTGTTTCACTGCAGTGGATTAAGAGTCTGAGGCTATGTCGAGCTGTCTGGGAACAGAGCAGGTTCATTCCTATAAGAGGTAAGAGGCTGGGAAACCCTCCCCCGGGCCTCCCAGCCCTGCGCTGATGAATTGTTACAGTGACTGCTAAGTAGAAACGCATTCAGACTTTCTGTTTGCTCTAACTGGATTGATGGAAAGAAGAAAGAAACATATCTTGACCTCGCGTGACTCCGGCGCTGATGATTTGAATGCATTTCAGAACCGTTTCAGAGAGGAATGATAAAGAAGCGTGTGGTAGTTGAAAACCATAAGGAAGAGAATGAAAACATTAGCCTCTGGCAGTGTGCATTAATCTGCAGAATTAATTGGGATGAGTACGGGGAAAAAAAATTAAAAATCCTCAACTCAAGACTCTCTGCCTTTGAATCTGGGCTTCATGCTGGGCACATTTTAACGCTAATACGTGTTCTGCTTAAAGGAGCCTAGAATGGAAAACTGAATTTATCTTGGTGTAGTTGAATAAAGAGACTTTAGTGTGTGAAAGCAACAAATAATGAACCTAAAAAAATACTATCGTCTCTTCATTGAAAAAGAAAATCTTGCATAACAACAAAACAGAGCTCAAAAATGGGCCGATTCCAAAACCCCAAAACTGTTACATCACAGTCTTCACTCCATTTTACTTTGGTAAAATGAGGAAACATTGTTATGATGTGCAGGAAAACTAGATAACAGAAGCTGAGGAACTAGATAAAACACTAAAGTTCAGCTGCCTGGAGAGTGATTTCGCCTAGTTGTAGAACCAGAAAAGGGACAACATTGTCCAGTAAAACTTAGTAATAATTACAAAAAACATAAGTATTTAAAAAAAAAAAAAAAAAAGTAATACAAAATAAATTAGTATTCAAAAACAGATGAGAAAACAAAGTCACGGATCATATAGTAATTTCTAGTAATTTCTAAGACTTTAAGACTCCAGCGAACCACAGTGAGAGCTATTATTCACAAATGGCGAAAACATGAAACACTGGTGAACCTTCCCAGGAGTGTTTGTCCAACCAATATTATTCCAAAAGGGCATGAACAACTCATCCAGGAGGTCCCAATATAACCCAGAACAACATTTAAAGAACTGCAGGTTTCACCAGCCTCAAACATTTTTTCACACAGGGCTAGATTGGTTTGTATAGCTTTTTTTTTCTTTAATAAATAAAATTATAATTTAAAAAGAGTCAGCGTGTCTTTGCTATCATAATGATGGGAAAAGTACACTTTAAAATGCACAAGTTTCTCACACAACATTCCAAGACAGATGAATACTAACATTATGAAATTGTTAAAAGTAACATTCCAAAACTTGACAAAACTTGACAAAGTGACATTGCAGCAATGTTACAATGACATTTTAAAAATGTGAAATAAAAATGTTCTGTGATTTTTAAATGGGCCGATGGGCTGATTCTAAAACCCCAAAACTGTTACATCACAGTCTTCACTCAAAATATTTAAGCTTTTAAAGTATGCCTTTATCAGCTCACTAGAAAAATACTTTTTATGGCTAAGTCCATAGATTATGGAATGAAGTGCTCAAAAACTAAGAAGTGTCACTGCTGGTATTTTTCTTGGCAAAATGAGGGATTTTGTGTTGTGATGTGCAGGAAAGCTAGAAAACAGAAGCTGAGGGACTGGCTGAAACACTAAGGTTCTGTAAAATTTGTGTAAACTGTAAACTTAAATGTTCTAATAACCAAAAAATAATAATTTAGGTATTTACATGTGTACGTTAACAGCTGCTTATTCATTTAATAATTTAATGTAAATCCCGCCGTCCTCCAGTTGTTTTCTGGTGGTAATATCTCCCTTTACTTCCTCATTTCTGTTTTTTGAGGACTTTGAGGATGTGTTGCCTCGCGGTGTCACGCAGGTGACACATCTTGACACGTCTTGTTATGATGTGAAGCTCAAAGGTGTGAAGCCACAGGGCAGGTCACCACACGACTTTAAAAAAAAAAAAAAAGGGAGTCGGCACATTGTGTGATGTGTGGTGTTTTCCTGGGAACTGTGACAAACGCATGCATCCCAGATCCAAGAAGTGCAGCCATAACTCTTGTCTGAAGGTAAGGCAGGCAGCCATTGATTGAATTGAGTCAGTAATTCTGTCAGGCCGGCATGAGTAATTCTGCTCTTTTTCTTTGCGAAGGCCCTGGAAGAGTTGGTGGAGGCGCAGTGTTTTAGTGCTGGAGGCTTGGACGCAGCTTCACTTATGGGAGCACTTCAGCTACAACAATGGAGAGCCGCAACAAAAGAGCCGGTGAAATTAGCTGGCTCATTAAGGAGACAGGGATAATGACCCCTTAGTTTCCGTGTTTAATTTCACCGCTGGAAAAGAGATGCGTCGGATGCTCATCCGTCCCTCTTTTCAGCTGTTTGTTTTCATCCTTTTTTTGAGCCCGTTCTTTTTTACCCTCTTCAGAAAGTCCTTCAGACTGTTAAAAAAACATTAAACCTCTCTTATATGAGCCTCGTTAATGCCTTGATGAATCCAGCTCTTAGTCTAAAAAACACTGCATGCTTGTTTACTATCTGTAACACTAAGCAGCAAGTTGAATTTTTAAATGCGTTGCCTACCCATTAGGAGCCCTATTATAGTGATCTTGAGGCGAGCCATCCGCCGTGCACCGTGCAGCTTGATTTAGGGCTATCGTAACGTCGGGAAAAGTATGCTTTGTGCATCTTGAAATGCGCAAAAAGCATGTACTAATTTTCTTAATTAATCATAGGTATGTTTAGGGCTCAACATGCAATAAACCAATCAGTGTGACTTTGGCAGATTGCAATTTCAATGGTGCAGTGTCCATGTGTGCGTAACAAGTGGAGGTGTACAGAAGTTAGGGAGAATTCACTGCAAAGATAGCAATTAACATCATAATAACATGACTTTTGACGTCTGTCTAGCTTCTGGTTGTTTTCAGTCACTGGTGCATCTGCATTTTTTGTTGCCAAGATAGCAATACGCCAGGAATTTACATGAAATATACCTGAACACACCTAATTTCTCATATTAACAAGCACTGTTGCTATTTAAACGATGCTGGCAAAGGTGTGAAAATAGATTATTAGTTACATTCTCGCTGATATGATATAATTTGAACAATATTGTATTTATTTAAAGAATATGAGGTTATCATTCATTGTGTATGATATGATATGGCATACTCCTCCTACCCATCAGAATTACAAAACCATGTTTGTTGGTTTTTAGGTATTTTATCCTCCTTGGGTTGTTAGGTGCTTCAATATCAATATAATGGCCTTTTGTGTGTGCAGCAAAGTTGTTTAAATTACATATCTCTAACAACACATTTTTCAAGATTTACTCATTATTCATAAATACATTATTACACATATAAAGGAATGGTAAATTTTAAATTTTATACAAGGCGGGGGCTTAGGGGGTATTTTTGCCATGTCTGCAAAATGCCTCTTTAAATGCTTTAATAACACATTGTTTTTATTAGATTAAGATCTGCTCATAAGACAATCAAGCTATTTAGCAATTACCTGTCCACCCTAACATCTTGGGATAACCCTGCCTCTTTAAGAAAGTAACATTTGATATCAGTGTAATCACAGCCTTCACACTGTTTTATTTTTTTTTTTAAGGAACTAAAGACACTTTTGCTCATTTTCAGCATTTATTGATATTAATATCACTTAATATTTTTCATATTGTCTCCATATTAAGCTAAAGGGATAAAGCTTAATCTGTCCACCCTGTCATGATACAATATCACGGTGATCAAAACTACTTTAGAACATCTAAATATATCTTTGAAACAGAACAAGGTCACCATGAACCCGTTTAACATGTCTGCAACTCTAGATCAACCATGTTCAAATGACAGTTTTGGCTAAAGTTGATTATTAATTACAGGAAATAATAAAAAAAAAAGTTCAAGCTGAAAAATATGATTTCTGTTTAGTCAGATGCTGTCTTTTAAAGTTTATAGGGCTAAAAGGCACAGTATTCTAGTGATAATGATGAACCAGGTGGTTTGTTTTAACTGAAAAGGTTGTTCCAAAGATGCATCCCTCCATTGTTAAATAATCCCATAATTTAAATGCCATTAAAAAACAAAAATCCTCCTCTTCGCTTCTAACTCTTGATTCTACACTTGACTCAGTCCTGACTCTGAGCTTTTGTCTCTTTGTGTCAACAATTATGCCACGATTATGGCTGTTTGCGCTGGTGGCGGAGGAGGGAGGTGTTTTTCTTTGTTGGGGGAAGATAATAATGGAGGCTGAAACAGGCTTGGGTAGTGAAGGTTCTTTTGTCCCCACTTGTCCAGGTCTGGTCATTATCGCTCAGTCATACACAGGCGTCCAACATCCGTGGAGGACAATTAGGTGCTGTGTTTCTTCGCCCACTCTTATTTCTTCAGACAACCGTTGTGATTAATTAGCAGAGTGTGAACTAACGTGCCGCTGTCCGTAGCAGGTTTTAGGTACTTTTTAGCAGAATTGAAAAGCTTTACCATCGTTTTTTTCTCTGCCACTTTGGTATGGTAAGTCACCTCCGGCAGGGTGAGAAGTGTGAATTGTGCAGCACTGTGAAGCAGCATCCATAACCCACTGGGCCGCTGGCAGCTTGCTCTGTCGCGCTGTTGCAGCTCGACTCCGGGGTAAGACAGCTGTGCTTATGCCTATCAGGAAAATGAGAATCCCACTGGGCTCCCCGACTCTGCTTCCTTCTCCCATTCTGACAGCTCGTGTTTTCAAGTCCCCCGCACAAGGACAAACATCACAGATCAATTACCGAACGGACAGCGGCCTTCTCCTCCAGTTGTATTTCAACGAGACTACCTCAGCACCCGCCCGAACCAAGTAACCAGACCTGCCTTTTATCTCCCCCACTCCACCGCGGACTCGGCTGCTGCATCCACTGCAAGAGAAACACTTGAACTGATTGCTTATGCCGAAGAACACTCCGGATTATGCACTCCACGCATAAAAGATTGAGCCTGCGGAAAACGAGGAGTTGAAGGATCCGCGGCGGACGAGCCCTTGCACACTTGTCAGCCCTGCTGGCAGGAGGGGTCCTGTAGAGGCTGGGCCAAGCCATATACCTCATGGTCCTGAATGATTTAGAGCCTGACTGTAACGCCGTTCGTCAGCTCCCAGACAGGTGCTGTACCTCGCCTGCATTCCGCACTCTGCTGTTTCAAGTGAATTTACAGGCTTCAAGAAGTGCATCAGGGGGCTTAGACAAAGGCCGCCGTCCTGACCGCTTTATGGCTCAAGGCTGAACTCTGCCCCTGATGACTCAATTTACTCTCGCCTCTTCTCGATGCCCGGTTGTTTTTACAGGACAGCCTACCAGTGAGGGACACTGCTGCTGTGTGGCGGCACGGTGGCATCGCAAGTAGTGTCATGGATTCAGTCCTCACTCTTATGCGTCTCATGTTTATGAGACAAACGTTTATCAAAGAGTTTGGTGATTCCCACTGTGTGACCATCTATATTCTGTAGGCTCAGAACTTAAGGTATCTTGTCCGACCTTGACCCTGACCTAATAAGGAATTGGTGGATGCTTGGATGGATGGATAGATATTTAACCACATGGTTTCTCAATGGTGCAGAAGTTATGGGTTCAACCTTCACTCCCATCTGTAAGAAAAGTTTGCCTGTGTTTTCTCCAGGTGCTCTGATTTTCTTGCACCTCCCAGAAATAAGTAAATTGTAGGCACATTAACTTTGCTAATTTGCCTTTAAGTGTAAGTGATAGAAGTTTGACTCCAAGGTGGCACAATGTTTTTATGGGTTCAACCTTTACTCCCATCTATGAGAACTCATGTTTGCCTGTGTTTACTCCACATACTCTGGTTTCCCTGCACCTCCCAAACATAGGTATATTGTAAGTAAAGTTAATTAAGTTGGCTTTGCTAAATTGTGAATGTGAATGAATGGGTGTGTCTGGTACCCTCCAATGGACTGTCCAAGAGTATTCCTTTTTTGTGCCCAGTCCAACTCCAGGTAAGCTCTGGACTCGCCGTGACCCTTAACAGGAAAAATGAGAACATAAGTAGATACGGTTTGACTGCAGTAGGAATCTCCATCCTAAGTGTTGTGTATGGGGTCTAACTGATGTCAGTTTCCAAGTTCTCCGGTGAATTCCCCAGCGTACGGTGGGCTTGTAATCAAAGCCTGGGCTTCATGACTGCTGAATACCACTTTATACTGTGAAATCTGATTTTTCCCTTAAGGCCGCTGCGTCCACCACCTCTCAGAAACAAAATGCAGACACCCACATATCTTTATTGTTTTCTTTTTTTCCTCCAGCATCTGCAACAATCTTTATTGCATAGATATATTTGAAGTCTTTTTGCACACAAAGAGTTCACGGGAGTCCCTGTGGCCTAGACCTGGCTCTCTGTTTCTTTTGGCTCTTAAAAGCAATCCATACCTCTTCTCTCTCCAAACACATTCACTTCTGTTACTGTGGGGCTTTTTGTCTCTTGAAAAGGGAACAGCAGTTGTCCGGCTAGAGATTCTTATCGTACCCTTTTCTAAATAGAAAAGAAAATACACAACAAAACAGTCAAGGTGATTCTTTTCATGCAAAGACTTCCATTCTTATTCAAGGATTATGTGCCTCCCCTGCACATTTGGAACTTTGAAATAGTTACGTGGTGAGCCATGGGGTAGCCAGACAGCGTTCAGTAAATTACAGTGTTTTGCTGGAAGGTCAAAAACCAAAAAAAAAAAAAAAAGAGAGAGAACATATTAGGGGTGGGAATCTTTTACTATCTCACGATTCGATTCGATTCCGATTTTGGGGGCCACGATTCGATTCAAAATCGATTTTTGATTCAAAACGATTTGAATTATACAAATTTCTGCTTCTGGCTTATGAATCTTATTGAAAAAAAGCCTCCATAATATACACTGGTCCTGGAGCAGGTAATGTGTTACAAAAACAATAAAATGTGCAGGAATGTGGGTCCTCAGTGACAGAGGAATCACTGGGATATCACAATGACGTTAATGAACAATAAATAAATAATAAATAACACTGCTTTATTACCAGGCTACTAGCGGTGGTGTGTAGGTGACGCTGCTGGGCTGATGTGATGATAGCAGTGGAGCGCTAAAGTTCAGGAGCAGCTGCTGATTAACTAGTTAATTTTAGGCCGTTGTATTTCTTCAGAAAGGGGGCAGGAGGTGGAGAAATTAATTCATATTGTCCATTACTTAATTCCTCTGTGATGGGGAGCTGAAATTAGCTCTGATTAGCTTATTTTATTTTTCTGTTCCGCCTTAAATGCTGCAGCCCGCTGCCACCTGTTGCATTATTTAAGGTGGAACTGGAAAGTTAGCTAGTTAGCTAGCTAACAGTTACTGAAACGAACTACTAGCGATCTTTTTTATGCTTGTTATGAAGCATTCTGCCATAAAACATTAAAACTACACGTTAATCTAAGGTAATATAGTGCTTGTTCTGCCATCTTACCGGTAATTCTCATACACCTACGCTCTGTGTGGGTCTGGAAGATCTCTGTTTGAACAAGCCCTATCCTTTACCCGCCTTAGGGGTGACGGTACGTTTACACACTACGGCGGCGCAGCCAATCGCTTTCTCCGCCTCCCACTTGCCGCTTTGGGCAGTGGGAGGCGGAGCGAAAAACGCTTCGGTAGGGGTAGGGCCAAGGGAAGAAATGGGATTGGACCTTAGAATCGATTTTGGGACATTTTAAATCGATTCTGAATCGTAGTAAATGAGAATCAAGATTCTTATGTGAATCGATTTTTTGGCACACCTCTAGAACATATACCTCCAGGTTCTCCCACAGAGATTTAAACAGACAACCTTTCCTTTCACATCCTTTCTGAGAGCCGTGGAGACGTAAGCCTGCATGCAGTTCTTGATGGGTTAAATCGAAATAATGAATTGAAGGAGATCAATCCTGTCAAGTAAATGGATGACAAGATGAAACGCACCGCCCCTTTCCAAGTCAATTCATAAGTCAAGACGTGTTGAAGCCTCTAATTGCGGTGAAACATCCATCTATCTTGTTGTCCATTCTTTCTGGTCAGGCTTTAAATAGGTCTGGAGCCTAGAATCATTGGGCACAAGGCAGAAATACCCCCTGGATAAGATGCCAGTCCATTAATGCCATTATTGAGTACTATACACATAAGTTCACCCAGCTTGAGTTTTTGAGAGGTGGGAGGAAAATGGAGGAAACCTACTTGTGGACTTGTGGAGAACAAACAAGTCATTAGAGATGCGCTAAAATGAAAAAAAATTGTGGAGAAATTAAACTAATTGAAACTTTCAAACATTGAATATCAGTGTTGTCTTTGTTTTTTCAGTTCCACTTTTGAACAAAGCTCCTTTATAAAGGGTTTACAAGTAGTTCATTATTGGTTAACCCTCCTGTTATGCTCCGGGTCAATTTGACCTGTTTTGAGGTTTGAAGATTTAGGAAAAATAGGTTTTTTTTTTTTTCTTTTTCAGTATGAAACTTCTTTTGCTATTGTTTTATATGTTGGTCTTTTAAAAGTAATAAGGTAATAAAACATAAAAAAAAAATTGTAACATGTATTGTTTTATGAAAAATGAGTGAATTATCCTAATTGAAGCATTACCTGTTAGAGGTAAGGAACACCATTGCACTAAATATTGATAGAATAATTAGTAATGGAGTTATAAAAAAAATGCACTGCTTGTAAGAATGTTTTTGGGTTTCAGACATCTTTTGGATAATTAAACATGCCCCGGTTCAAATTAACCCCAGAACACCATTGCTGTTCCTGACAAATTAACATAATAACAGGGTAAATTAGGTTGTAAATACTTTAAAAACATTTATGAAGTAGTTACAACACATAAATAAAATGTATTGAAGCATTTATTAATACTGTTAAACCTCAGATCTTTCTGGATGCTGATCTTAGATCTTACTTTGTCTTTTCCATCAGTCTTCATCAACATATCTAATAAAATAATATATAAAGCCAGTTTAGTCATATTTATGATTGTATTATGATTACCAGATACATAACTGTAGTTATATAAATTAAGTTAATAACAATGTTAATGCTGACTGGAAATGGAAAAGCCAAACTAAGGTAAGCATTCAGAAAGATCTGAAGTTTTGACAGTATAAATGAATGTGGAATCACTATTTGGCAAACAACAGGCCACTGTTGCCCTCTCTATTTATCTGTTATAACTGCTTATTAATGGTTTATAATATATTTACAACAAAATGAATAACCCTGAGCAAACAACTTTAACTTTCATTTATAAATAACTTTACATAAACCTTTTATAAAGGCTTATTTTAAGCGTTGAGCAACTCACACTGGCATCACAGGTAGTGCGTGCCTCAATGCTCCAGAGACCTGGGGGTCATGGGTTCAATCCATACTCTGGTCTTTTTGTGCAGGTTTCCTTCAGGTCCTCTGGTTTCTTTGCCTAGACAGAGTCTGAAGTGAGGATTAATCCCACAATCCCAGACCCTTAAATCTGTGAGGCACACACAATCCAGTGAAATAGTGATATTAAAAATATATAAACCTAAAGAAAGAACTGGATTAAATATAAAACTGCTCTAATAATGTCTGTTATAATTCAATTAATTCATTCATGTCGATATTTTCACTTCATCACCTCAGCTTCATATTTAGCCAATCTCATTAAAGACACTGAGTGCTTACACACACACACTTCATAATCCAGTTACTGCAGGACAGTACAGAGTTTATCAGTAATCCAATCAACACATTTATAACAACTCGGCCAATCAGATAATGGAAAAGAACTCAGGCTTTACATAAGTTTTCCTTTGCAACCAGCCAATAAACACTTTCATCTGATCTGTTTTTAACACATCAAGCCACAATATAATCATGCATCAGCTACAAGATAAAGATTATTTAAATATCTCAGTTTCAGCGTTACTCCCAAAAAATGTTTCTTAATCTCTAGTGTTGTGTTAAGTCCTGCTCTCTTATTTGCTGTACCTTGGTCTGATGACATTGGGATGTTCCAGAATACTCTGGTTAAGAGTATAAGGCATACCAGATTATAAGGCGCACTATCAATAAACGTCTATTTTCTGGTCTATTTTAATACATAAGATGCATTATAAGGATTATAAGGCGCATTTAAGGCAAAACTAGTAAGGATGCATACTTGAAGTGAACACAATAATGTTGCCATGTTTCCCTTTTAATTCAGCAGGTCGAGCTGCTGGGGGGCACCTAAGTAAACAAAACTGTAATTCTAAAAAAAAAAAAAAAACTTTTCTTAAACAAAGTCAAACAAGCGCTGGATGGAAATCTACACAGATTGTGTTTATCTGGGGGGATAAAGTGCTTGCGTTTATTTACAGTGAGCTTAGAATTCCACTATTTTGTCCCTGCAGTTAGCAGCGCTAGCTAGCAAACTTATAGCGCTAGACTGAGGAACTCTGAGTGTTCCGGTAACCCAGGGAGCAATCAGCTAGCGGTTCATCCCACATAGCTTGTTTTAACACGGTAAACACGCAGGCTACAATCTGATATACTCGCTTCTGAATGCTGAAAGAGCTAGTGTTAGCGGTTAGCAGCTAATGCTAATGCTGCTGCACTTAGCCTTAGTGCTGGAGAAACTTCACTGAAACTCCTGTATAATGCTGTACTTCAGCGGAGTGGCTTTACTGCTCCTTAATACCTGACTGATAGAATTCATACAAAGCTTACTAGATTATAAGGCACACTTTCGATTTTTGGGAAAATAAAATAAATTTATGTGCACCTTATAGTCTGAAAAATCTGGTATATATGTACCGAGAAATACCAATACTGAGCTGAAATCCAGTTCTCTTTATCAATTTCCCCTCTATATTTTGATCCAAATAAAAGAAATCATATTACGCTGTTAACATGACTTTAATCATGAGATAACTACAGTATTTGAGTATAACTACAGATTAGTATTTTGAGTGCATGTAAACAAAAAGTGCAAAATGCAGTCAGTTTAGTAGTGGTTCAGAAGAGTCTCATTCAGGAACTGTGTTCTTCTGGCCTTGCCTCAGCCCTCCATTCCCAGGAGTCCAGGAACACACAACTGGCTTTACTCCCTTTAGAGACCAAGGATGACTTGATCTTCTCTTCTAGTCAATTTAAATGTTGTGAGTGAGTGATCTTGAGGTGGAAAAAGCTGTTTACAGCCCTGTGTGTAGCTCTATTTCTTTACAGAATGAAAGGATGGCCTACCAGTGACTACCTTCGGCCTAAAATTTGGAGAGCAATGTGACATCCATGCTGTTTGTCATCTTGGCTCGGCTCTTTGCGTTCGGCGGCCTGAAGGACATGTTCACACAGTTGCTAACAAAAGCTATTGATCTCTCAGTCTGGCTGCGGTTATGACCTCCTGTTGTTATAAGTCAGCATTAAAGCCAGAACACTCTAGGCTGTAAGAGTGGAGTATAATCCGTATCAGCTCAAAGCCACTGCTTATTTTTTTTTTATTTTATTTTTTTTTTACTGCTGAAGCACTTCTGCTCCCTGTGTAAGGTCATGTTATATTACTTACATATGTTATGCAGTAGATGTGCACCGATACATATATACAGCTCTGAAAAAAAAAAAAAGAGACCACTTCAGTTTCTGAATCCCTTTCTCTGATTTTGCTATTTATAGGACAACAGACAACTGTCTCCCAAATTGCAAATGAAAATATTGTCATTTAAAGCATTGATTTTCTGAAAATGAGAAATGGCTGAAATAACAAAAAAAAAGATGCAGAGCTTTCAGACCTCAAATAATGCAAAGAAAACAAGTTTATTTTCATAACGTTTTAAGAGTCCAAAAATCAATATTTGGTGGAATAACCCTGGTTTTTAATCACAGTTTTCATGCATCTTGGCATGTTCTCCTCCACCAGTCTTACACACTGCTTTTGCATAACAAATTCAAGCAGTTCAGCTTGGTTGATGGCTTGTGATCATCCATCTTCCTCTTGATTATATTCCAGAGGTTTTCATATTGGTAAAATCAAAGAAACTCATCATTTTTAAGTGCTCTCTTAATTTGTTTTCCAGAGCTGTATATATTTATATTTAAATCTTACTGTTTTAATTTGATTTTCAAAATAGGATAATCAAGACTGTACATCTTAAAAAATAGAAAATGAGACATGGTCAAAATAATAAAAAAGATGCAGTGATAAGAATAATGTGAAGAAAACAAGTTCATATTTATTTGGAAACAACTACTTTTTTTAAGAGTCAAGAATTCCGAAATCAATATTTGGTGCAATAAACCTGATTTTTAAACACAGCTTGGATGCATCTTGGCATGCTCTCCACCAATCTTACACACTGCTTTTGGATGACCTTTGAGTGCTAGAATGAAATGTTGTCAATAGTTTATACAATAAAACAGCAATGTTTATTTTATAATATGTTCACACCTGTTCATATGTTCATTTCCATCACAATTTGACCCCTGATAGAACTTCAATAACTGACTGTTCACTTGCTGCCTATTATTATATGCATTATATCTCTATACATCATATCCCTAAGCCACTGCAGATGAACATAATCAATGTTTCTCAGTGGTTTTAATGTTATGGCTGATCTGTGTATAAACAAGCTGGTAGATAATGATGATGCTGGTTCTGGAACTCCTCACGCCCCCAGATCAGGCTGATTAAAACTATCCGCACGTCATTTGTTTCACTTTATAAACAGCCTACGAGACTGTTGTAGAACTTTGCTGTTGTCTTTTTTAGGACAGCCATTCATTTGCACTAATGTGTTTACACAGCTGTGCTGAATTAAGTGCATGAATAGATTAATGGGGTTAAATCTAATTCTCTGTGACTCGCTGTGTGGATGCAAGTAGATGTTTTTGTTTCACACTTTGGCTCCATCACTCTCTGAGGTCCCAGAGAGGAACGTCTAGTACCTAAATTATGGAAAACGTAAAAAAAAAAAAAAAAAAAAAAGTCTGCAAAGGAGTGTTTTAGAGATTTTGGTTGAAACCACAAGAAATTATGTAATTGGTGAAATGGCAGAATGTAGAATATCTATATATAATATATATAGATATATATATATATATATATATATATATTATATATATATATATATATATAATATATATATTTCTTTTTGCGACTTTTTCAACTTAAGATAAATGAAATGTAAATTATTTATTGAATTGACGCCCCCTTGTTTCTTTTCCCAGGTGTTCATAATCCTAATCCTGTAGAGCCTTTTTTTTGAGGTTTTTTTATATTGATGTACACTTCATAGCTAAATCTTTTTTTTTGTAGAATTATCTTTTTTTATTTATTTCTCTATATTATGGTTCTTTTTATTATTCTTTTTATTATTTTATTTTCCATTATGCCATATTTTATTTTATCTTATTTAATCTAAAATTTAGTTTGTGCTTGTCCTTGTGACCTTAATTTAGCTGCACTAGATGTATAAATATATATATTTTTTATTTCTTTGGATTTTTATATTTTGTCTATATTCCTTTGTATATATAGAGTTATTATTATTTTTTTATAAAAAATATTTTCCTGACCTGTTTCTCTGTCCTTTTTCCTCTGAGCTGCTGTAAAATTGAAGATTTCCCCATTGTGGGATTATCTTATCTTATCTTATCTTACACTGTTTCCCTCTTTTTTATTTTATTATTTTTTTAAAGCAATCTTAATATTAAGCCATTTTAAGCAAAATATTTTTGCTTGCAAATATTTTCAGTCGCCAAATATTCAGTGTATCCCCTGTGTATTCTTTTATACTCAGAGTCTCAAAGGCTGGAACACTGGCAGGTAGAAAAAGAGTCCCACCATTCCGACCGTAACAGTGGCAGCAGCAGCCACAGCCACTGAAAGCTGCACTCCCGGCTCTCTCAGCATCACTCCAGCAGATCCGCGGGTCTGAAGATGCTCATTACCACACAGAGGAGCTGGTCCACTCGCTCTCCCAGCTCCATCCTCAGTGTCAGAGGTTCAGACTCGGCCTGCTTCTTGTTCTTTAAGACTCTCGGCCCTGTTTTACTCACTCGCTCTCTCCTCTCTCTCTTTACTCGCTCTGCCCTCCTCGCCGCCTCACTTCCAGGCATGCTTTTCTCTGTCGGTAACCTGAAAGAGTCCTCAGAAACATCTTTTCCCCTAAGAGACGCAGAAAAAAACATCTCCCAGCTTCTAGGGGTGCTGGGGGAAAGGCAGCCAACAGTGGAAAAGAAGCTTTAGTGGAATAGAGCGCTTTAAAGTTTCCAGTTCTCCATGACTTTTTAGGGTTTTTCTTCGCCATCCATTGTTGGGAGGTTGTGTGTAACATTTGTTGCTCTTCTTCTAACAGGACATTAGCACATTAGCAGCTAACAGTCAACTTACACAACATAAGCACATCTCTCCAGGGTAGAGCAGCCATGTTTAATGGCTCAATCACTCAATTACTGACCTGATAAAACTAGAAAACAGAACTCTGAAAATCAGCCATAACTTCGTACCCTCGTTTTGTAGATATTGCCACTTTATTATAAGTGTCTCTAATAACTGTGTAATTACAATTAACAACCTACATAATAACAGTGTAACTACTGGGACAGTACTAATAAAAAAGATTTATTACAGTTGTACAGGTTAAAAAATGTAATCTGATTACTCACAACAATACTCTGTGATTAACTGTGATTATTGGTACTTGTCCTTAAGATGCAAGTTTTTATAGTGGACATTTAAATATAAATAAAATAATTAATATAAGAAATGTAAACTTGTATGTTTGAGCAAAGATAAAGCCAATAGTTGCCATAATTGTTTAAAGCCATAATTGCAATAAACAGTAAGTCACGCCTGGTGCTGAAGGCACATCTGTCTCTCCTGCACTCAGCTCTACCTGCGATCTCCAGCCTCCAGACTACAATACCCAGAATGCACCTCACTCTGACATCACACACTTACATGATCCCTTGACTCTTCACACAGCAGTTCCAGGAAGCAAATCACCGGAATATTGATTTCACCTGTGACGACCAGTATATTTTCTGAATATTGTTTGGTTTATCCTGCTTTACAACACAGCTTTTTTTTCCTTGCCCTTGATTTCCTTGTTATTATGTCCTTTCTTCCTTTTTTTTTTTTTTGTTTTTGTCTGCCCTTGTGTTAGAACCCTGTACTGCTACCCGATTTTTGGTATGTTTTCTTCCTGTGGCTTGTATTACCCCTTTTTATAATCATAAAGTCTGTTATATGCATTTCCTAATCATGACACAGTATTTTTTTGTAAGAAAAGTGACTTTAGTTATTAATAATATTCAGCCATCCATGTATTTATTTATATAGTGCTTTTTATAACGGAAACATCATCAGAGTGTGGCTAATGACTAGGCCTGTCACTATAGGATTTTTTTGTGGCTGATATATTGTCCTAGAAAATTTTGCGATAATCGATATTATTGTAATTTAATGACACTGATATAATGACAATAGAATAACATAATAAAAAAAAAATAATAATCAAAGTTTGGGAAATATTATATGGGAGATGTGTTTTCTTCACCTACTGCAGGCCACACTTTGTGTATGGAGTCTCAGTTATTGAAGCATTGGTCTGGTATTGCTGGCTAAAATACTCTGCAGTGGTATATATGAGAACAAACATTTGAATAAACACATAGACGATATCACAATATTAAATATTACTGATGTCAAGTCTGTTTATTGTACGATAAGTCGATAATTTAATAATTATCACAGGCCTACTAATGACCCCTTCAAATCTAAACATAACAGCCTACTGTAACTAAAAGAAGACAGCCAGGAGGTAGCATAGACATGAGGACATTCAGAAATACTACCATCCACCCACTCCACCATCAACAGACCTGAGTTTACGCAAGCAAGATGCAGGATGAATAACAAGAGGCACCAGCATAACAGGACATTAGCCAGATCCTGTCAAAGTAAGCACACATAAGCACAGCTCTCCAGGGCTCCGACTGCATCCATGCCTTTTGGCTTATCACTCAATTACTAGTCCACTAAAGCCTGGAGCTGACAGAATCCGAGATTACTCGCCGTGTAGAGCTTCACATGCCGACAAGGTGGTAAAACGCATCTTACACGTGTCCCAAAAGGTCACGTCACAGAACATAAGAACACACTGAAGCCTTGTTTGTCTGTGGAAAGTGTTACAGGTCTGTTTGCCTCAAATACAAGAGATTTTCTCACCGTCACCTTCAGGGGTTTTGAGGTTTTCATTCATTTTGCCATGTTTTTTTTTTTTCACAACTGAATATGTTAGTGCTATTCTAATCATGAATCTACCTCAGCAGTTCTGCTCGGGTTACATGTGAGTGAAATTTACGCAGAGAAAGGCAGACAGTCGTTTGCTAAAAATCTGAATGCTAATGCTAACTTAATTCAGCTAACATTACTATTAAAGCCATGTATAGCTAATGTATTGATCTGTATATTTTAGCTGGAAAACAAAGCTTGTAAAGGGTATCAAACTGATATTAAGTGTGATAAGTAAGACTGATTGAATTATTTTGTTTCATTTTTGTGAGCAGAGTGTAAAAAATGAACTTAAACCTGCAGTTTGTTGTTTCTTCCTTTTGGATTTCTCCTCAGGACTGGGGATTGTGGGTATTTTCTGTTCCTCAGTTAGAGAAAACGAAATACTGAAATATGACTTTAAATAAATTAGTTATTGTTCTATATGAATTATTATGTCTCTTTACTTCATTTTCTGACAAATATTTTTTCATATTTCGCTACTGTAGAAACACAAAAATGTGTATCAGCTCAGGCCTAATTGTTTGTCATTTTGGACCTTTTAAACATATTTTAAATATATACATGTATTTTACATTTTAATATCCCAGCAGACACACAAACAAAGCCCATTTATCCCAGCATTGCTGTTCTAATCATAAATGTACCTCAGCAGTTCTACTCGGGTTACATATGAGTGAAATTTACACAGAGAAAGGCAGCAAGTTCTTTAATAGAAATGCTAGGGCCAATATAAGTGTGTCATATTAGGTTAATGTATTAATTTTGATAATTTTTTGTGAGTAGAGTGTAAAAAAATAACTTGTATTTGCAGTTTGTTGACTTTTTCTATTGGATATCTCCTCAGCAGTGGGGAATGTGGGCCTGCCGCTGTTGCTTAAAATATTCTCTGTTCTTCAGTTAGAGGAAAGACTGAAATATGACTTATAATAAATTTGCTATGGTTCTGTATAGATTATTCTGTCTCTTTACTTATTTTTCAGAGTTCTGTTGTAGAAACACAAGAGTGTGTATCAGCTCAGGCCTAATGATTTGTCCTTTTGCCAATTTTGAATAAATTAAATAGCTTAATATATTTTAAAAACATACATATATACATATATTGCACTTTTTAGTATCTCAGAAGTGCTATTCTAATCATAAATGTACCTCAGCAGTTCTAGAGTGTAAAAATGAACTTAAACATGCAGTTTGTTGACTCTTCCAATTATTTTTTTTCTCATCAGTAAGTAATGTGGGCCTGCCATTGTTGCTTGAAGTATTTTCTGTTGATCAGTTAGAGAAAACACTGAAATATGACTTCTGATTTATTCTGTCTTTTCTGAAAATATTTTCAGTCTCTGCTGTAGAAACACAAGAATGTGTCTCAGCTTAGGCCTAATGGTTAGGTCTTGTCAAACACAAGGCATTTTCAGGAGCATCCTGTGCTGTATGTGATTGACAGGCTTTTATAGCTTTCTTATAGCTATCAGCTATTTTTGGAGGGATGTAACACTTCAGTATGAGTATCTAAATAACCTTCACCTTCTGCATATGATCAGCAGCATAATAGCCTCGATCTGTTCAGCCCAGTTGTGTCCTCCTAGCAGGTGATTGATGGGAGCTTAGCTGGGTTTTACCAGCATCTAATGATTCCTTTAAAGGACAGAATGGCCTGAGACAGCCCCGAACAGTGATGTAGACTCTCACAAGGCATTCCTAAGTAATGGATGCAGCGGCTGGATCACGTAACCGATGGTCACGTAGCGTTCTAATGATCCATGGGGCATAAAAGTCTGAGTGCAACACATTTCAGGAATCATGGATAATTTGGGGCGCTTGTGTCTCAGCTCTGTTCTGGGGTCGGTGCCAGGGGGGCTTCTATTATGAATTACTTCGGGGTAGTGTTTTGTACAGATCAGTGCTACTTTTTTCTGAAGACAGCAAACACAGAGCATTATCAGTTCATCATCTCTGCTCACGTCTCTCTGCACCAGGCTTAGAGCAAGAGCACGCTCTCGTACAAGTGGCCACCTGGGTATAACTCTTATCGGTTTTACTGCAGCTTGGAAATGTACGTTACAATATCAAGTTCAGCTTCTCAGCTATTGAATTCAGAAAGGTGTGCAAAAAAAGGAATAATGCATGAGTTTGCTGGAAGCCGTTCAGTCTGATTGGCTGCCAAGCATTGATCCGGCAAATTCGCAAAGTTGTCACAACATTGTCTGCTTTCGTACGGTGTTGCTACTGTGCAGTCCAAATGTTGCACTGATAATTGTGGCACATCTGTTGGGAAAAAAAGGGGTGTGGCCACCATCACCCTGTTATCAGCACAACACAGGTATGAGTAGGGCAGGTATCGCTTAAAGATTTTAGATATTGATACTGATAAGATACTTTGGATTCAATACTTTTTTACATTTACATTTACACAGAAAAAAATGCTGAGTAAAATTTACTTTAAAAAAAGTTTCGCAACTTTCTGCATTTGCTTTTTTTAGTATACTAAAAAGAATGTATTACATGCCATCCATGTGATGAGAGAGTGTTATATGTGTGTTTTGACTAAAAATATAAAAATTTCAGGACTTATAATATATTATGTATCATAAATTATTTTAATACTGTATAAATGAAGTAATTGTAATGAGGTAATATTGTATGCAGAAATGAATTAAAGTTTACTAAAAGAAAGGATTGACTGAAGTTCAATTCACTTATTTACTCTATGGAAAATTCAAGTCTTGAAACCGAGTTGAAGTTACTTAAATTGATCTGAAATTAAATTTGCTTAAAAAAAAAAAAAAAGCAAATGCAGAAAGTTGCGGAACTTTTTTGAAGTAAATTTTACTCAGCATTTTTTTCAGTGTATGGCGTTTAGCTGACACTGTTATCCAGAGTAATTTACAAGGTTATTTCTTAATTACTTAAAAAGTAATTACAGTTATGATTAATGCTGCTTTTTCCTGTATTTTTGAGAGAGGGACAGTTATAATAGTGTAGTGTGATTTACTCCTGGCAGAGTGTAGTATTTTAGAACGTGTGAGTAAGTGAGACAGTGCAAATCAAGAGAGAAAGCAAGAGATAGCGTGGGTTTGAGCGAGAGACAGTGCAAGTGAGAAAGCGAGAGGTAGCGTGAGTTAGAGCGAGAGGTCTGTAACAAAGGGAAAAAAAACAATAAAAGGAAACGCGTTGTAGAAGAGCTTGACGTCTCGGCGAGGAGCTAACAAAACAGAGGGGTATTTATACTAACACAGACCAGGTGTGGGCAATCAGAAGCTCGGAGAGCGTGAATGCAACAGCTCATATGATCACTCAGGAAAGGTCCGGTGTGAGTGCATGCAGGGGGTTGGAGTCTTTAATGTGTGAAACGTGTGAGTCCAGAGCATGCAGACTGACAAATATGTTTAAAACAATGTTTTATTTGATTCATATTTGTTAATTTATGACATTTAGATATTTTATATTTCTATTTGAATATCAGAATATTTAAATATTTAAAATTAATTGCCCTATAAAAGGGTATAACTACCTTATTATACTGATATATTACCACTGTATCAGTAGCATGTAATAACAGTTTCAGTCTGGGATTTTGAATAATACATCGTCCCAAAATGTAGAATGAGCTTTCCAGGAAATAAAGCAGACTGGCGCTTAACATGAAAAAGATCAGTCTCTCTAGTTTAACAGGGAATGTGAAGCATGCTGATGTCTAATATAGCTGTGAAGATTAATTAAGTTTAAAGTGGGATGTCACGAACATGTCAACACAATCATGTTCACTCTTAACGTGTTAATCACTGCGGTGTCAAATCAGTGCAGCGTGTTCAGATTTCCATTCCAGATGATTCTATTTCAGTTTAATTCAATCAATGTTTACTGGCTGTGAAGAAGAACGGCACAAAATGATATGTCGTAATTCAAAGTTTATTTGTCACATACATACGGCCTTAACTTACACCCTGCACAAGGTGTGTTGTGACGCTAATTGCTTATCTTATACCCCAGCAACAGTATATTTTTACACCTTCCGCCTGTGTTGTTTGATGTTCTATGTTGAGGGGTGTGGTGGTCAGGAAATGAGGTGTGCCACAGGTGCTCCACTGACTGAATACAACCTAGACAACAGTCAACAGTCAGATGCAGGTGCAACACACGCATGCACCCCAACATGTTATGCACAAAAGTACATGCAGCAGTACACAAACCCAATTTTAACTCAGTGATAAACAGAATTCAAATAATCAAAAAAATATTCCAATAAAACACTGTTTTTACAGAATTAACAACCTCAAAGTAACTCCACACTTTATTGGTAGAATTTCAAAAGCCCTGACATTTAAAACGAGGCGCTGTCATCTTGAAATTAAGTCATGATTAGTCTAGAATAGGTAAAATAGGTGACGTAATGGGCCTTATATTGTTTAATATCAAGATATATATAATTGAAAAAAGCATTTTCAAACATTTGCAATTAATTTGTTTTCCAATATCGTGCGGCCCTAATCAGAACATTAACCCTCCATGCTCGGAACCAATAGGCTCTACAGAGGAACGATGGAAAAGAGGCCTGTTAGTAGATAATGAGCTTAATCAACATCCTCTTGATCCACTATCGCAAAGTATCTCTTACAGATTCTGTGGTTCCTTCTACAACTTGGACAAAAGTCAACAGTCAGATGTTAATTGCTATCTTGCAATTTTTACAGAATTAACAAGCTCACACTTCATTGGTTGAATTTCTAGAGCCCTGACATTTAAAACGAGGCACCGTCATCTTGAATTTAAGTCACAATAAGTCTAAGAAGATATAGAATAGTTAGGATAGGGGAGTGATCTTAAGGTAGAACAAACTTAAGGTACTTATTCAGGTGATGAGCACTAAATAATAGGGAGGATTCCTAAATTATGTTCCTATCTTAAGGTACTGTAATAAAAACATTATAACCCTCCATGCTCAGAACCAATAGAGCTTAATCAACATCCTCTTGATCCACTATCATAAAGTATCTCTTACAGATGTTGTGGTTTCTTTTACAACCTAGACAACAGTCAACAGTCAGATGTTAATTGCTATCTTGGCCACAAATTGTTATGAGGGGCTCAAATTGGGTGAGGAGCTCAAACAAATTGGTAGAAATTCTGAAGTACCTTCCTGTCTTTTCAATAAACTATCTGTGCACTTTCAAAGCTTTTGGTGCCTCATTTTAAATATGAGAGCCCTCAGAGTTCTACCGATGAAGGTGGAGCTCTTTTGAGCTTGTTAATGGTGTGAAAATTGCATTGCATGGGCAGCTTTATGCCCCTATCTCTAGCAAGCTCTGTAAGCTTGTTGGGAGCAGGAGTAAACACGGGGTAAACGCATGGCCTCCATCCACATGGTTGGGCACGTGCTTGTAAACGTGGGCACGTGGCAAAAAGCTGCGCAGATATTTCCAGTTACAGCTGAATTCACGCTTTTAATCCCAGAACAACAACACTCTTATTTGCCTTTAAAAAAGACATGCCTAATTAAAGGGCAGATTACTGTTGTTTTTTTTAATATTACGATATATATCGTCGAAAAAAGCATTTTTCCAGTATCGTGCAGCCCTAATCAAAACATGAACCAATAGGCCCAAGAGGCCTGTTAGTAGATAATGAGCTTAATCAACATCCTCTTGATCCACTATTGCAAAGTATCTCTTACAGATAGATGTTGTGCTTCCTTCTACAGCCTCCATAATATTAGCCTACTGTAGTGTACAGCAGCTTAGTGACAGCCAGAGCTTTTCACCAGCACGGTTACTGGGCGTGAATCCGTGCCGCTGTGGCGGGGGGCCACGGTGGGGCCCGGTGCTGTGCCCGCTGTGCCGGGTTGAAGAGGCTGTGAGTGGGCTCTGCATAATGAGCGCAGAGATGTTAGGGGCTGCTGCATTATTAATAGCAGGGCTGGAAGTGTGAACGGTGTTGATTTCTGAGTTGCGTCTGCGCGGAGAGACGCACGCTTGGGGGTGGGGGGGTGGTGAGGGGTTTAGGAAAGTGGCTGTTTTGATTATCATTGTCGCAGGGGTGCTGGAATGATGGCGCTGGAGAACACTGCTCTTAAATCAGAGTCTCTCCTGAGCATGATTCGAGTGTGGCGCTCGGTGATTGCGTGGCTGTCTTTAAGCAGGAGTGAGTGTTGGTGGTGATGATGATGGGTGGATTGAAATGCTTTACATTGAATGACAGTAATAGCAGTGGTTGACAATAACACACCTCTTCTTGTAATTCACTCAGCCTGAGGCGATGCGCGCGTGCATGTGCACCGAGTTCCCGAACACTTGATTGCTCTGTGTGACTTTAGAGCTGCCAGTACTTTGTAACCCATTATTAGTATCGGGCAGAACACAGCGGAAAAAAAAAAAAAAAAACAATGCTGGATGGAACGTCGGAGGACATAAGTTGTCATTTATATGCATTAAAAACGCTACCAGTTTTTTTATTATAGTAAATAATTTAGCACATATTTTTGCATTTGCTTATGTTTGATTGATATTGTTTCCTATGCATTGTTTTCAGTCTAAATGTCTGTGAACACCCTTCTAACGAATGGGTTCTGGCAATTACTTTACTCTGGAAGTTGAGCCCATTGATGTCACTGTTGGAAAAAAAAAAAAAATATATATATATATATATATATATATATATATATATATATATATATATATATAAATATATTTTTTAAGCCATTGAAGTATGACCCCACATATAAAACTTAAAGAACTCGTATATTTTAAAACTATTGAATCAGTGTTAAGAAGAAAGAAGTTCAGAAGAAAAGAACAGTTGATTTAGATTATTTACTTTTTTCAATTTTTTTAAGTTTATTTCTAATTTTCTTATAAATGTCTGTGAACACCCTTCTAACGAATGGGTTCTGGCAGCTACTTTACTCTGGAAGTTGAGCCCATTGTTAATACAGATGTGCAAATGAAAGCATATACTCAGCTTAGCTTATCTAAGGTTATCGCTGTTGAAAAGTTTTTTTTTTTTTTTTTAAGCCATTTGAAGTATTTGAAGAACTTGAAGTATGACCCCACATATAACACTTAAAATACTAGTATATTTAAAAATATATTGAATCATTGTTACTATAAGAAAAGAACAGTTGATTTTGATGATTTTCTTTTCTTTTTTTTAAGATTTATTTCTGATTTTCTTATAAATGTCTGTGACCACCCTTCTACTTTACTTCAGAAGTTGGGCTCAAGGCTGATACAGGTGTGCAAATGAATGAACATACTCAGCTTAGCTTATCTAAGCTTATCGCTGTTTTTTTTTTTTTTTACTGTTTAGAAAGGACCCTCTGGAGCAGATTATCATGAACATAGACTATTGTTACCAGGCCTAATAAAAACAGCATTGAGCTGTGGACCAGTGGACCTTATTTTATGGATTTTATGGATCCAAAATCTACCAGCAAGCATTTGTTGGACAGTAGAGACAGTTAGTTCAACAAAAGCAGAATAAACTCTTTAAACACATTTTGATGATTATTTTTAGATAAAAGTCCAAATAAACTAATATCCCAAACAGAATCAGTTATTATAATTTTTTAATGTGTCATATTATTGAGTTGTCTCTTTATTTCAGCACTTGATCGTCTATCTGTTTCTAACGCTTACATATTCAGCGGATTAGAACTGAAATTTGTCACTCAGTCCTTTTTTCTTTTTTTTTTTTTACCGCCTCCCCCAATTAACCACAGATATAAACACCCAAATATCAGAACACGTCATCGGCAAAGCGACGGTGACATCTCCAGCAAAGCCAGAGCCTATTTTCAGATGTATTAATTGGTCGGGGAGGTGTTGTGCGGTGGTTCGTGCTCTGCACACCTCATACCATAAATCTGTTTCTCCTCACTGAGTCATAGCTGCTAAACTCTCTCTCTCTCTCTCTCTCTTTCACAAACACACTCACTCTCTCTTTCTTTCTTTTTTCTTTCTTTCTTTCTGTCTCTCTGTCTGTCTAACCGTCTTCTCCCTTCCCTCCCTCTCTCTTTCTCTCTCTCCCTCAGTAAAGTAGGTCTTTAAAAGCTCTCCTGGACGTGCCCTTCAGCAGGGCAGCCCTCACTGACTGGACACACCTCAGGGTCTGGGTCTGTCCATCTGTGCCGGGTTTTTAAGTGGGAGCCGGGGCAGCTGCAGTGATGTGCAGACAGGCCTGATTGCCCCTTGTCTAGCGTGTCAGGGGGCTGTAGAGAGGCAGAGTGATCGCTGTCTGCCATCAGCCCTGCTCCACACGCGTCTCGCAGCGCCCCCCCGACCAGCCGTTCTTCACGTTAAATTGCCCCACACTTTCTCCTCTTTCAGATAAGGCTTCTAATTGGAATTCTTAATGAATGGAGCCTCTTTGTTTGTCGTCCAGAAGCGAATCACAATTAGTCAGTGATCTAAATGGAAGCAGACTTTTTAGAGCTTTTCTGGAGATTGAATTTTAATGGACGTTATGGAGTGAGGGGATTGTTTTGGACAGTTGCTCACGGTTATATAGGCTTCTATAGTTGGTCTGGTTGGACCAGTGTGCTGAGATTGAGATGCTGCTGAATTACCCATTGCTGAGTTCACATTACCAGGCTGAAGTGATTTAAATCTGATTTTTTGATCAATGTGGCTCAGATCAGATTTTTTTTATGGCTGTTTTTTAAATCTGATTTTTAAAAAAATTACTTTGAAAAATGAAAAAAAATTCTTTGTTGCTCAATGTGTCTCAGATCAGATGGCTGTGTGAACGTGCCAAATCTGAGCGCTGTCCAATTTTTTTCTATTTTTTAAAGATTTGACTCACTTTCCTATGTAGTCCTAAATTGGGGTTGCTAAGGTGTTCTTAGGTCGTAGCTACGATTTTGCTTAGGTCATTGCTATGGTGTTCACATTACCTGGCTGAAGTGGCTCAAATCAGAGTGACTCAAAACCGATTTGTTGCTCAATGTGGATCAGATCTGATTTTTTCAAATTTTCAAGATTTGAGTCACTTTCATTTGTGGTCCTTAATCGGATACGTATTAAATCCATAGACATGCAACATAAATGTGAACAGTCAAACAATCGGAATTCATGCATCTTTTTGCTTTTACACATTAGCTCTACATGCTTCTCTCTCGTACACACACTCTATCTCTTGGTGCAGCTGTGCAGCTATAGCAGCAAATGCAAACCACCTGGCCTTTTTCACCTCCTCGACCTGAGCACGAACTTATGACTTATTGTATTTGTGCAAAGATGCATCATATAAAACAGGAGAGGAGGTCTCCTCATGTTTTTTTTTTTCCCCATGTGCTCCCTAGCACATGGCCGTGTTGTTTTTTTCATGTCTCCTTCATTGTCTCTGCTTTAGTCTTTTGTGTTCCTACGTGTCTCGTTTGTAACTCCGCCCATTGTTACCTTCCCCAGTTGTTTCCTGTTTCCTGTTTCCATGTGTAATTTTAGCCCCTTTGTTTCTACCGTGGTTGCTTGTTCCTTGTTTTAATCCCCAGTTTATTATTTTTTTTGTTATTAGTCCTGTCCGTTGATTTTTCCTGTTTTCATGTTCAATTTGGTTTATTTCTTATTTCTTATTAAAATATTACTTGCTTTTACGCCCGCCTCCTCGTCTCCCTTCTGCTCCAACCCTGACAGTAGGAATCACGGTGGTCTGAAGTATTTGTTCGGCCAATTGGTTTAGAATGTTGCATCACTGCGTCATAACTAATTTGCATAAAGTTGAGAAACTCAATTTGTTACTTGTCACAAAATTGTGGCTACAAATCACGTCCTTCTGCAAGATATTGCTACTCGCTTGTCACTTTGTCTTCTGCCAGTGTGAGGTTAGAGTGTATAGAGCATTTCTTGAGCTCTATTTAACCACTCAATACTGTAATTTAATGTAAATTCATCTAATTATTATCAGAAAGTAGTATTGGCAGTCTATTGGCAGGTATATGTTTGGGATGGTTAGGTTGCCAATTTTTTGAACCCTAAAAAGGGGTTGTACACCTAAAAGGGTTAAGATCCTCTAGTATAAAGGGGATGCATGTGTCTTCACAGTTGGGGGGAGTCATGTTAGTCATGCCCACTAAGTGTCAAAAAGACAAAAAAAATGTGAGTGGTGTTCAATCAGTGTGAACGCAGTTAAAAAAAAAATAAATAAATAAATGGGAAAGACCTGCTGCGTGATTGACAGTCTAAAATAAAATCAAGCTATTCTTTAGCAGACTGCCCAAAGATAAAGAAGTGAGCAGCTAATGGATCACTTCTGGAATCCAGCCACTCAAATGTGTAAAATATGCTTTTAGGCTCTGCGTTGTGCAGTGAGTGCTCCTCAGTCCTGGTACTGGAAATAGCACTGCCCCTCAGGTTTACAGTTTATGAAGTTGTGAAAAAAGTATGACAAAAAAAAGACTAAAATTTGGGCGAAGAACCAAGCTCCATCATTACCCCACATACTACAAAACCCTTCTCTTTCTTCACCTCTTCCTTGTTATGAAATTCATACCCCACCGCTAGAGGGTTCGGCTTCAATCTCAATCATACAAAGCCTCACAGAACTCCGTCCCAAGTTTCTCGAGTTCCACCTTCCATGAGCGTGGTCCACACGCCGCCAAATACTCAAATCTGATTTAAAACTGCAAGGCATAAATTATATTTTCAAGAGAAAAAAAAATTGGGAAAAGTTTAGGAATCCATGTGGAAATAGCAAACATACATTTATATGTTTAATTTATATGTTTACTGTTCATACCCTTTTTCTCTTATGTAAAACAGCTGGACCTACCTTCAATTCCAGAATGAGAACGGTTCTTAAGTCTTAACTCATATTATTAAAATAAATTAAGCGTTTTGTTCTTAATATTGGAGACTGGGTGCATGATTGGATGATTAAAGGTTAACGGGTGCAGAGGATATTTTGCTTGTTAGGAAAAAAAAAAGGTTTAGTTTTCCTTTTTTTTCCCCCTTTTTTCACCCTTGGTTTAGTTTTGTTTTTAGTATTGTTATTAATATTAGTTGATCACTAATTCTTGATGTATGGTTATGCATATGTACTGGGCAAGTTATGAACATATCTATGCTGTAAATGCCAAGTACTTAAAAACCTCAATAAACAAAGCTTATAAATAATAATAAAAATAATAATAATGTTGCCCAAAGGAAATGAATGAAAAAAATACTCTTTTAATAAGTGTACAACAGGATTGTACAAATACAGTAAGAATATAAATATGCAAATATACTTATTTACAGTACATTTTCTTACACATACAGTATATAATATTTTTATTCATGACCATTATATATCTCTCATTGTCCTGGATGTAGGCTTGTCTGGTAACATTATTTAAAAAAGAAATAAACAAATGAATACATTGAAAAGGTACAGTATGGTGTGGTGTAATAGGTAAAAAAATTAGTTTGTTGCCTGAGAGCAACACTATGCCATAGTAACTGAGATTACCTCAGTGTATTACCTCTGTATATATTTTTTTTTTCTACAACAGTTACCTTACCTACCCACTTACAGCTTACTTTCTCATTCCTACTTCGGTAAATTAAACATCTGCCTTGGCGAGCATATTCAAGATCTGCCATGCTCAGTCCAGCATGAAGACTCTGACATGTTTTGCTGGACTTTTTTTTCCACCGGCTCGGCGAGGCTGATTTCTTTTTTTGCCCGGCGCAAATGTATTCTCTTCATGTGCTGATGAGGTATCATAACTTGTCAAACGCCATACACTTGGGTTCAAAGTGCTGGCTGCCTCTTTGATTTACAGTCAGCTCATCAAACAGATGGTAATGCACTAGTTTTGCCCACTTGGACTGTCAGTGTGTGGGCTATACTCTGCCAGACTGACTGACAGATAAAAAGCAGGCTAGTTCTCCCAGGAGCCCCTTTAGAGGTAATTGAGTTAAGAGTCAAAACCAGACCCGTGTTTGGACGGCGAGGTAGCCGGTATCGGGAGCCTGCTTCTCCACCTTATCTCCCCGCTGTGAATGATGGCAGAGGGCTCCTGATTAGACAGGGTCTGTAACTGATGTTGGTTTTTGTGATTTGGGGGCGGACGAGGGTATATGTGAGGCGTCCTGATAAAAGTGACTCATGATAAATGGTGGAAGGCTCAGCCGGGGCTTTTGGCAGCGCTCACTGGGGCATTTTTAGAAGCTTAATGTTAAATTGCAGTGGTGTGCAGTGAGGCCCTTCTAACCCTAAGAGAAGGGGTGACAATAGGTGCATGTAAATTACATAATATTTAATCAGGAAATATGCTTTATAGTTATTGTAAATTGTAAGGATATATTTTATAAATTAACTAAAATAAAAAACAGCAACTATTTTTTTTTATTATTATTCTGCGTTTTTTAGTTGCTACAAGACATTTATCTGATGGACAGCTGTTCTAACCAATCAAAACTGCTTTTTAAAATGGCTTCTGCCCCCTTGTGTCTGTGTGACCCTTCTACTGATTTTTTTTTTTTTTTGAAGGTTGTGGTAATGAATCTATTTGCATAGTCATAGGACAATCTAACCAATCAGATACATGATTTTCAATCCGAGGGCTGGGCCATGACTGTCTAACCCCTTCTCAGCAGCGTTCTGATGAAGGTGCTACGTATGCATTGGTTAGTAACAAAACGAAGCGCTTGCTGGATTAGTTCAGTAGTTAGCGAACTATCATGGAACTGCGACTGTAAATCAGACAGATATTGTGTTGTATCTTATTAAAAAGCCTTTTTTTCAAGGCTGTCCTTCAATGTGAAACTAATTCACAATAATAGGCCGCCTGACTGGTGAGTTTTTGTGTGTACCTAATGTTTTGGCTGACCTGGCGCACAGGTGTTGGAAAATGAAACTGAAACACCTGTCATTTTAGTGTGGGAGATTTCATGGCTAAATTGGAGCAGCCTGGTGGTCAATCTTCATTAATTGCACATTGCACCAGTAAGAGCGTGTGAGAGTGTGAAGGTTCAATTAGCAGGGTAAGAGCACAGTTTTACTCAAAATATCACAATGCACACAACATTATGGGTGACATACCAGAGTTCAAAAGAGGACAAATTGTTGGTGCACGTCTTGCTGGCGCATCTGTGACCAAGACAGCAAGTCTTTGTGATCAAGTATCAAGAGCCACAGTATCCAGGGTAATGTCAGCATACCACCAAGAAGGACCAACCACATCCAACAGGATTAACTGTGGACGCTGTAAGAGGAAGCTGTCTGAAAGGGATGTTCGGGTGCTAACCTGGATTGTATCCAATAAAAAACATAAAACCACGGCTGCCCAAATCACGGCGGAATTCAATGTGCACCTCAACTCTCCTGTTTCCACCAGAACTGTCCGTAGGGACAATAAATTATTGTGGTTTAAACACAAATGAGTGATCTGGGTTGAACGGCTGTAAGTTACAGTACTTGTAGGACAATTAAGCATTGATTGTTGTGGTCTGTTGTACAGTAAATGGTACTTTTGTAGTTTCTAGCTGTGTTTGTGGGCTGATAATGTGTATTAAGTTCATGTAACTAAGTGAAGACTGAGAATATGTAGTTATTGTAATATTTATTCATGTGTAGGTCAGATGTGTGTGTGTGTGTGGGGGGGGCTTGCTTGCAGACAGGGTACCCACTGTATTAACTGCACGTCACTGTTAAAACGGTCGTAGTCTAACGTGGGCCATCTCCGATTTCCACTGTTGTGCCTTGCCAAAGCCGTTTGCGATTCCCGTCCATCAGTTTATTTTTTATATATATTTTTTTGTTGTTTTGCATCTATTCCCTGTTTAATGGGAAGTAAAGTGAAATGCAGGGGAGGGGGAGGGCCACATTCATCAGAGCCCGTCTCCATCCAGCCTGAGCTCAGCCTGTCTCCTGTCGGAACATTTCATCTTTGATAATAATCCCAACAAATTGAATTTCCGTTCCCGGGTCTGCTTACGCATTCCTGCAGTGGTCCTGCAGTGGAACGGCCCGTTGGAGAAGCAGCATGCAGATGAGAGCGCCGCTGCTTTTCTGGCTACAGCTCACAAGCGAATAGAAAGTGATGGCACCTTGGAGTTGACGTGGTAAAGCAGCAAAGGTGTGGAGGACTGGCCATTTGCACCTGGTTTTAATGAGCTGTAAGCACCTCAAAATGTGATTGGATTACAATCGAATCACTCAAACCAACTTTGTTTGAAAGGTGTTTAGAGATGGATCTCAAACAGGTCCTGAGTCTTAAACTCCATCTGCTAGTGAAGTTTCCATTTGCTACACTGTTAAAAGTATCTTAAGTAAATTAAAGTAAAAAAAAAATTGTCAATAAAAGATGGTAAAATTACAGTAATTCACTGTGGAGAAAGATTACAGCAAATTACTGAATACAAAGAACAGTTTCTGCATAATAAAATAGATTATAATATTGTAAATGTTGTACTTTGAATGTTTGGGGTCTTTAGTTGCTAAAGAAGTGATACAAAATGATTACTGACATAATGCTGTAAAATAATAGCTGCCCACATTGTAAAGACGCTCACTGTAACATGATAACTGATATAGAGCATAAAGTCATGCTTGACAGTAAAACAATATTCATAGGATATCCCAAGATGCATTGCGTTCTACAGTTTTAAAACAGAACATCACTAAACAGATATTTACTGTATGATTTTACTGTAAAAAATACAGGAATTAGGAATATAGAGTGTAGTATTTCCCCACACCCTCGACTGAAAGAGAAGGAAAAGAGAAGGGTGGGCGAACTCAGATGATTGGGCAGAAATTCAGGCAGCTTTGGAGGTGGGTGCGAGGTTGTTCGACTCACAGGTAGAGAGAAAGTTACGGTTTATATAGGGAGAAGAGTGGGAGGAGTAAGGGCTTGGATCAATCTCCCAAAAATAAGTTATATAACTCCACTTAGT
This sequence comes from Astyanax mexicanus, assembly GCF_023375975.1. Taxonomy (NCBI): domain Eukaryota; kingdom Metazoa; phylum Chordata; class Actinopteri; order Characiformes; family Acestrorhamphidae; genus Astyanax; species Astyanax mexicanus. The sequence continues at coordinate 55,419,350 of NC_064410.1, read as the reverse complement.
AATGTTATTTCAATATTAAACACATTAAACAATGAAGTATATGCTTAGTAAATAGTATATTAGTATAAAAACTGAATATTACATTAGATCATTTACATGGTCTGCATGTGCACAAAATGCAAGACTTCCAATATTTTAAAATGGATTTTAAGACACTTAGAAGACTATCTTACACCCTGTACCAGGTGCATCACGATGCTCATTGCTACCTTCCACCTGCGCAGTTTGAATAGCAAAATATTTACAATAGTGGTGGTCTCAAAATGAGACGTGTTTAGGTACATTTCTGGCATATTGCTATCTTGGCAATGGAAAACGCAGGTTTTGCAGGTGGTGCATCTTAGTGCACTTTGGATTTTGCCCTGTGTGAAAGCAAACCAGACCAATCTAAACCAAACCAAAGGAATCAAATGAAGCTTACGACCTCTTTACAACCTGATTCAGAAGAGGATCAAACTAGAGCAACTAAAGATGACAAAGACCCTCCTTAATGACAAGTGTGTACAGAATCCAGTCAGTGTATCTGCAGACACTTTTTAGATACAAAATACGCATGTTAAAGTCAGATGTAAACAGACCCTTAGTGTCTGTACCGCAGAGAATGTCAAGGGAAGCAGTCAGGACAATATTACTGCTTCTCATGAGAAACGGGGCTGTGATTTATCTTTACTATTCAGTTTTGAATATTAAAGAAGATTCCAGAAGATGCTATCTGGGACCGCGGTGTGCTCCCACCAACATTTCATTTCCTCATGGGATGATGCAGCACTTTTTTGTCTGCTTTCTTTTCTGTCCGCCCCCTCCGCCCCGTCCGTATTTATGCGTGCTTGATTTAATCACGTCTGAATGAGAATTTTCAGGAGACTTGTTGGCATTCACAATAGCGCCCATTCCCACTGCAGATCAAAGCAAAAGTGTCTGAAGTGCAGTGTGCCGTCACCGAGCACCCCTCCCTTCCCCTCCCTCCCTCCCCCGTTGAGTCGGTACACCAGGAGCACTTATCTTCAGACAACAGGGGGCTTTGTGGCTCTTTTTCAACGGGCCTGATGGAATTAGACGCACATGGAGCGGCCATATTTACAAGAGCACCTACAAGGCTGGATATGAGCAGCTGCAGGTTGTGCTCTTCGGGTTCTCTCTGAAAGCCACTGAGAGCTGTACTGTAGCCTCCTCTTTCACACACTGTAGTCGCTACAAGGACATCTGGAAACATGTTTTTGGCTTTGAAGCATTTTGCGCTGCAAGGTTGTGTTCCTTCAGCTGTTCGGTGCTATTGTACACTGCCTGACCAAAAAAAAAAGACACACACTTGTAATATTTGGTTGCTCCGCCTTTAGCTTTGATTTGATTGTTTCAATAAGCTTCTGCAATGTCACAAGATTTATTTTAATTTGGCAGCACGTTGGCTTAGTGGTTAGCACATTCGCCTTCCAGCACTGGGGTCATGGGTTCAAGTCCCTACCTGGGTGTATTTCAAATTTTCTTCTCATGTCTGCGTGGGTTTCCTCCCACAGTCCAAAAACATTGACGTGGTGAAGCAGCAGAGGTGTGAATATCCAAGAATATCCAATATCCAAACAGATAAATTGTATATTCTAAATTGCCCAGAAAAATAAAATACTATAAATTGATTTGGTGTGTTTTTGTAAGTTTTTGTGGTTTATATGCATGACTGTACCCAGATATGGATTGGTTAAGAGTACGCTGTGCGCTATTGGCTGCCGCTTCTCACCGGTGTGTGGATGAGTGCTGAACATAAATGGTTGTGTGTAAAATGTGTAAATTGTAAAGCGTCCTTAGGGTTTCTAGAAAGGCGCTAAATAAATTGAACTTCATTCATTCATTCATTATTAGTTTAATCCAGTGTTGCATTATTCATTTTTCACCAAGATCTTGCAGCAGCATTGATGATGGTAAAGTCTGACCAACAGCTGCACAAAGCAGCTCTTCTCCATCCAGCACATCCCAAAGATTCTCAATGAGGTTAAGATCTGGACTCTGTGGTGAACTCTCTCTCAATCCATGTGTGAAAATGATGATCTCATGCTCCCTGAACCCTGAACTCTTTCACAATTCCAGCTCCATGAATCCTGGTATTGTCACCTTGGAATATGCTCTTGCCATCAAATAAGAAAAAATCTATTGATGGAATAACCTGGTCTATATTCAGTATATTCAGGTAGTCAGCTGACCTCATTCTTTCAGCACATACTGTTGCTGAACCTAAACCTGCAGACCAACTGCAGCATCAACCAACCCCACATCATTTACTAAGTTAAATCTAAGTGGAGACTTTTATTTTGGCATGGCAGAGCGTCTGTGGAACTAGAGCAAGTACTCCAAACTCTATACACTTTCCCCCTGCTTACGTTTCCTTCCCATATTTTTTAGTGTTCTTGAAATTACAAGTGTAATGAGTTAAGTTATAGATTTTGCTACTTTGTGCAATGAAATAAAATCATGACACTTTAATATTAACACTATTACATAACAACTAAAAACACCTATGTAAAATGTGCTTTATTTCTGCCAAAAACACTTGAAACTCTTTATTCAAGTGTGCTTGCTTGTTTGGAGTGTTTTGATGAGTCCTCTAGGTTTATAAAAAAAAAAAATTCAGTGAGCAATTAGCTCACAAAAAAAAAAAAAAATAGTATGACTCTTTATTATGACTAAATGTATTATGACATTTTTTTCCCATAGATTAGATGCACATTTCTTGTTGTGATAGTATTTTTCCTATATATTAGATATTATTATATTATTATTTTCCACTCAGTAGTTAGGACTCACATCTTCTTACATAATTTTATCCGTTAGGGCTGCAACTAATGATTCATTTAGTAGTAGACTAAACTGATGATTTTTTTTTTATTAGTCGTTTAGTCATCGATTATTTATGTCAAAATAATATTAATAATAATAATAATAATAATAATAATAATAACACTAATAATATATTTTATTTGAGGGCGCCTTTCTTGGCACTCAAGGTCACCTTACACATTATCATAGGACAAAACCGAAAAATAAAATATGCAACAATAGAAATATAGAATACATAGTAAATAGTAAACAATAATAAGATGTAAAAAATACTCAGTAAATAAAAATACACAATAGAAATCAGTATAAAAATAGAGTTAAGATGAAGTGCAATTACAGTTTATATGCAATTTTAAACAGGTGAGTTTTTAGCTTGGATTTGAATTGTGGCAAAGAATCTGAATTACGGAGATCAGGTGGGAGTCATGGGGGTCATGCAGTTTATTGCTTCAAAACTATAGAAACAGCTGAACATGGGATTTAAATGCCCTTTTAAATGAATGCCCATAAGATGTTTAAATATGGAACGTTCTGATATTAGTGAATAAAAAAAAAGTGTGAACTGAAAGAGGTAGGGGGCTGAACATGCTAGGAGGAGAACACTAAATGGCAGTTCTGTTAAAAATCAACTAACATGTTTCTGGCATGGCAGTTGCGTTATGCTGAATAATTTGGGATGTATAATGATTTTGGATTGGTGTGGAATTACCAAATAGTGAACTTAATCCCCACAAGATAAAACACTTCGACACTTAGACAGAAGCACCACTAGAAAGGCATATTTCTAAATTGACAATCTTCTCATTTTAAGGAAAAGAAAGGAAAGTACACACAGAAAGACGTATCAGATTTTGAAGACTTGTAACCAAATATTTATGACCAAAATCTCATTCATTTACACAGACATGCCAGATGTCACTGACTTGTGGGATATGGGTGTTGGATCTCCTGCAGTGAATGTTGATGTGATTTCTGACTTCTGTTGAGTTGCTTGTGTTTTTGCACGGACAATTCTAGCCAGCCATTTATTAGCAGATAATGAGAAATGGCTGAAATACCAAAAAAAAAAATAGGAAAGCTTTCATTCCTCAAATAATGCAAAGAAAACAAGTTCACATTCATAAAGTTTTAAGAGTTCAGAAATAATCAATATTTGGTGGAATAACCCTGGTTTTTAATTACAGTTTTCATGCATCTTGGCATCATGTTCTCCTCCACCAGTCTTACACACTGCTTTTGGATAACTTTATGCTGCTTTACTCCTGATGCAAAAATTCAAGCAGTTCAGCTTGGTTTAATGGCTTATGATCATCCATCTTCCTCTTGATTATATTCCAGATGTTTTCAGTTTGGTAAAATCAAAGAAATTCGTCGTTTTAAGTGGTCTCTTATTTTTTTATTTTTTCCAGAGCTGCATATATATAGTGGCATGATTTATCCCAATAAAACATATCATCTTGTCATATCACCCACTCTTAGAGGTTTCTGAGAGGCACTGCTCTGAATATGTGAGAGTTAGAGAGAAAGAGAGATTGATATTAACTGAAAAATGGATTCTTCCTCTCATCTTCACAGCATCAAAGAACAATAAGAATCACAAGGCGAGAAGCGCGAATCAAGCTGTCAGAGAAGAGCTGGCAGCAAAGAAAGGAAATGCGCTTGATGAAAAATTCATTGATACTGATGGCGGTAGCGCAGTACATTAAAACAAGGTGTTCTTTGCTCCTGGTCGTGCTGAATTCATTCGGATGCACTCTTTTTTCCTGTTGCTATTTCTGTAGACAGTGGCTACCGCTAGGCTTCCAGAGTTTGGCAGAGTTTGTTCTGGTGCTGAGGGACGTGATTATAGAGTGCAACCTTTAGCTTCATATTGGAAGGACTTCTGTAAGCAGCAGTGGGTTTGACTCCAGTTGTGTTCAGGCACGTGTTTGGTCACTAAACTGTTGAATTTTTGGCCAAAACCCATTTCTTTTATGTGCCTCTACCTCTTGTTTTTTCACTGGAAGTAGTTGAAATCATCCACCTAAGAAATTGGGGAAAGCCTTTAAGGACTCGATACGTCGTCAAAATTAAATAATAAAAAAAAAAAGAACGGCTTTATTGGCCGCTCTGTAGATGACCCTGCTGGTCAGAATGGTTCATAAGTTCATAAACCTTACCGTTGGAGTTACTTTCAACAATTATTTATCACTGTCAGCTCCACTTCCTCTGTGATGGGAAGTTGAGGTTAGTTATTCATAGATTCTTGTTTGAATTTCCCTAATCCACCTTAAATCATGACTGAAGAATGAACTGATAGCTGATGCATCATTTAAGGTGGAACATACAATTTAGCTAGCTTCAAAAAAACAAATCAAAGGAGCTGCAATAGAATAAAATGCTCTATTTAAGTGATCTATAGGCGAGCTGCTAACTGTGCACCATGCAACTTGATTTAGGGTGTGTCATTTTTGTCTTTGCTATCGTAACGACAGGTAAAGTACGCTGTGTGCAGCTCGAAACAGGCAAAAGACATGTGCTAATTCTCTTATTTAATCATGTGTGTGTCTTTGGTGTAACATGAAATCAACCAATCAGTGTGTCACTTGTCATTCCCTTTAAGAACCAGCTGAGCTCTGACTTTGGCAGATTGCTATTTTAACAGTGAGCATCACGATGCGTCTTGTGCAGGGTGTAAGATATGGGAGATTTAACTAAACTAGGGTCTTAAATTGGGAGATGCAGTAGTGTTCCCAATAGATTTATCTATTTGTATAGCACACTGCTGCTAGCTAGCTAGCTACTGGGATGTATTCTACTAAAGCATAACTACTTTTTATGCTTGTTATGAAGAAAAGGTCCATAACATTCAATTAAAAATTTACAAAAAAAAAACTCTCTCATACTAAGAGGAAGAGACCAAAGTAGAAACCAAGTCAGAGGAACCCATCCTCCTCAGGTCCAACCAGACAGTACAAATAAATAACTGAATAAAAACAACGGTAGAGAGAGATAATGAATAGCTATATATATAATATAAAAACAGGGTTTTCATATTTTTGTAAAGGACTCCTTCCGCTAAAATCTTTTTTTTTTCTTGTTGTATGTTCTTCAGCCTCCCTTGTTTGCAGTAGCTAGTAAAAGAAAGATCCTCAGAGATACAAGTTGATCAGGAAAGGCTCTGAAGTCTACGTCAACCAGTGAGTCAAATGGCGTTGCGGCGGGCAGTCTCTACTTGCACTCGCACATCGGCACTGATAACATTGATTATAACATGATATGATAAGAGTTAGGCGTTCTTTGCTGCAGTGCTGTTAGCCAATCAGAGGTAATACGTTTGCATGTATGAATATTTATGAGCAAGAGACAAAACCTGTCTTTCTTCAGAGACCTCTCATTCAGTGATCTAAAGCAGGGCTAAAAAGAAACGCTGGAGCACATTTTTTTTTCACATGGCATTCGTTCATATTAGAGGCCACAACTAGAAAAATGATTGAATGAATAAAAAAATGATGGAATGAGACCTTTAATAAAGAAAATACAACATTTGCAGGTTTCTTTGGTCACTTTTGTCTCCATCTTTCTGATGATTTCTTATAAATGCTCTGTTTCTGTTTGGAGGACCATGTAGCCACAGAACTTCACCCTACCCCTCTATCCAAACAGGAATTGTGACACCCTAGCTCTATACCTAAACCTGCAGTACAGATGGGTACGGATTGAAGGGGCATGAGGTGAAATGGGAACAGGCCTTTGTACATGAAAAAAGGAGGTGGTATAAAAGAGAAAGCTGAAAGAGTGGAGATCCTGGAGTTGCTGGAGTCAGCATTGAGAACAGTGTGTGGATCTCGGTGGGGGCAGCGGTGTGAGAGTACTGGTGTGGGGTGCGGCGAGGAGATGCTATAGGCGCACACTTAACCCTCACCCCGCTCTTCTCCATTCAGCAGCTTTGAGGTTTCAGGAAGGTGAGCAGCTCTCTGACAAATGTCTTTAGGCATGACTTCTCTCTCCGGGTGAGATGGTAAAAAGAGAGGGAGATGAAAAGGAGGAGGAGGAAGAGGTGGGGGGAGCGAGGGAGAGAGAGAGGGAGTGAGAGGAAAACGTCAGGATGACTGAATGACTCAGTGGAAGCACAGTGGGGAATAAATCTCGCTCAGATTATTTATGATAAACAGGTTTTGTTTCTGTATCTTATGCAGAGTTCAGCATGTCCAACAGCGTGCGAATGTCCTAATTACCAGGATTATGGATTTTTCATGAGGAGTGTCTTTAGGTATACAAAAAAAATAACATTTTACATGATGTTTTATCCATCACCATAGAGGACAAGGTATCTTACATGCGATTTCACACATGTAGTTTTTAGGTTTCTATGGTCCATATCAGTTGATGAGTTCATTTATTTAGAGTGTTTCTCCCTCTGTTTGGTTTGGTTTCACACAGGCACAAACCTAACCGAACCAAAATGCACACAAATAAACCTCACAAGCTCATCGTCTCCTCTGATTGGTCAGAGCTGTCTAGAGCGGGAGCAAGAAAGTAAATATAGTGAGAAGATTCTGTATTTCAGCGCAAATATCTGTGCAGTGTGAAGCTGCTTTAATACAGAACACTGATTACAGAAATATTCCACTGCGCTTTTTAACGGTGTTTCAAGCAGTGTTTTCAACAAGGATGTGCAGCGCAGATGTACACATACTAAACGGAGTCACGTGGTTGTGAGCAGTGAGCGCAGCACAGACCGTGCATTTAAACAGCATGGAGCAGCAGAGACAGTGTTTGTTCATAGCTGTGGTAATTAGCAGTTTCTGGCTAATAAATCAGATTAAACTGTGCCTTATCAGCAATTTAGCTCAAATAAAAGGAGGATATTTGATAGCTGGGTCGGATTGAGAGCAGATCACGTTTTTCACCACAATCAAACTGGTCTTGGTCCAGTGGTTTTGATCTGCACCCGAGGATGAAATACTGTTTTCATACCTGCTCAATCGATCCGCACTGAGGGTACAAACAAACCAAAGTCTGTTTAAATGGACTGAAAATGCGCTTAAAATGTCTTAAGTTCGCTTATCTAAAAAGGGCCTCGTTTTGTCTTCGAATGTCGTGAACTAATCTCTCTTTAAAAGGTTGTGTAAAGTTCCTTACAGAACTCTGTCCTTTACTTTACTCATACTGAACATCCTAAAAGCATCACTACAGCACAGTGTGTTAATCTGTGAGGGTTCATCTCACCTCATTTACAGAGTGTAGTTGTGCTGAATTTTAAAAGTGTATTATTCGCTTCTACATCCAGCCATTTAAATCATTTAAATGTTTCAGTTAATGTTTTATGTTCTATTTAACTAGTTCCTAATAGGAGGTCATTAGGACATTGATGTTGTGTCATTGAGGTGCTCATTGATTTTATCTGAATTTTAAATTGGTATTTATATTTAGAAATGGGTCTGACAGACAGTAAATACAGTCTTGCTTATATTTTTACACATTGCATTTGTAGTTCCCAAAATGTTCGATGCAAGTTTTAGTGTACAAACTCTTTCTCTTTAGTTGTGTTTGTTTAAAATATTAGTTTGTCAGTAATAATATTGGTGCTTTTTGACATTTTGTTTTTCGTGAAACTGGTCTTAATTTTGTCTTTAAGAGGCATTTAAATGTCTCAAAAACGCTGCAGTGACCTGTGGGATATGTGTGAGGATCTGTGGCATTGAATATGAATGTGATGATTTCTGCCAGAATACTGGGAATATATCATAGAAGACATAATTAATCACAGTGGACAGAGTAGTGGTTGGTTATGATTGTGACCTGCAGTATCTGGCTCGAACTGTCCGTACATTCAATGCGTGAGGTCCAACATGAATATGCCACAGATGAGTACAGTGATTTATATATAGGTTTATTACAAATATAATTGGAATTGAATTTGAATCTTTTATTAAACATTTAGATTCAAATTGGTCCAGTGGTGCCCAAGTAGACAAATCAAATTGACATCATTTATTGTGGTAGAGTTCTGTACTGCAGTGTTGCCGTGCTCTCCTAAGATGACCAGCTGAAAAAAAAAAAAACAAGGTGTAAAAGCAGAGCACTGTCCATCATCTCCACAGGTGTGTGAGGTAATAAGATCAGATGGCCTCTGTAACGTGTTGCTGCAGGAACGTATTTCTATTTCTGAAATTAGCAGCGCTGCCAGACTTTGTTCCGGATCGGAGGGGACCTGCCAATTTGTGGGGAAAGCTTTTTATCTAGTGGCAGAAACCCGTCCTCGGTTGTTGCCTTTCGAATGTGTCCTGTGCGGTGGCCTTCTGAGTCCTGATGGCACAATAAAAAGAGACCCCCATAGTGATTTCACCATCATTTGTATGCGGCGAGAAGGAGCCGGTATACGGCACAAATTGATTTGTCTGAGATTTGAGGGCAGCGCTGCTTTTTTCCCCCGATTGAAGTCAGTTACACGCTGCCCCACTGTTCCTCCACTAAGAGGTCTTCTTTTAAAGTCAAAGCTTTGTGCCCTTCTTGTGAGAAGAAGAGGGTTGTGGTGGTGGGGTGGGGGTGGGGTGGTAGCCTCGGCCGGGGGATTGAAGGTTGTTGTGGTCGGCAGTCTGTCGTCAGTCTCAGTGAACTGTGGTAGTGTGCCGCTCTCTGCACTGGTGATGGGAACTGGCTCCTTTTTCTTTTCTTTCTTTTTTTTTTTTTTTGATGGCCATTTTTCATGATTGAACCTCTGAACTGAAGTGTGGCACGCCGCAGGAAGTGGCCGGCTCTTTTTGGACAGATGCTTTCTGATTATGCATGGATTACTCAGTGGGTGGAAACAGTGGGTCTTGCCGCTGCAGCCACTTCCACCATTGCCACCCTCCCTGGTAGCATGTTGGTGGTCGGTGCAAATTAAAAATGCCGGCAGACTGATGATCCGGAATATTGGCTTGAATTGAGAGGGTGTGTTGGAGCGTGACTCCGGCAGGGTCTTGGAACGGAAGAGTAAAAGAGGAAGAGTGGACAGATGCTGCTTCAGCTTCCTAATTCCCTAATTCCTCCGTTCACATTCTTTAATATAGTAATCCGTTAGATCAGGGTGCTCACAAGGGATGTACCATATCGTATCATATGCAATAGTATCGGCAAAATAATTTGTAATTTTTAAAGTAGTTTTTAAAATAGGTAATTCATGTGTCATTTTGGCACAATTTATTTCTCTACTTTGGAAAACTCTCCGTTACTGAGTAAATAATGAAATGCTGGAAAAATAAAACAAATTGTCTGAATAAAAAAAAAAAAAAGAGTTTTGTTCTCCATGGCAGCGCAGCTGAACTTCTCCATGCAGTGTTTATTACGGTTAGCGGGAAAGGCACTGTGTAAATCAGCTGTGCAGCCTGGGGTCTGTGTGCACGGCTCAGGGGAACCGGTGTTCTGTCGAGTTATGCTACCCATCGATATGTGGTTCTTTACGGCACTGCACATGCACCGACCAACATTTTTTTTTTGTATGTTTTTTAATGTTTTTTATGATAATTTTTAACGTTTTTAATAGGAACATCTACTTGGATGTTAAAAAAAGTGTAAATAACAGTTAAAGCATAGCAATGGCAAGTTAAAAAGTAATAATGAACTTTAAAACTATACAAAAACAGTTTATAGTCACCTATATGACCATAACTTTTTAACTTTTTAACAGTAAAGAAAAAAAATGGATCATAGAAACCTATGCAACTTGTTCTTGAAATTGTTTTACGGGGTGGTCTTAACAAACACTGCCTGAAAAGCCCAAATTATTTAATTGAATAATTATTCAAATTTATGATTTGAGGACTTTTTTTGCAAAAAATAAATAAAAGTAACTATGTAACTCAAAGTACATTTTAAATTGAGTACTTTCACTTTTACTTGAGTAGAATTTTAGCAAAGTAAAGGTACTTTTACTTTTCAGTATTTTTTCACCTTTGGCCACATCACTCACCCCTAATTCTCACATCAGAGTACTAGTTTTTTCCTGATTTTAGCAAAATAAAAATTCACACTGTTCTCTTTTTCTCATTATATATCTTGTAACAGGGTGGAGGCAGGATGCAAATCGGTTTTATGTTTGACATTTCAAAGACAAACAAAAACTGAGACAAAGAAAATAAACACTAAGACTGGAAAAACAAAGCCTATAAAACAAATGATAACTAGATCTTAAGAGAAATTAACAAACAATCTAAAAAAACAAACCAGACCTCCGTAGATCAAAAGGTCAGAGGCTCAACAAACACCAATTAGAAACATCCATACAGGGTAGAACAGGACAGGGTCAAACAAAAAGCACAGCATTGGGTATTAATACACAGGCACAGACAGGCAACACCTGTATATATATATTATTTTGTTGCAGTAGTAGTATTTTTTAAATCAGTGTTTTCTCATATTACCAAGAGTATCGTTATCACAATATTATTTTAGGGCCATATCGCCCACTGCTAGTGCTCACACTTTTCTGGCCCGAGATTTCCCTTTTCAGTGGACAGGCCATCATAATCTACCAGACCTCATTTTTTAAAAGCTTCAATAAAAAAAAAAAAAAAGACTTAATTTTGATATTGTCAGAAATAGAGGGCAATTCACACCCAAAATGGAAAAAAAAAAAAAAAAAAAAAATCACACAAACCTTATTCTTATAATTTACACTGAATGGTGTAAATTATTAGTAAATTATAGCTGCTGATGCCAATTCCAATTCCCTTTTCTCATCCTGATCTCACTTTTGGATGGAAATTCGTTGTTGTAATTTGTGTGCAGTGTTTAAAAATGCCTCTCGACGTTGCTATGGCTATTTGGCGTTAGACATCATAAACTTGACATAGAATTAGTAAGTTTTAGACGTCTTGCTAGGTCCTGCACTCGTCTTGTGAGTCAATTAAAATATGGAAACAAAAAGTAATTGTGAAGTGGCTTTGCGAGGTAAACAGTGCTTCATTACATTACATTACATTATATTTAGTAGACGCTTTTGTCCAAAGTGACTTACAACAGTGAAGTATAAAAGTAATAGAAGTTAAAGGTAAAAATAACTTTAGACAGGGCCTAAAGGAGGTCAAAGGGAAATAATAGGATTTAAAGGGAAATAATGGGCTTCATGTTGGCTGTAGTGTTATGGGGTGGGCGTAGCTATGGTAATATAGAGCAGCAATGCATTGGTTTTATGTTAATACACTGACCTGCTCACCACCATAAACAATAAACAGTTTGAATGCAACATAAATGTATCTATTGCTCTTTATCTGCGCTCTATCAGCTATTGTTTTGTTTTTTCTTCTTTCATGATTGAACCTCTGAAATGAAGTGTGGCACGCCGCAGGAAGTGGACGGCTCTTTTTGGACAGATGCTTTTAGATTATGCATGAATTGCACAGTGGGTGGAAACAGTGGGTCTTGCCAGTACCACCACTACCATCATTGCCACCTTCCCTGGTAGCAGGTTGGTGGTCGGTGCACATTAGAAATTCTAGCGAACTGATCATCTGGAATTTTGGCTTCAATTGAGAGGGTGTGATTGGAGTGTGACTCCGGCAGGGTCTTGGAACAATAAAAAGGCAAGAGTGGACAGATGCTACTACATCTTCATAGCTAATTCCTCTATTTATTTTTTTTAAATATAGTAATCCATTAGATTATTCTACATTAGAGTGACTCTACCAACTCTTGTCCATACCATGATAGACTCATGGCTATTGGACGTGTTGCTAATTTAAATCATAGTAAAGATTGAAATGGTAAATTAGTGAATGTGACTCTGCATTGTAGTGATTGACCAAGGTTTGCCAGAATAATCCCTTCCCATTTGGCTCTATTAGCTATTTTATTTTATTTTTTTCATGATTGAACCGTTGAACTGAAGTGTGGCACGCCGCAGGAAGTGTCCGGCTCATTTTGGACAGATGCTTTTTGATTATGCCTGAATTGAACAGTGTGTGGAAACAGTGGGTCTTGCCAGTAGCATGTTGGTGGCCGGTGCTCATTAGAAATTCCAGCGAACTGATGATCCGGAATATTGGCTTCAGTTGTGAGGGTGTGCTGAAGTGTGACTCCCTCTAAACCATCACTGATTGGTGGAAACTTAACATTAGACCTCAAGCAGTTTGGACTGTGTGTCTCTCCACTCTTCCTCCAGACTCTGCTCCCTTGATTTAAAAATGAAAAATGTAAAATTTACAGATGATCAGTGATGGTTTGGAGAGAAACATGTCATCTGCTGGTGTTGGTCCAAATCCACTGTGTTATATCAAGTCCATATCAAGTCAGTACAGTTTCGTTTTCCCAGACAATCTTACAGCACTTCATGCTTCCCTCTGCTGACAACTTTTATGGAGATGCAGATTTCATTTTCCAGCAGGACTTGGCACATTGCCCACACTGCAAAAGTACCAATTAGTCTTATACAGCTCTGGAAACATTTTTTTTACCAAATTGAAAACCTCTGGAATATAATCATCAAACCAAGCTGAACTGCTTGAATTTTTTTGCACCAGGAGTAAAGGCATAAAGTTATCCAAAAGCAGTGTGTGAGACTGATGGAGGAGAACATGATGCCAAGATGCATGAAAACTGTGATAAAAAAAAAACAACAACAACAAAAAACAGGGTTGTTCCACCAAATTGGTTATTGATTGGTTGATACAGTGCCTTGCAAAAGTATTTGGCCCCCTTGGACCTTTTAAACTTTTGCCACTTTTCAGGCTTCAAACATAACGAGATGAAATTGTAATTTTTTGTGAAGAATCAACAACAAGTGGGACACAGTTGTGAAATGGAACGAAATTGATTGGATACAAATCTGTGGACTATGATGGGGGTGTGCCATATCGTATCCTACACAATAGTATCGCCAACATTTTTTGAATATCGTAAATTATATTATATCTTGAAATATCATCCAGTATCATTTTATTACCTTAAGCCAGTGTATTATTAGTATCACGACATTCTGGATCATTAACTTCTGTTACAAATATGATAAAATTCTTGTATTTTTTTAATATCTCAGTTAGGGGTGTGCCATATCATATCGTACGCAATATTAAAATGTAATTTTCATTTTGTTGCAGTAGTGTATTCTTGAAATATTTATGTTCTGATTGAATGTTTTGTCATATCGCCAAGAATATTGTTATCATGATATTGTTTTAGGGCCATATCGCCCACTCCTAGACTATGGTACGATATATTGGCTTGAATTGGGAGGGTGTGTTGGATCGTGACTCCGGCAGGGTCTTGGAACAGTAAAAGAGCAGGAGTGGACAGATGCTGCTGCAGCTTCCTGATCACACCATTCTCTTTCTTCTCTCCCCGCAGGTGATGTGGCCCCCTACTTCAAAACAGAGCCGGGGCCTCCGGAAACCCACCTGGAGGGAAACCGTCTGGTCATGACCTGCCTGGCGGAGGGCAGCTGGCCTCTGGAGTTCAAATGGATGTTCAACAGCACAGATATCACTGCCTTCTCCCCGGAGTACAAGTGAGAGCCTCCCTTCATCTCAGGTTGCACCGCAGGAGGGGTCTCACTTAGACGACTGCCCCAAGGGCCCGAGGGAGGGGGAAAAAAGCAGGTCACATTTAACAGGGGGAACTAATTCATCGCCTTCTGACTCCACATGTAGCCTTCTTACACAGCGCCTATCACAGCCGTGTCAGACTTACAGTATATTCACTATGATCAAATATACACGTTACCGTGGGTGGCCTCCATGGTTGTTACACAATGCCCTACAGCCAGCAGCTTCTAGGTACAATATAAGTACTTTTTTTGTATTCAAAGGTTCACTCTTCATATTTGTACCCTCAAAGGTACAATATTGGTACAAAGTAATTCCTAACAGCAGGAAGTACAGATTTGTACCATTTAACCAGCCAAAATGTACATTCAGTATTCTGTATCACTGTACCAATAAACAATATATACAGGGGTTGGACAATGAAACTGAAACACCTGTCATTTTAGTGTGGCAGGTTTCATGGCTAAATTGGAGCAGCCTGGTGTCCAATCTTCATTAATTGCACATTGCACCAGTAAGAGCAGAGTGTGAAGGTTCAATTAGCAGGGTTAGAGCACAGTTTTGCTCAAAATGTTGCAATGCTCACAACATTATGGGTGACACACCAGAGTTCAAAAGAGGACAAATTGTAGGTGCACGTCTTGCTGGCGCATCTGTGACCAAGACAGCAAGTCTTTGTGATGCATCAAGAGCCACGGTATCCAGGGTAATGTCAGCATACCACCAAGAAGGACCAACCACATCCAACAGGATTAACTGTGGACGCTGTAAGAGGAAGCTGTCTGAAAGGGATGTTCGGGTGCTAACCCGGATTGTATAAAAAAAACATAACATAAAACCACGGCTGCCCAAATCACCTCAACTCTCCTGTTTCCACCAGAACTGTCCGTCAGGACAATAAGTTTCACTGTCCAACCCCTGTATATTTTAATTATACATTTTTCAGTACCACTTTAAAATAAGACTATCTTTATAAAGGGTTTATGAATGGTTTATTAAGGGTTATTAATTAGGCCGAAAATACTTTAAAACTGATTAATAAGCAGTTAATAAATAAATATAAATAATAACATGGATAGAAATGACAAGAGTGAGTTAAAAAAAATGGCAAAGTAGTGATTCCACACTTTTCTACCATTTCTACTGTCAAACCTCAAATCTTTCTAGATACTGATCCTACTTTGTGCTTTCCACCAATCAGCATTAAACTTGTCATGTTAATATATTTGTAAGTATGTTTACCTCTTCACTATAAATTAAATGACTCCGTTGAGTTAAATGACTAAGCAAACAACGGATCACTGTCGCCTTTTAAATTAATGTGTTGTAACTGCTTATCAATGGATTTAAGGCATTTACAACTTAATTAGTAATACTTAATAATCTAGTTTATAAACCATTTATTAACCATTAATAAGGGTAGTCTTATTTGAAAGTGTACCCATTTTTCATTTGAAAGCCAGGTGATTTTTTGACACATATTTAGTTGATGATAATGTTTATCTAATCTATTTATAATCTTTAAAAATGGGTACAAAAAAGGACTTTTACTAAAAGGTGCTTTTTTACCTCAATATAAGTTACAGCCCCAGTGATAAACTTTGTACTCTTGTACTTTTTTTTTTTTTTTTTTGTTGAAAACTTCTTTATTTGCGTTGTGGGGAGAAGGTGATTACAGCAGTAAAGATAAAAAAATATATAATAATACAGAGAAGTAGAAATAGTGCATTACATAAGATTCCTGATAAGACTAATATCTTTGTACTATTTTAAGTACAAATCTGTACTTATTTTTCTTAGTGTGTAGGCTTGTTTTTATGTGCAATTTACTGCCTGATTTCTCCGCTTTTAAGTAAAATATTCATCACTTTCTCCATGCTCTCGCCGCAGTATCACACTTCAGGAAGTGTCAGAAAGCTTCACGTGCTTTGGACACTCATTCAACGGCCTTTGATTGAGAGAGAAAAAAATAAAAATAAAAATAAATGAAAGCCCAGGAAATTAAACTGAAAATTTAATTAACTTTCCCTGCACTGATTACTAGAGTTTATGCAATTGCATGTTTAATCATTCATACACTTTTCAATTCCACTACTTGCTTTTTATCGTAGTTACATTTCCCCGAGAATAGTGCAGCCTCAGCTGTGCACTCTGCAGCCAGCTCTGAGCAATTTCTTAGACACACAGATTGGTAAAACTGATGACATATCAGCCCTGCGTGCTCCCTTTGTCTTTATGAAATAGCCCGCTGCTGGAGACGACTTTTCACAGTTGGGCGACGCATTCGAACACTTTACCTGGGAGTACAGAGCAGTGGTTTATCCGTGGGAAGCTGCAATGTGCATTGCTTTACTTCTTTTTATTCACCTACAATTCCAGGAACCACACATTCATATTGTTGCTGTGATGCAAAAACCTTGCATTTGCCAGTTTTTATTATTTTACAGTATTCCTTACAATCAGTAATTAAAAACAAATAAATAATAATAAAACAAAATTGGATGACAGGATGTAAAAAGCAAATAATAATATTAATAATCATAACAATGCAACAAAACATCTTGCTTTGAATTAACCCTGATTTTTAATCACAGCTTTCATGCGTCTTGACATGCACTTCACCAGTCTTACACACTGCTTTTGGGTGACCTTATTCCACAATTAAGCAGTTTAAGCTTTGTTTAAAATATGGGTTATCATATCAATTTTACCTTTTTTTTTTGTTAATTTTGCCATTTCTCATTTTCTGCAAATAAATGCTCTAAATGAGAATATATATATTTTTGTAATTTGGAAGAAATGTTGTCTGTAGTTTATAGAATAAAACAATAATGTTCCTTTTACTTAAACATAAACCTATAAATAGCAAAATCAGAGAAACTGATTCAGAAATTAAAGTGGTCTCTTGTTTATTTATTTTTTTCCCAGAGCTGTATATCATGGTTTATCAGCTTGATATTAGTTACCACATTTTCAGGCCTGCAACATATTTTTTGACAAAGTTTGGAGAGTAAAGCATTTACGACAATATCAGGCAATAAAGCACGTTTTTTTGTGGTCTATGGTACAGGACAGATTTTTTTTAATTCTCTATTAATTCTCAATTGTGGAAAAGTCCAGGACCCTTACCCTGTTCTTCCACAGCCGGGGCTTTATAGTGTGAAAAATGCATGGGTGTCCCTGGAAAAATATTTTATATTGAAGGCAGCATATGTTTCTATAGGGTCTTATTGCACTTTTTTCTTAATTTATGCTGCAACAAAGAAGTGTACAGACAAATCCTCATGGCTTTTGGACTTGTTGCTGATAACAGTCTGGATGGTCCTCATTGGCCCTGTTATACATTTTATTTTGTGGAATGTGTTGGAGGCCTGATATGCTGGAATGGATCAAATATTTACTGTCTGCTATTAACTAGAAGTCAAAGTCATTGACTTTCATTGAACATTAAGATGTTTTTTCCTTCCCCTGTATAGCTGCTTTCTTTAGATACACTGGTGCTATGGAATAAAAATGATCATTTGTCCTTGTTTGGAATTCGTTCATATAATTGCTATTGTTTTTCCAATTATCTTCCATCATCGGCACTGGAGCAGCACTTTCTCAGCACCAGTGGGGCTTCTATTGACTTTCCCTGGAGAGAACGCGGCTCCCGCTGAGATAAACCCCACGGTGGTGCCGTTGGAAGGCACGAGAGAGTCTGGGTGAGGAGGGAGGCGCGGCACATTAGCCACATTCTGAAATGCCGGCACGTTTTAATGCATTGTTTCCATGGGCACTAATATCGAGGGAAGTGGCCATTTGGCACAGGAATGATATTCGTCATCGCAGGCGAGAGCTGGGTGGGATTTGTGGGGAGTCTAATGGCATTTTAATGATTCGCTCGCTCTAATGCGCAGGTTGGCAAAAAGGCCTGGTCTCGGCTGCAAGGGTAAACCTTTTAACCCGGTCTGTCTAAGTGAAAGCGCACTCAGAATCCAAATCTCCTGCAAGTGTCTAAATGCGCCACAAAATATCAAATTTCCATAGCACTGTGCTTATGCAAAAAGAAAGTCGCAGGTGAGGAGAATGATGAAATTTCCCTGCAAAAGTTAGTTATGTGCTTCTCTCTCTCTTTCTCTCTCTCTCTCTCTCTTTCTGTCTCTGTCTCTCAGGTACACTATTCCATCCCTGCAGCGATCAGACATGGGTATATACCAGTGTGTGGTGAGGAACAGGATGGGCGCTCTGCTGCAGAGAAGAGCAGATATACAAGTGGCATGTGAGTGTCTGACCACCAACCAGTGGAGTGGTTTTCACTTCCATCCCCAGAGAGACCCTAAAATCCCTGCCTGAACACCTGATTCAGCTCATCAAGAGCTTTAGAGCTTTAGATTCAGCACATTAGATAAACCAGGTGTGAATTTAACAGGTTGAGCCAGGTGTGTTAGAAGCAGGAAAAACACAACAGTGAAGTTCTCATGATTTTGTACCTCTCAATCAATTAGTCAGTCAGTCAGTCACTCATTCAGTCAGTCAGTCAATGGATTTATCAATCAGTCAGTCAATCAGCCAGTTATTTAATCAGTCAATCAATTAATTAATCAGTGAGTCAATCAAACAGTCAATCAATCAATCAATCAATAAATCAATCAATCAATCAATCAATCGGTCAGTCAATCAGTCAGTCAATCAATCAATCAATCAATCAATCAATCAGTCAGTCAGTCAGTTTGTCATTTAATTTATGAATCAGTCAGTTAATCAGCCAGTTATTTAATCAGTCAGTCAGTCACTCACTCATTCAGTCAATCAGTCAGTCAGTCAATTAATTTATCAATCAGTCAATCAATCAATCAATTAATCAATCAATCAATCGGTCAGTCAATCAGTCAGTCAGTCAATCAATCAATCAATCAGTCAGTCAGCCAATCAATCAATCAATCAATCAATCAATCAGTTGTGTAGTCCATGCCTATACACCAGATTCAGCTCATAAAGTTCTTCAGAATTGAACCAGGTGTGAACAGGACATTTTGTACTTTATCTATCAAAGCCAATCAGTCAAACAATAAATCAATCAGTCAATCATTCAATCAGTCAGTAAATCAGCCATTTAATTAATCAGTCAGTCAATCAGCCATTTAATTAATCAGTCAGTCATTCAGCCAGTTAATTAATCAGTCAGTCAATCAACCAGTTAGTCAGCCAGTCAATCAGCCAATCAATCAATCAATCAGTTAGTCAGTTTGTCATTTAATTTATGAATCAGTCAGTCAATCAGCCAGTTATTTAATCAGTCAGTCAGTCAATCAATTTATCAATCAGTCAATCAATCAGTCAATCAATCAGTCAATCAATCAGTCAGTCAATTAGTCAATCAATCAGTCAATCAATCAGTCAGTCAATCAGTCAGTCAGTCAATCAGTCAGTCAATTAGTCAGTCAGTCAATTAATCAGTCAGTCAATCAGTCAGTCAATCAATCATTCAATCAGTCAGTCAGTCAATTAATCAGTCAGTCAATCAGTCAGTCAATCAATCAGTCAGTCAATCAATCAGTCAGTCAGTCAATTAGTCATTTAATTTATAAATCAGTCAGTCAATCAGCCAGTTATTTAATCAGTCTGTCAGTTAATCAATCAGTCAGTTATTTAATCAGTCCGTCAATCAATCAGTTAGTCAGTTAGTCATTTAATCTATAAATCAGTCAGTCAATCAGCCAGTTATTTAATCAGCCAATCAGCCAATCAGTCAGTCAGTCAATCAAAGAGTCAGATAATTAATCAATCAGTCAATCAGTCACTCACTCAATCAGTCAGTTAATTAATTAGTCAGTCAGTCAGCTCTTTAATCAGTCAATCAGTTCATTATTAATGTAATAAGTAAAATAAATAAAAGTAAAAAAAAAATATAGGAGCATAGTGGAACAACACAAATAAATGAAACAGTTCAGAGATAAAAATAACTTTTTATTAAAACAAACTTTATTATAAACTAAAAGCACAGTAAAATATACAAGTAAATAAATAAAGATAAATTGAAATTGAAAAAAGTGATTAAATATCATAAATTATAATAATATAATATTATAAATAATAATCAACCGACTAAAACATTTACAGGCAGAGGTTAGGTGTCTGGAAAACATTCAGTCAGTGATACAGACTGACCCGTACAGCCTCACGCCTTAGATCTCTTTACTTTACAAACATGTGATGTTTCCCCAGCTCCCCCTTCACATCTCCATCTCCCAAATCAGCTGTTTAAAACACTTCACACTGACGCAGAAAACACACAGCTTTCCTCTGTGCTGTTCTTTCTGATCTGTGATGCAGTCTGGGAGTGCTGCGTGTCTGAATACACGGCTTTGTCTGATTGAGCACCTCAGTGTTTGATGCTTATGCATCGATATGTAAAGAACAGAGCGGGGGGTCTGTGGAAGCTTTAGGGGGGCTCTTCTGTTTAGAGTACAGGATTTTCATACACTCAGATACTCGTTCAGGTGTTTAACCACAGTGCTGACTCTCTCTCTGCAGATATGGGGGATTTTGTTGAAGCTGAGCAGAGGAAAACAGTGACCCAGGGCCGGGCCGCCATTCTCAACTCACCGGGGGTCAGCTGCTTTCCCCGACCGCAGGTGACGTGGTACCGAGACGGCTACAAGATCATTCCCAGCAGCAGAGTGTAAGTAGTAAACTTCTTAATTTGTTTGGGTTGGTTTGAGTCTGGTTTGATGAGTCCTGTTTGGTTTAAGTCTGGTTTGGTTTGATTCAGGTCCGGTTGATTTGAGTCAGGTTTGGTTTGAGTCTGGGCTGGTTTGCTCTGGTTTGAGTATGGTTTGGTTTGAGTATGGTTTGGGTCAGGTTTGGTTTGAGGCTGATTTGGTTTGGTTTGAGTCTGGTTTGAGTCTGGTTCGCTTTGAGTCTGGTTCGGTTTGAGTCTGGTTTGAGTTTGGTTCGGTTTGAGTCTGGTTTGGTTTGAGTCTGGTTCGGTTTGAGTCTGGTTTGAGTCTGGTTCGGTTTGAGTCCGGTTTGGTTTGAGTCTGGTTTGGTTTGAGTCTGGTTTGAGTCTGGTCTGGTTTGCTCTGGTTTGAATCTGGTTCGGTTTGAGTCTGGTTTGGTTTGAGTCTGATTTGGTTTGAGTCTGGTTCGGTTTGAGTCTGGTTCGGTTTGAGTCTGGTTTGGTTTGAGTCTGGTTTGATTCTGGTTTGGTTTAAGGCTGATTTGGTTTGGTTTGAGTCTGGTTTGAGTCTGGTTTGGTTTGAGTCTGGTTTGAGTCTGGTTTGGTTTGAGTCTGGTTTAAGTCTGGTTCGGTTTGAGTCTGGTTTGGTTTGAGTCTGATTTGGTTTGAGTCTGGATTGGTCTGGTTTGAGTCTGATTTGGTTTGAGTCTGGATTGGTCTGGTTTGAGTCTGATTTGGTTTGAGTCTGATTTATTTTGAGTCTGGTTTAGTTGGTTTGGGTCAGGTTCGGTTTGGGCCTGATTTGGTTTGGTTTGAGTCTGGATTGGTCTGGTTTGGTTTTAGCCTGGTTTGGTTTGATTTGAGTCCTGTTTGATTTGAATCTGGTTTGGTTGGTTTGGGTTTAGTTAGTTTTGTGTCTGGTTTGATGAGTCCTGTTAGGTTTAAGTCTGGTTTGGTTTGATTCAGGTCCGGTTGATTTGAGTCTGGTTTGGTTTGATTCAAGTCCGGTTGATTTGAGTCAGGTTTGGTTTGAGTCTGGGTTGGTTTGATCCCTGTCCTGTTTGGTTTGAGTCTGGATTGGTTTGTTTGTTTGGTTTGGTTTGGTTTGGTTTGGTTTGGTTTGGTTACGCACAGGGAAAAATCCAAGATCACAAAAAATATTTCCCTACAAACCATGAGAGAACATTGTCTCTGCTAATTGGTTACATGTGTAACTTGATTCAAAAGTCACTCTGGATAAGAGCATGAGCCTTAAAAGGTGGTGATGACATTTTATTAATGTCAAATGTCAAAAGTCATAAATGTAAATGTATTGATCCAGCACTCACCTCTAAATGTTTTTATCCCATTAATCCCATAAGTCATGAAATCGTGAGTGGACTAATTAAATAATTAAATTTAATGCCAATTATGGATGCTTTTTTAAAATGAAGTAAAAGAAAAAAAAAAGACAAAAATGTACACACAAAGGTTATGTTGCAACAGCAATGATATACATATACAAACACACAGTGTGCGTTAGACTGACATTTGTTTGACACTTATCTGGGATAAAAATGGATGAGCCGGAGGGAATAAATGAGGTTATGGGTTTCTAGTGACCTCATATACGCATTTATTGGTTAAGACGGCGTGGATGTGAGCGTCTGTTCATTCGGAAAGGGCAGAGTTGTCACAGCTACTTTTCAGATGCATCAAGTGTATCTTTCCTCCCCCTCTCTCGTTTTTACCTTATCCTCCTCCATTTCCCAGGTTCACATCAGTAACTCCATAATCAGATTACTTCAGAACATCACAGTTTTTGGTTTCTAAGGCTGTTTTCACACCAGCACTATTTGGTTCGGTTAAAAGCGAATTCTGGTCAGTTTGTAACTTTAGTGCAGTTTAATTGAGCAGGTGTGAAAACAGTTATTGCACTCGGGTTTAGATCAAAAGAACTGGATAGAGACCACCTAGAGGAGGGGGTCTCAGTCTGGTCCCAAACGAACCCTGGAGATGTGCTTATAATTTATATGTTAAAATAATAGATATCATTCATTAATAATCTAGTGCCACAATGAAAGTCTGGCATTTTACTTAGAGCACACGAAGACCTGTTATAATACACAATATAAGTGACTATAATTAATATTATATTTAAGACAAGAATAATTTATGCGTGGTTAAAATATATTTATAGGAGTATTGAGGATTTGTTTATAAGTTGAAAGCTTTTTTTAGTCATAATGCATAATTCCGCAAGCTGGGACTGAGTTGCTTGGTATCGATGTATGACATGTTATAAACACAGCTATTATAGTGCATTATAATCACAGTTCATGATGCATAATAAACATGGCTATGATGAATTACATGAATACATTTTAATAAATATGTATAACCGTGATTATTATGCCTTATGAATGCATTATAATATGTAATGAGCATGTTTATAGAGTCTTATAGAGATGACATTCATAGAAAGTGTTACCGATAATTCTTTGGATAGTTCCAAATTGTTTTTACACTAATTAGGTGTCAATCAGCTGAAATAGCAAAGAGAAATAAAAAAAAATGCATGCTAATGCTGCATGCATAACTGCACTAATCTGATTATTATAAAAAATCAGAGTTTTGAGTTCATGTAAACACATTAACTGAAGAAAACGCGTGAGATTGTGTGTGTTTTGCTTACTTCTTTCTGTCAGAGAGAAGGAGAAGTGCAATTAATGCCCGTTCCCCGCTGTTCTTTAATCTAACTACGGTAGTTCTTCATTGCCTTTTTTCTAATTAGCAGGCTGCCCAGGCAGAGACAGGCCCGCTTGATCCGCTCCCCCATTATCGCTCAAGTGTCTTTCTCATTCCAGCTCATTCCGGCAGCGCCCCAAATCACAGCCCGCCTCACCACCCAGCCATACCTAATGACTCGCCCCCTTCATCCCAGCCCGACAAAAGGTGCTCGTGTTTGGGGGGAAAAAAGCATTCGATTCCATCCGAGAGCGTAATTGAAAAGTGATTAGGATCGCGGCGGCAAATTTGGAAGTGCTCTGGGGCCGGTAATGATCCACGTTCATCTCAGTCCTCTGCAGGATTTCTGCTCCAGAACGTGGGATAGGGATTAACATATGGACAAAAATGTGGTGTATGACTAAAGATATCCCAAAATCTGATAGTGAAATATGATAAATTCATTTCTTAATTTACTAATTTTCTCAAACATTTTTCTGCACTTGGCTAGTCTAGACTATTTAGACTAATTGCCTGAGGTTAAGAAGTAGTTTAATGCATTTGTTCACTGTCTACCTCACTCTACCTCACCCTACCTCTAATTTTCCTCACTCTAATACACTCGATCTTGCTCTAACTAACTGTCCCTCACTCTACCTCACCCTACCTCTAATTTTCCTCACTCTAATACACTCGATCTTGCTCTAACTAACTGTCCCTCACTCTACCTCACCCTACCTCTAATTTTCCTCACTCTAATTCACTCTACCTCGCTTTACCTCACTCTAATTCACTCTACCTTACTTTACCTCACTCTGATTTACTCTACCTCACATTACCTCACTCTAATTCACTCTACCTTACTTTACCTCACTCTGATTTACTCTACCTCACATTACCTCACTCTAATTCACTCTACCTCAATTTACCTCACTCTAATTCACTCTACCTTGCTTTGCCTCACTCTAATTCACTCTACCTCACTTTACCTCACTCTAATTCACCCTACCTCTAATTTTCCTCACTCTAATTTACTTGATCTTGCTCTAACTTACTGTCCCTCACTTTACCTCACTCTAATTCACTCTACCTCACTTTACCTCACTCTAATTCACTCTACCTCACTTACCTCACTCTAATTCACACTACCTTGCTTTGCCTCACTCTAATTCACTCTGTCTCACTTTGCCTCACTCTAATTCTCTCTACCTTGCTTTGCCTCACTCTAATTCACTCTGTCTCACTTTGCCTCACTCTAATTCACTCTGTCTCGCTTTGCCTCACTCTAATTCTCTCTACCTTGCTTTGCCTCACTCTAATTCACTCTGTCTCGCTTTGCCTCACTCTAATTTATTCTACCTCGCTTTGCCTCACTCTAATTCACTCTACCTCACTTTGCCTTACTCTAATTCACTCTACCTCATTTTGCCTTACTCTAATGTACTTTATCTCAAATTACCTCACTCTAATTCACTCTACCTCACTTTGCCTTACTCTAATGTACTTTATCTCAAATTACGTCACTCTAATTCACTCTACATCAGATTGCCTCACTCTACCTTGCTCTAACTTATTCTCCCTCACTTTGCCTCGCTCTAATTTAGTCTAGCTCACTCTACCTTGCTCTGCCACACTCTACCTCATTCCACATCACTATAGTACACTGTAAATTTATTTACCTCAATTTGCCTTTTTCTACTTTGCTCTGCCTCACTCTACCTCATTCTGCCTCATTTTGCCTTGCTTTAACTAATTCTACATCACTCTGGTTCACTTTACCTTAAACTAACTTACTTTATCTCACTTTACCTTGCTTTAACTTACTCTCCCTCTCTTTACCTCAGTCTTCTTCACTCTACTTCTCTCTGTCTTACTCTCATTACCTCATTCTGTATTACTCTGGTTCACTCTTTATAACTCTAACTTCCGTTCCCTCACTCTCCCTTTACCTCCCTCTACCTCACTCAAGCTTACCTGATCTTATTAGCACAGTCTGCAGTGTGAAGAACTCCCTCGTTTGGTGCTCTGTCCACATGTTTATTGTAAAAATCACATCATGATGGCAATAAAAATATGATTTATCTTGCAGCCCTACTTTAGGCTTTACTCTGATTCACTCTGATTTTGGAGAGGCACTTCTGCCCACATGCCTGAGTCTGAGTTTCGCAACTTTCCATCTCAGGCAGCTGCCTTGAAGTGTGAGGCAGCCTAGGCTTCTCGCCTTTTCCCGAGGTCCTCTCTTAAGGGATCTCATCTCTTTAGTCCAGCACAGTGGAAGAGAATGAGGAACAGAGCTTCAGTAAGCCACAGTCCGGCCCCTATATACTATGCTTAGAGTGTCCTGGCGTCCCGCCAGCTCCATAATTGGACCGGCACTCTCCTGCCACTCTCCGCCTTTGACACAATATTGCATCAGGACAAAAAGCAGCCTCTGTACTTCTGCAAATGAATATGCCACTTCCAGCCGGCATTAGCGGCCGCGCGGCCGCCTCTGAGCAAAGCAGACAAGGTAGCGTTAATGCTAACAGTAGCGCTAATGCTTGTGCCAGCGCTTGTACTACACTGAAAAAAAATGCTGAGTAAAATTTACTTTAAAAAAAAGTTTCGCAACTTTCTGCATTTGCTTTTTTTTCTTTTAAGTAAATTGAATTTCAGATAAATTTAAGTAACTTCAACTCGGTTTCAAGACTTAAATGTTACATAGAGTAAATAAGTGAACTGAACTTCAGTCAATCCTTTCTTTTAGTAAACTTTAATTCATTTATTTTTGCTGAATCAATCCTTTATTTTAGTAACATTTACTTTATTTCTTGTTTTTTTTATAATTTTATTTTTTAATTTTTCCCATTTTCTCTCCAATTTACATGGCCAATTACCCAATCATTAGGACTCCCCTATCACTTGTAATGTCCAAACACACCAGGAGGGTGAAGACTAGCACATGCTTCCTCCGATACACGTGAAGTAAGCCACGGCTTCTTTTTGAGCTTCTGCTGATGCAGCATTGTCAAGCAGCATCACAGCGCGCTCGGAGGAAAGCACAGCGGCTCCGATACATCAGCTCACAGACGCCCCGTGCTGTGGACATCGCCGTAGGAGTGATGTGGGGAGAGAGCGCCATCTACCCACCCGGAGGGAGCAGGGCCAATTTTGCTCCCTCTGAGCACCAGCAGATTGATGGCAAAGCTACATGAGCTGGGGTTCGAACCTGCAACCTCCCGCTCATAGTGACAGCGCTTTAGACCGCTGGACCACTCGGCGCCCCAACATTTACTTCATTTTCTTTAATTTCTGCATACAATATTACCTAATTACAATTACTTAATTTATACAATATTACTCAATAATTTATGATATATATAATATATTATAATTCCTGAAATTTAAATATTTGTAGTTAAAACACACATATTACACTCACTCAACACATGGATGGCAATACATTGGTAATACATTCTTTCTAGTATACTAAACACAATGTATTACATGCCATCCACGTGTTGAGACAGAGAGACTTGCTCTGTTTACAAAATACATTTTTGAGATTTTGAGAAATATTTGAATGTGTGTTTTAACTAAAAATATTTAAATTTCATTAATACTGTATAAATTAAGTAATTGTAATTAGGTAATATTTTATGCAGAAATTAAGGAAAGGTTGCTAAAGGGTTGTTTTGTGGTTGATGAGGTCTTGCTGTGGTATATGTGTTGGCTGCAAAGTTGTTCAAGGCGGCTGCTTAGGCTTTGTGATGTTATAGATGAAGCTCATTATGCACTGTAAACCCCTACGTTGTTTGAACTCAAACAATTTAAGTCTGTTTTACATAAAATTGGATAGTTCTAATCATTACTCAACTATTTTGAGTTAGTTGAACATTTGTGGGCACATATATACATTCAAACTGAGATCTTTCTTTGAGTAGAACCAACTTATAATAATAACTGAGTTTAGTCTGTTTTGCCATTGGCAGCTTTTTTTCCATTGACTTCTGTATCAATCTATTTGCATACTGGGTGTGTCCAACAGTTTCTGACTCACACTCACCATCAGTGTGTAGTCATTCCCCCTGGGCTACCTTACAAATAAATCAACTTCCCCTTTAGTTGTAATAACTTGATGTTTTAATTTATGCTAACTTAAGTTTTTATTCCCCATTACTTAAAAAAATTTGAGCAAACCGGCTGCCTTAAAAAAGTTAAATAAACTCAACTTATCCGGCCTTACAGTATAACAAAAAATAAAAAAAAGTTAAATCACCTTCCCCTTTAGTTTTAATAACTTGATGTTCTAAGTTATGCTAACTTAAGTTTTTATTACTCATTACTTAACGTCAACTTACTAAATTCAACTTATCCAGACAGTGTGGTAATTGCTGAAGTGTTGCTAGGGGGTTGCTAAGGTGTTGCAATGTTATTGATGTAGCCTATTATGGTGGTCGCTAAGGTGTTGCTAGGTGGTTGCTATGGTGTTGCAATGTTATAGATGTAGCTTATTATGGTGGTTGCTAAAGTGTTGCTAGGTGGTTGCTTTGGTGTTGCTTAAGTAAAGGTTACTTAAAGAAAAGATTGATTCAGCAAAAATAAATGAAGTAAAGTTTACTAAAAGAAAGGATTGACTGGAGTTTAGTTCACTTGTTTACTCTGTGTAACATTTAAATCCGAGTTGAAACAGAGTTGAAGCTACTTACATTTATCTGAAATTAAATTTACTTAAAAAAAGCAAATGCAGAAATTTGTGAAACCTTTTTATAGTCATTTTACGCATCATTTTTTTCAGTGTAGTGCACTAGTGACCTTTTTTTTACCTGTTGAACCTTGGCAGCAGCCCCAGAAGATGCCAGCTGTCTTCTGACCCTGCGCTGGACTCAGCAAGCCTGCGGGGACTCAGGGACCCGGACCAGCATCTGGCCCCGGACGCTCTCCGGCACGCGAGCGGCCAGCAGGCTAATATAAGAAAATCATATTCCTGGCCAAGCTCATTAGCATGTTCCTGGATGTGATGTCATGTTCGTAATTGTTCTGCGGCAGCAGCCGAAGCAGCGCAATCAGCTTAGTCATTTAAACTGGCGCTACTTGTAGCCGGCCCAGTCCCCAGGAAGGGCTTTTGGAAAATAGTGGTGTACTTCATAAGCTATTGACTCACATGGTGATTAAATTAACTGGCCTTGCAGGATCAAAGTTTATCTGCGTGGGAGGATCCGCGGCCCAGAATCAATATCCACGCGGTGCGACGCTCGACCACGCAAATCTCTTTATGAGTCTCATAAGATATTTATGTCTCGCAATCGAATCCTGCCGCGCCGCCATGGAGACAAATGTCCTCCACAGAATAGCGGGGCATGAGGAATTGACGCTGGGATGCTCATTTAGAGATGACCTCGTCTGCCAGCGCGACGCGTCGCCATCAATTCCGCTAAAGACGCTGTTTTATAATGGCTTCTGTTCCCAGCGGCCGCTCAAAACAAAGGGATTTAACTGTGGATAGTAAGTGTAAACACTTTAGAGGAGCGCAATAGAAAAGATCACACTCTGCTCAAACAGATTTACATCTTCATTAGCCTCACAGCTCTGCACTCTGCATATCTGTAACAATACAACTAACCAGAAAGTGCACATCCTGCAGAACCTGAGAGTGTGATGGCATCTCAACGTCGCTACTGTGATAAAGGTGTTGATTGCAAGGTGGTAGTTGAGGTATTGCAGTGGTATATGATGGTATATAATGTTGTTTGCTAACTTGTTGATGGGTGGCACCTATGTAACATGTTGTAAGTTGTTACTTCGATATAGGTTTATCTTATTTTGGTCATTCTGAAAAAAGTTGTTGAAGGTGGTTGCTAAGGTGTTGCAGTGGTACAGGTGTAGCTTGTTACTGTGATTGCTAAAGGGTTTGCTTTGCGGTTGATGAGGTCTTGCTATGGAATATGTGTTTTTTGCAAAGTTGTTCAAGGTGGTTTTTAACGTGTTGTAATGTTATAGATGTAGCTTATTTTGGTGGTTGCGAAGGTTTTAGGTGGTTGCTAAAGTGTTGCAGTGTTATAGATGTAGCTTATTATGGTGGTTGCTGAAGTGTTGCTAGGTGGTAGTTAAGGTTTGCTAAAATGTTTTTAAGAAATGTACTATTTTGATTACATTTTTAGTAAGAGATGGTTAAAGATATTAGATTTCTTTGCAATTTTTTTGCTTTAATAAGTTCTTAATATATGCACTGGCCCCTCACACACACACATACCCACTTCTCTAGGCCCAAACCATGGAAATCAGTGTTTGACAGCTTCAGTGTTTTATGCAGCCCGGTCTGCAGCGTTGGAACGAATACTGACATCCTGCAGTTTCTCATCCGAACGGCTCTATTCTTACTGTGCTTTATGTCGAGTCTATCTCCTCTTTCTTTTCCTCTATCTCTCTATCTCGCTCGCTCGTTCTATCTCTCCCATTCTCTTCCTCCAACCCTCTGTGGAGCCATACGTTTTTGGTTCATGGCTTTCTAGCTGGAGGGTCTGATAAGCCTCCTGACAAAAAAAAAAAAAAAAAAGCAGACTGTGATTCACTTAGGGGAACTCAGCAACACTCTGGCACATGACAGCCGCGCTATCGTTGTCAATCACGGTGTTTACGGCTCCACACGTGAACGTGAAAACATTAGCTGCCACATTTAACAGGGAAGTAATCCGTTCCCTGCGAGGGGGCTTCACTTGCCGCGTTTGACTGATGTTGCCTCTCATTCCTTTCTGGTAGTTCTTAAAAGGAGAGGGAGGGAGGGATTGGGTGGATAAAGAAAGAGAGAAAAAAAAAAGAAAAACTGCTGTAGAAGCCATTTCATGTGCTGAATACACTGGGTGGCTGAACAGCCCATAATGGGTAGAGACATCAAAGATATCTAATAATGAATGATGAAAAATTCAGCAAGGTAGAGGAGGATGCAAGGACAAAGCAATGAGAGGTAGACCCAATATCTCTTTCCCCCAACCAGCCACTTTGATCTGCAATGGGAACAGAAAAGCACTTCGCACTGGTGGGGTAATTATCACCATCATGAAAATTTCATGCACGCTAAAGGGGAAGCCAAGGTGGAACGTGGAGAGTGATTTTCAAAGCCCAGCACTTCTCCGGCTCAACATAGTCTACATTGGCATTCACCCCTGGACCTTGGCTTTCTGGGCTTTTAGCGGTCGTCTGCGTACATGCATATCGCAGAGAGGAGGGGAAGTAGAAGAAAAGGATATGAAAAAAAAAAAAACAAGTATGAGAAAGCCGTATGCTTGTAACACCAAGCTTTGATAAAGAAATAGTAGAAGACAATTAAAAAGAAGACAAGAAAAGCCAAGAAAACTAAGGCTTTGAGTAGTCTGAGCACAAAGATGCTGTCATCACAATAATCACTAATACAATCACTGGTTCAAATCCAGAACTATCAATGCTGCATGGCATCAGCAACCAGAGTCCGAGAGGGACCACAAATGCCCATGCTCTCTGATCACTCCTAATGTGATATTTGGTAAGCATGGGCATCTGTTGGCTGATGTATCGAAGCTGGGGATCTTTGATACATCAGCCAAAGTATGATGTCAAAGTATGTTCTACTCTTTGCCAATATGATCAGGAGATTGGTGATTCGAATCCCGGTTATTTAGCTTGCCAGAGCACCAGCTGCTGGAGGCCTAGATGGCACTCTCTCGTCTCATCACTCCAAAGGGTGATGTCGATCAGCACAAGTCTGTGAGCTGATGTATTGAAACCAAGTCGCTGCGCTTTCCTACAAGCGCGCTGTGATGCTACTCGGCGATGCTACATCAGCATCAGTTCAAAAATAAAAAGAGGCGGGGATTGACTACACGTGTCGGAGGAGGCATTTGCTAGTTTTTGCCCTTCTTGTGTTGTGGCATCACCAGTCATGGAGGATATACAGCTAGAAAAAATGTATATTTTAGAAAAAGAAAGAAAATAAAAGCTAGGTGTGCTTCATGTATACTGACCTCAGCAGCACAACGCATTTCTTCAACATGGAGGAATTGAACGATTGGAATCAGCCAAGCCACCGACCGCCGTGCAGGCCAGCTCTGCTGACGGCCCACGCCGCCACTTATTTCACGCTACATTAACAGACCAAAAGGCCACTTTCCTTTGCAAGACCAGGGCAAGACTGGAAAACACAACAAGAAAGGAAAAGTTCTGTTATTCTCCAACTTCAGACTTCACAGAGATGCTGTTTGGTCAAGCTCCAAACATCCTTCCGGGTGGCATTAGCGGATTTTCAATTACTCATTTGATCGAGCGGCAGGCAGGACGTGATGAATGCGCCGAAAGAGACTTGTAGACAGCGATTATCAGGGTTTAATCAGTGCATCTATAGTCAGCACACAAATATCTGCATCACCAGAGCAGCAGACGCTCGGAATTAAAACACAGGGGGCAGCATCAGAATGAGATCTGCTGCCTTGGGCACGTTTTATTGATGCTACTGCTGACCACAGCTTCCATCTCAATGAGCTACATTATCCTACCAGCAGACAGCGTCATTCCGAATAGAACAGGCAGGGTATGTTTCAGCAATAAAATAAGACAAAAAAAACGAAGCAAAATAAAAATACATAAAACCTTTCTCCCCTGAAGTCCTGCCCGGTGCTTTATGGAGGGGTGGGTATAGAAGATAGAACGCCATGAGAGGAACCTTTAATGCTAATGAGACAAACTGCTAAGGGCACCAGTTCACTTTCTGGTGAAATAATGAAGTGTATATTGACGTGGCATTTAGAAGATGAAAATGCGGAGGGTGCTGCTGCGTTTGCCTTGTAAAGAGCCCATCTCAAGTGTCAGAAAGTAAAAAAAAAAAAAGAAAATGCATTTTGATGCTGTGAGAATCAAAAACAAATAAATTAATAAATAAACATAACTTACAGTTGACAGACATAAGAAAACAATTTGGAGTTTTAAAGAAACAAAACTAAGTAGATGCAGAGAGCATCTATGGCAATAAAGAGGTATTAAATGGGTAGCCCCTCCAGAATTGACCATTAGAGCAATGGAACTGTCTAATACTTTTGGGATTGGGTGAGTTGGGGAGTTGGGAATAAGGTAGGGTGGTGATCATCTAACATCCTGGTCTTATTAATGCTGTTGTGGCTGAATGCAATCTAATCTTTACAGAAATGCTACAAGATCTTCCATGATTTCACTAGAAACCATGTACAGTATTTTTCTGACTATAAGGCGCACTTAAAATCCTTTAATTTTCCCAAAACTTAGCAGCACATCTTATAGTTCTGTGCGCCGTCAGGTATTAAGGAGCAGTAAAGCCACTCTGCTGAAGTACAGCTTTATATGGGTGAGTTTTCACTAAAGTTTCTCCAGCACTAAGGCTGGAGCATCTTTAGGATTAGCTGCTAACCGCATCGCTAGCTCTTTTGCCGTTCAGAGATGAGTATATCGGACTGTAGTCTGCGTGTTTACCGTGTTAAAACAAGCTACGTGGGATGAACTTATAGCTGATAGCGCCCTGGCTTACCGGAACACTCAGGGTTCCTCAGTGTAGCGCTATTGGGCGGCATTTACTAGCATTTACTAGCGCTAACTGCAGCTGGCTAGCGCTGCTAACTGGGGCTAGCTAAGCAGCACTTCTTAACCACGGCTAGCGCTCACCCTTGGAATACTGGAGTTCTAAGCTTATTGTAAATGAATGGAAGCGCTTTACTCACTCAAATATACATTTTTCAGGAAAGAAATATGTGTCGATTAACTTTTAGTGCTCGTTTGACTTTAAAAGAAAAGTTTTATTTATTTATTTATTTTAAGAACTACAGTTTTGTTTGCGTCGAGACCTGCTGAATTAGAAGAGAAACATGGCGACACCCTTGCTCACTTCGATTTAAGCATCCTAACTAGTGTCGTTTAATGCGCCTTATAATCTGGTGAGCCTTATGTATGAAAATAGACCAGAAAAGAGACATTCATTGGAAGTTCACCTTAAAATCTGGTTCACCTTATAGTTATATTAGGTATATAGGTATATTTATTTGTTTTATAGATTAGCTAATGAGATTTTTGACGCATTATCAGGATTATTTAAGTCATACTTTTTATAAATAGAAACATATCTAGAGCATATAAGCTAAAATAGCATTTCTGATTCGGATGTGTTTAGTGTCTGCAGTGTTTAGTGTCATAATTCCAAGAATTTCCCCCCGGGGATCAATAAAGTATCTATCTATCTATCTATCTATCTATCTATCTATCTATCTATCTATCTATCTATCTATCTATCTATCTATCTATCTATCTATCTATCTATCTAATGTTGTTGGAGATATCATGATGACAAAATGTGCAGCAGGTACTGTTACACCATTCACTATTGTTCAAAATACAATGAACTACTTACATCACAACTGTGCATTGTAAGGCTGTCAACACACATTTCACAAACAGGTTTAGAAAAAGGAGTGAATTCATAGGTAGCCATTATAATAGTTATTGACACTTGGGACAGTAGCTATTATTTCATACCACAAAATTGGGACTGAAACACACATTTAACCCATTCAAAGCTCTGTGTAAGCCCACACTTCTTCACATTATTAACATCAATTTCATAGACCCCAGAATAGAGCCCTGTGGGACTCCACAAGATACTCGATGCTTAACCAATGGTTACCATCTAATTCACAACATACTATGCATTATGTTAAATACTGAATAATGAATATAATCACACATATATAATGAATTTAGATGGTTAAATAGAGAAATGAGATCATCGTGTTTACAGCATGTTCGCAGGCTAGTAGTTAGTGCTCTGTTCATGGTATAATTAGCCATGATGTCATGTGTTCTTTACATAGAAGCAAAGGTTTTATGTTTGGAACTGTTAAGCCTGTTTAAGGTCTATGAAGCTGCACTCTGGTAATGTATGTAATATTAATTTATGACATACATAAATATTACATATATTACATACAGTACATGTTTTATATATATACAAATATTCCAGTTCTGAATGATATGCAGTGGTCTGGATTATGAAAATGTGTATCATAACAAGAATACAATTAATTATGCAGTTCTATACCAATATTATCCCACATTTTACATCACAAACCTCTTAAAAATCACTCTATTCTCCTGCTTCATGGACTTTATTTTAGTTATTTTAATGCTAAGCCGCTGCTTAGAGCTGTTTATGGCTACTGATTGTTGGGATGAGGTTTGACCTTCATCTCAGGAAAAGTCATCTCAGAAATTATCTCAGGCAAAATAATCTCTGAAACTTTACTACACAAGTTTACCCTTTCTGCTTGCAATTTAAAAAAAGAAATCGGATTTGATGGAAAGATAGTGATTAACCAATCTTATTTAGAAAAATAAAATTAACTGTATTCAATTTTAATTAGTCAATCAAACATTGATCATTAGTTTAGATCAAACAAATTATTCCTTTTTTTTTTTGTACATGCATTTGTTGTTGTGCCTTTTGGAGATTAGCTGAAGTAAAGTGAAGTAAATCATTTAAACATACTATAAGTTTCTATTTTATCTTTAGTGCACCAGTTTTGGTGTGTGTGTCTTTAATATCGTGAGGGCACAAAAAATACGCCTTGCTCAAAACACTCAAAAGGCATGACCTAATTCTCTTAATTTAGTTTGTCACTTGTCATTCACTTTAAGAGGTGGGTGAGCTCTGACTTTGGCGCGTTCGTATCTTAACAGCATGGTGCTTTTGCGAATCTAAGTAGAGGATACTGAGCTAAATCACTCATTTAAAAAGGACATCTAAAGTACATTTATTGTTATTATTTTTAAAAAATGCACTACTAAAGTAAATGTATTTTTTTATATGTCTGCTGCAACATTAAAAATATTTAGTGTTTGATAAAAGTTATTAAGATTTTGTTGCACCGCCTTTAGCTTTGATTGCAGCACACATTCACTGTGGCATTGATTTGATAAGCTTCTGCAATATCACAAGATTTATTTCAATCCAGTGTTGCTTTATTTTTTCACCAAGATCTTGCAGCAGCATTAATGATGGTAGAGTCTGACCACTGCTCAAAGCAGCGCTTCTCCATCCAGCACATCCCAAAGATTCTCAATGATGTTAAGATCTGGACTCTGTGGTGAACTCTCTCTCAATCCATGTGTGAAAATGATGATCCCATGCTCCCTGAACCCTGAACTCTTTCTTGGAAAATGAAAAGAAAAAATCCATTGATGGAATAACCTGGTCTATATTCAGTATATTCAGGTAGTCAGCTGACCTCATTCTTTCAGCACATACTGTTGCTGAACCTAGATATTTATCAGTGACACAGTATCACACAGCATTAACAAAACTCTCCAAAAATCTCCATGTCAGATGAATACAACTCATATATAAACTCTGCCCTGCTCTTCCTCGATTTTCCCTCTGAGCCGACACCTCGTTTCAGAATCGATGCGGTCTGGCTCGCAGGGAGTTCAGTGACAAATGACGTAGTCCGATATAATCCAATAGCAGTGATCTGTGTGGCCCGGTCCTAATGCACCTGCTTGCTGCGAGGGCTTCCTTTATGAAGTTAATTATTGAGAGGCATCATCAGTCAGCCGAGGAATCCGCAGGGTGAGCCTGCTTTCCCCTCAAGGCCTCGGCTTACATCCGTCTTCGTCCATCCCCCCCTCCGCCCCCAACACACACACACCCACCCCTCCCTCTTAAATAAATGAGTGTGTTGTCAGTGCGGGAGTAGAGGAGCCCAGAGATTCCAGACAGGATTATAGTTAGCACAAAGCGCCCACGTCGCCCTTCCTTCAGCTCAGAGTCCCGCCCTCAGCCATGGAAACGCTCTCACAGGCCAATTTAAACCTGCTTCTGATTAAAAGCTCTCGCGGGCGCTCACCGTCTGAAGCGGAGCTGCGGTCGAGTTCTGTTTTCTCTCTTCTTGTTGAGCTTCAGTGGAATTGGCAGCAGTACAGCGGTGGGATTATTGTTGTT
This sequence comes from Astyanax mexicanus, assembly GCF_023375975.1. Taxonomy (NCBI): domain Eukaryota; kingdom Metazoa; phylum Chordata; class Actinopteri; order Characiformes; family Acestrorhamphidae; genus Astyanax; species Astyanax mexicanus. The sequence goes on along the minus strand of NC_064410.1, from coordinate 55,382,689 downwards.
ATTACTGTTATCATGAAGCCAAATTTCACAATAACAAAAAAACACATTAAAAGAGTTAGCATGAAATAGAGTAAGATAGATTGCAGAAGAGTGAGATAAAGTGAGGTAAAGTAAAATAAAGTAAAAAAGAGTTAGTTAAAGTGAAGTAAAGTGGGGAGGAGCAAGGTAGAGTGAAATAGAGTAAGAGAGCGAGGCAGAGTGTTGTAGAGTAAAATAGAGTAAGAAAGAGTGAGGTAGAGTGAAGTAGAGTTGGAAAGAGTGAGGTAGAGTGAAATAGAGTATGGTAAAGTGAGATACAGTTAGAGAGTGAAATAAAGTAAAGTAGAGTGAAGCAGAGTGAGGTAAAGTGAAATAGAGTGAAAAAGTGAGATAGAGTAAGGTAGAGTGAGATAGAGTAAGTTAGAGTGAGATAAAGTGAGTTACAGTTAGACAGAGTGAGAGTGAAATAGAGTGAAGTAGAGTGAGGCAGAGGGAGGTAAAGTAAAGTAGAGTGAGGTAGAGTAAAGTAGAGTGAGGCAGAGTAAAATAGAGTAAAGTAGAGTGAGGCAGAATGAGAGAGTAAAAAAGAGTGAGGTAGAGTGAAATAGAGTAAAGTAGAGTGAGGCAGAGTAAGGTAGAGTAAGAAAGAGTGAGGTAGGGTAAATTAGAGAAGGAAAGAGAGAGGTAGAGTGAAGTAGAGTGAGTCAGATTAAATTAGAGTAAAGTAGAGTGAGGCAGATTAAATTAGAGTAAAGTAGAGTGAGGCAGATTAAATTAGAGTAAAGTAGAGTGAGACAGAATGAGAGAGTAAAGTAGAGTGAGACAGAATGAGAGAGTAAAAAAGAGTGAGGTAGAGTGAAATAGAGTAAAGTAGAGTGAGTCAGAGTAAAATAGAGTAAAGTAGAATGAGTCAGAGTGAAATAGAGTAAAGTAGATTGAGGCAGAATGAAGTAGAGTAAAAATAAGTGAGGTAGAGTGAAATAGAGTAAAGTAGATTGAGGCAGAATGAAGTACAGTAAAGAGTGAGGCAGAATGAAGTAGAGTAATAATAAGTGAGGTAGAGTGAAATAGAGTAAAGTAGAGTGAGGCAGAATGAAATAGAGTAAACATAAGTGAGGTAGAGTGAAATAGAGTATGGTAGAGTGGGAAAGAGTGAGGCAGAGGGAGGTAGAGTAAGATATACTAAGGTAAAGTGAGGTACATTAAGATAGAGTAAGAGTGAAATAGAGTATTGTAGAGTGAGGTAGAATGAAATAGAGTAGAGTGAAGTAGTGTGAGGGAGAGTGAGGTAGAGTAACTTAGAAAATGAAAGAGTGTGTCAGAGTGAAATAGAGTAAAGTAGAGTGAGGTAGAGTGAAGTAGAGTAAAAATAAGTGAGGTAGAGTGAAATAGAGTATTGTAGAGTGAGGGAGAGTGAGATAGAATGAAATAGAGTAAAGTAGAGTGAGGTAGAGTGAAGTAGTGTGAGGGAGAGTGAGGTAGAGTACATTAGAAAAGGAAAGAGTGTGTCAGAGTGAAATAGAGTAAAGTAGAGTGAGGTAGAGTGAAGTAGAGTAAAAATAAGTGAGGTAGAGTGAAATAGAGTATGGTAGAGTGGGAAAGAGTGAGGCAGAGTGATAGAGTAAGAGTGAAATAGAGTAATGCAGAGTAAGGTAGAGTGAAATCGAGTTGGGTAGAGTGAGGTAGAGTAAGATAAATTGCAGAAGAGTGAGGTTAAATTAGGTAGAGTGAAAGAGTAAGACAAAGTGAGGTAGAATGAGGAAGAGTAAGGAGTAAAGCAGAGTAAAATAGATTGCAGTAGAGTGAGGTAGAGTGTGGATGTCACCAGGTTGCCATTCAGTGACAATCAACCATTAAAGGAGCTTCACCACACACACATACACACACACACACACACACACACACACACACACACACACACACACACACACATATTGAACCCCACCCCTCTGCTTTGACTCTGCAGAATAGTGCAGTAAGTTTGTTGTTGCACAGGACGTCAGTTCTTCTCCACTCCTTCAGTAGAGGAAACACCGCACAGCCACCGCTCACATGATGGAGAGAAGTGTCTGAGCTGCAGCCGTGCTGCAACTGCGCTCCCGTACCCAACAAAAACACAAGACAGGAAGAAAGGAGCAGGAGATATGAGAAAAAGTAATCAAAAGTGTGGATGAATAGCCAGTCCTGATCTCTCTCGCTCTGCTTCCCTCACACCCACCGCACTCTTCCACAGTCACGCTGTCTGCCTGGCAGGAAACTAGTTCGGTGGGCTCAGATAAAGACAGAAAGTTTGGATGGTGTGCAGTCCGCTGGGTGTGGTGGGAATAAAGAGACGGGTATTATGTTCCAGTTCGCTGCTGACTCAGTAAATATTCCATTCTATTAGAAAGACAGTGACCCTCAGCCCTGATTAAATAGATCCAAGTGGATCCAATTACAGATTTCCTATTAGACGTTTCAGTGCATACCACCATACCCTACACACCATCACTAATTAATCTAAAGGATCCTATACTGTTATACTGAGTTACTAGCTTGAAGGTACAGTTTTAGGAAAGAGCTTTAATTTAGCTATCCAAGCTTTTATGTAGTTTAATATTGCTGGCACTCCTTGTCAAAATTGTGTCTCTGAAATGATAACTTTACAGTACGAATAAAATGAACCATCAATGGAAGTCAAGGTAAAAAAATGGAAATATTTCTATTGGTCCACTCCTTAGAAAACATTGTTTAAAAGAATTTTTTAAATTTTAAATAGTTAAGAATGTTTAAATGTGTCAAAATGTGGAAAGTGACGAATAAATGGAGATGCAAAAACAATATATATAGATTCAGATTTATTCTTGGAAAAATGTTTACATATAAATGCTCCATGCATAAAATCTGTCACGCAAAACACATGTATCTCCAGAACTGAAACTTTACAAGAGATGGTAAACATCTTTTTTTTTTAACTTTCAGTGGAAATCAGTAGAAAAACAATATGTATAAAACAATTTTGGAGCATTTCTATTGGTCCAAATGGCAGGTCTGCATTATTATTTGGCACACTGCCCACATTGCAAAAGTACCAATTGGTTTCATATAATATTGTAATTTTTTTGAGACACTGATTATTATTTTTTTTCTATTGGCTATAAGCTTAATTATCAGCAAATAAAGAAATAATCGCTTAAAATAGATCACTCTGTGTGTAATACATCATATCATATCATATATGACTCACATTTTGGAATGCATTACTGAAATAAAAACATTTTTAATGATTTTCACATTTAGTATACACAATTTATTTTATTATTTTACCAGTTGTTGCCATGAGAAGCTTAAACATAAAAGAATGACTATTTACATTGTAGATTCTCACTGAAGGCATCAAAACTATGAATGAACACATGTGGAGTTTTATGTACTTAATAAAAAATGAGCTGTCCTCCACAGTCACCGGACCTGAACCCAATCCAGATGGTTTGGGGTGAGCTGGAGCACAGAGTGAAGAAGGAAAAGGGGCAACAAGTGCTAATAAACACCTCTGGGAACTCCTTCCTTCAAGACTGTTGGAAAACCAACCATTTTTAGTTATTTCACCTTTTTTTTGTTAAGTACATAAAACTCCACATGTGTTCATTCATAGTTTTGATGCTTCAGTGAGAATCTACAATGTAAATAGTCATGAAAATAAAGAAAACACATTGAAAAAGAGAAGCAGTGTCCAAATGGCCTGTACTGTATTTGTATGCATCAGAAGACCAAGGACAGCAGTAGTCAAAAAAATCCCTTTGGAGCTTGGGTATAAACCCTTGGAGGAAAAGTACAAATTTGAGGGAAAATTTGACAAATGTGTCTGACTTGAATGTTATCACGACCCGTTGATTCATGTTGTTGGTTCAGCATAAGCTGTAGGATAATCTATGAATGAAGAATAATTTCCTTTCCAGTGTTGCCCCTCCCCCCATCCCTCTGTCCCCCCCCCCCCCCCCCCCCTCTCCCCTCTCCTCCAGGTCTTTCAGGAAGCATTACAGGTGTCACGGGAGATTGTGCCCAGTTGACTGGCTGCATTGGGAAGCAGAAAAGATGGATCTGGATTGAGCCGGCTGGCAGCTCGAGCGAATCTCCGCTGTGTTTGTTGGAAAGAGTCACAAATAAAAGAAGGTTGGGGAGCAAAAAAGAGAGGTGGAAGATATCTATCTTCAGCGTGTTTATCCCTTATCCTGCCTTTCTGCGTGCGAGAGGCTCTGTCAGTCAAGCCTTTTATGCGCCGCACTCTCTCCCCGTCCCCCATTTCATGTGTGGAGACGCGAGCGCCCGTCTCGGTGATGGCGGCCGACAGAAGTGTGGGGGCAGACAGAAAGCAATCTGCTCTGAAAAGGAAGATCAAGCTTGAGATTTCATGTGTGACATATTGAAACAGTCTGTTGTAAGGAGTGTGTGGAAAGCCCGACGTGTCGGAGGGGATGCCGCAGACAGCGTGCCCGGCGCAGGCAACCCATTGTGGGCGAGGCAGATTAATTTAGCCCTGGAGTGGAGTGGGGAAATGTCAACCCATTATGAAGCGCCAACTCATCAGCGTAAGTCCTCACCTGCTGAGAGCACAGTTTACCGTAATAAAGAGACGACTCTGGACTGGCCATTAGAAAACTGACTGTTTGGATGATGGAAGGAGTGCTTTTGGTGACTGTTATACAAAAACCTGTGAACTCTGTTATTTTAGCATTTTAAACTACCTTTAAATTGTTGGAACATTTCACGATTAATAGACTAAAAGAAATTGTTCAAATTCACTTGGATCCCCTTGTTCTGTTCCAAAGTTTATTTTGACTTTTGATATTTTGCCACCAACGAATTTCTTATGTCTATTTATTCTGCCCAAGTATCTCCTCAAACTATGTTCTTCTTGGCATATCAGTAGCGATTGGCCATAGAGCGAGTGTGTGAACATTTTACTCTGATATGTGATGTAGCTTCTAAATACCGGTAGTCAAATTATAAACCTTTAAATACTCTATGGCACAACACTAGCTGTTTTGAGTTTATCAGTCAGTAGTTATTGTAATAAATGTGTAATTAGCTGCACTTAATGACTGTTATAGTTTATTTTGGAGATTCAATCAAATCTTTACCTAAGAAATGATAATGAATTGTGTTGATGAATATTATGTAAAGTCTGTCTCATGAACTGTTAAATATTATAAGCATATACAGACCTGGGACATTGCAAATAATCGAGATGAAGGTGGAGTAATGTGGCATTAATTAGCTGAGGGTGGAGTAATGGAGTGATTATAATATTAGGGTGGAGTATTGGAGTGTTAAAAAGATGAGGGTGGAATAATGTGGTGTAAAGAAGATGAGGGTGAAGTTATGAGTGTTAAGAAGATGAGGGTGGAGTAATGGAGTATTGAGGAGATGGGGTTGGAATAAAGGGTTGTGGAGATGGGGTAGAGTAAAAGAGTGTTAATAAGTGGAGGGTGGAATAATGGGGTGTTGAGGAGATGGTGTGGAGTAATAGAGGTTAAGTAGATGAGCGTGAAGTAATGGGGTGTTGAGGACAGAGTGATGGAGTGTTAGAAAGATGAGGGTGGAGTAATGGAGTGTTGAGGAGATGAGGGTGGAGTAATGGAGGGTTGAGGAGATGAGGGTGAAGTAATAGGGGTGCTGAGGAGATGAGGCTGGAGTAATAGGGGTTAAGTAGATGAGGGTGGAGTAATGGGTATTGAAGAGATGAGGGTGGACTAATGGATGTTTAGGAGATGGGGTGGAGTAAAGGGGGTTGAGAAATGAGGGTGGAGTAATGGGGCGTTCAGAATGTGCGATGGAGTAATGGATTGTTGAGAAAATAGGGGTGTAGTAATGGGTGTTGAGAAAATTATGATGGAGTAATGAGTGTTTTAGAATGTGAGATGAAGTAATGGAGTGTTGAGAAAATTGAGGTGGAGTAATAAAGAGTTGAGAAGTTGAGATGGAGTAATGGTCTGTAGAGAAAATTAGGATGGAGTAACGAGTGGTTTAGAAGGTGAGATGGAGTAATGAAGCGTTGAGAATATTGGGGTGGAGTAATGAGGTGTTTAGAATGTGAGATGGAGTAATGAAGCGTTGAGAAAATGGAGGTGGAGTAATGGGACTAGAGTGTTCTCTACACCAAAAACTCAAACTGTTCTGATTGAAGGTTTTCTGTGAAGATGCTGTTTTTAGCAACAGATCGCTCAACTCCAGCAGTTTCTCCATTAACTATTAAGCATCGAAATTAATCGCGTGGTCCATTTGTCATGCAAATAGACCAGTGAATAATGCATGCATTGGTGCTCATGAATAACTAATCTGTGGAATTGCAAAGCACTTCTTAAGACAAATATAATTAGAGGGTCAATAATGGTTAGACAAACTTCTAACACTTCTAATGCTGCTGTTAAGGCATTGTTTTCCTTTTGTGAAAACACAAAAGGAAAACAACACACACACACACACACACACACACACACACACACACACACACACACACACACACTGTTTCTGACTCCAGACCTTTCTCAACTCCAGCTTAGCTTGTATTGGATTCTTACCAGCTCACCATAGTGCACACTAGCTGGAATCCAGCTTCTGAACAGTGCATTTTATAACCGGGTCATTATCAGAATACTGCACCTTTTGGACCTTACACTCTTACAGTCTTTTTACTGTTTATCATATTTATAAGACTTTAGACTACACGCAAAAATCATATCTTATCTTATCTTATGATATCTTACTCACTTTGTATTTTCACTTTTTCACTATTTCCTGTCATGCATCTGTCCACCCTGTCATGAAAACATAAACAGGTTTAGGTTCATCAACAGTATGTGCTGAAAGAATGAGGTCAGCTGACTACCTGAAAATACTGAATATAGACCAGGTTATTCCATCAATGCATTTTTTATTCATTATATATTCCAATATAAGACAATGTCAGGATTCATGGAGCTGGGATTGAGAAAGAGTTCAGGGTTCAGGGAGCATGAGATCATCATTTTCACACATGGATTGAGAGAGAGTTCACCACAGAGTCCAGATCTTAACCTCATTGAGAATCTTTGGGATGTGCTGGATGGAGAAGAGCTGCTTTGTGCAGCGGTTGGTCAGACTCTACCATCATCAATGCTGCTGCAAGATCTTGATAAAAAATTAATGCAGCACTGGATTAAAATAAATCTTGTGACGTTGCAGAAGCTTATTGAAACAGTGCCACAGTGAAAGCATTAAGCTAATCAAAGCTAAAGGTGGTCCAACCAAATATTAGAGTGGTGTGACCTTTTTTTTATTTTTATTTTTTTGCAAGTGTCTTCCGTTTTTGTAAATAAAACAGTATGAGAGTTGAAGGTGATGTCACTGGTATTAAAGATACAGGGGAACTGAAACATCTGGTTTTAGACCACAATATTTTACTGTTCTGACGGACAGTTCTGGTGGAAACAGGAGAGTTGAGGTGCACATTGAATTCTGTGTGATTTGATCAGCCGTGGTTTTATGTTTTTTGGATACAATCTGGGTTAGCACCCGAACATCCCTTTCAGACAGCTTCCTCTTACAGCATCCACAGTTAATCCTGTTGGATGTGGTTGGTACTTCTTGTTGGTATGCTGACATTACGCTGGATACCGTGGTTCTTGATGCATCACAAAGACTTGCTGTCTTGGTCACAGATGCTCCAGCAAGACGTGCACCGACAATTTGTCCCCTTTGAACTCTGGTATTTCACCCATAATGTTGTGTGCATTGCAATATTTTGAGCAAAACTGTGCTCTTACCCTGCTAATTGAACCTTCACACTCTTACTGCTCTTACTGGTGCAATGTGCAATTAATGAAGATTGGACACCAGGCTGCTCCAATTTAGCCATGAAACATCCCACACTAAAATGATGACAGGTGTTTCAGTTTCATTGGCCAACCCCTGTAGCTTTCTTAAAGGGGAAAGGGTTGACAAAAGATGGTTATATTGATATACTGACCCATGTGATTTAGCAGAGCTGTTATTGGAGGGTTTGTGGTGGGTCTGGTGGGGGGCTGCCACGCCGGAGCAGGTGCAGTAGAGCGGTCCTGCAGGGCTCGGCCCGGAGAGATGGATGGCGGCTCTTTGCCTGGTGCACCTGAAGTCAGCTCAGTGGCTGGAGGCCAGTTGTGCAGTGCTGAGCTCTGAACCTGAACCTTTTAATCAGCTCCTTCCAGAGGGAGCGAGGGGGCTGACGTGGTCTGGATTGCCCACCTGCACGGCCTAATGAATGCGCCTGCCCTCTAGCTTTCCTTTACACACTGAGGGAAGCACAGAGTATTAGGTGCGTTGCTTCAGGCTGTACCTTGAACTGGACAATGAGAAATACGTATGTTAAAGGATAGGGGCTGAATGGTGCTTGTCCAGACTGTTTGTCCAGGTTGCTTTTCTCAGTAGTTGCTGCTGCAAGGCAGAGGCAGGTGCTCAGCGCTGTAGAAGTGGCTAAACAAAGCCATCAGAGAATACATTTTCTAAAGATTTGAACTGATTAGGATCTGAGATTTTGTAAGAAGTTTAAATAAGGTATTATATATTGATTATACTGGTGCATCTAAAAATGAGAATATAATAAAAACTCATATATTATATACATGTATTACACAAACAGGGGTTGGACAATGAAACTGAAACTCCTGTCATTTTAGTGTGGGAGGATTGATGGCTAAATTGGAGCAGCCTGTTGGCAAATCTTCATTAATTACACATTGCACCAGTAAGAGCGTGTGAGAGTGTGAAGGTTCAATTAGCAGGGTAAGAGCACAGTTTTGCTCAAAATGTTGCAATGCACACAACATTATGGCTGACATACCAGAGTTCAAAAGAGGACAAATTGTTGGTGCACGTCTTGCTGGCGCATCTGTGACCAAGACAGCAAGTCTTTGTGATGTACCAAGAGCCACGGTATCCAGGGTATGTCAGCATACCACCAAGAAGGACCAACCACATCCAACAGGATTAACTGTGGACGCTGTAAGAGGGAGCTGTCTGAAAGGGATATTCGGGTGTTAACCCGGATTGTATCCAAAAAACATAAAACCACGGCTGAACAAATCACAGCAGAATTCAACGTGCACCTCAACTCTCCTGTTTACACCAGAACTTTCCGTCTGAGCAATAAATTATTGTGGTGTTTTAGTTTCATTGTCCAACCCCTGTAGAGTGATCTATTTTAAGCATTTATTATCAAAAAAGTCCAAAAATCAGTGTCTCAGAAAATTAGAATATTATACAAGAACAATTAGTATGAATTAACTTTTGGCAGTGTGGGCAGTGTGCCAAGTCCTGATGGAAAATGAAATCCACATCTCCATAAAAGTTGTCAGCAGAGGGAAGCATGAAGTGATGTAAGCCATGGTATAATGGCTTGATTATTGGAGTATCACTGTGTCTTTTCTATCGTAACGACGAGAAAAGTATGACTTGTGCGTCTTGAAGTGCTCTAAGGGCATGTGCTAGTTCTCTTAATTAATCATGGGTGTGTTTTGGGTGTAGCATAAAATAAACCAATCAGCTTGTCACTTGACATTCTCTTTAAGAGCCAGGTGTGCTCTGACTTTGGCGAATTGCTATTTTAACGATGCAGGTACCTAGACATTTCCAGCAATTCTCAGCAGAGGATACTGACCTGTGCATTCACACTGTAAAAGACTGTGAAGCAGGTCATTTATTGTAATAGCAATGTTGTTTTAATTTGTATTCGCTCTTTCTTTCTTTATTTTTGATGAAAAAGTTGGGTTTGTGCACTGCTATGTGTCCTTGTGTGCGTAACCAGGGTATGTCAGCATACCACCATACCATTTATATTTTGTTAATATTTATATTTTGTTAATATTTATATTTTGTTTTTTATTCTTTCTTTATTGTATATTTTCTATTTTTATCTTTATGCGGCATACTTGGCGAGGGGCAAAGAAAGAATTTCATTGTACGAGGAAACTTGTTTCTTACTGTGCACATGACAATAAACTCTTTGAACTTGAACTTGAACTTGTAACAAGCAGTGGTGTACAAGCGTTTCCAAGATAGCAATGAACATCTTACTGATGACGTCTGTCTAGGTAGTATTCAGTCAGTAGCACACCTGTGTTTTTTCGTTTCCAAAATAGCAATACTCCAGAAATGTACCCAAATAAACCTCATTTGGAGACCACCATGGCCAACAGCAAAGATATCTTCTCAAGCACCTTTGCTATTTAAGCGATATAGACAGAAGGCAAGAAACTAGACTGTTAGCGGGGTGTAAGATAGCAATGAGCATTGCAATCGCAATCTCACAGTGTGAAATCGGACCCTTACTGTGGTCAGGTACGGAGCAAGGCCCAATTTCCTCACATAACCCCTACTTTTTCCCAGGCACAGCAGTGATGGAGGTGTGGTTCTGTTGGCAATGCATATTATTCTATTTAACTCAAAAATAAATATAATACAAGAAATGTAAGTGCATACACAAGCACGAAATAGGCGTCAAGTTATTGGTTGCAATAGATAAATTTCCCAAATGCGCTCTGTACTGTAGTAATTAAATTTTCCCATTTATTGGCAGATATTGTTTCTGGCCACACTAATGCACCCATTGCTTTTCTTCTTCAGAGCGTAATAAATAAACTCCACTTTATTTGTCTGAGAAGGAATCTGGCTGAAGCTGACTCCTGAGCTGACGTTGGCTGTGCTCTTCACTCTGAACTGGCACAGGGTGTAGATGGAGCTCAGCACATTCCTGCATGACTTTCCTTTTTGTACCTGATCTTACATCTATATAAAATCTCTCTGTAAAGCACTTTATTCAGAATAATCCTCCTAAACCACCTACCACCAATACCTTTGTTCCCATTAGAGGATTTTTGTTCAGATTACAGGCTCCCAGTTGCTGCCTGCCCAAATCAATTAGATTGCCCATTTATTTTTCAGCAAAATCACCAAATTATATAAGGCTATAATCTTACCTTATGGTGTAATTTTGCCTTTTATTATCCATGAGAATATAACTGAAAAGACTTGGAAATTGGTTGGGCATGTATTGTTGTATCGTGACCAGTTTTATTCAAATAGACTTCAAAACATTCTTTTGATTTTTAACCAAAATTGCCAAATTGAGATTGATTGGCCATCAATAGACTCTTTTCATTTTTCACCAAAATCACCTACAATATTTATAGGCCTTTGCAATGTTATGGCTGATCCATGTAATGTGGAAATGAAGTGTATCTGAAGCTGGTTTTAATGTTGTGGCTGATTGGTGTTTGATCATCATATGAATTTAGTTTTATGCATAAATAAAATGTTTATTTGGGTGAGTAAAGTGCTACCGTTTATTTACAGTAAGCTTAGATTTACAATAATTTGTCTAAGGGTGAGTTTTTAGTGAAGTTTCTCCAGCACTAAGGCTGGGTGCAGCAGAATTAGCATTAGCCGCGAACCACAGCACTAGAACCCTGACTGCTTCCGTAACCCAGGGCGCTATCAGCTAGCGGTTTCTTTCCATGTAGCTTGTTTTAACATGGCAAACATGCAGACTACAGTCCGATATACTCTCCTCTGAACAGCAAAAGAGCTAGCACTGTGGTTAGCAGCTAATGCTAATGCTGCTGCACCCAGCCTTAGTGCTGGAGAAACTTCACTAAAAACTCACCCTTATAACTCTGTACTTCAGTAGAGTGGCTTTACTGCTCCTTAATACCTGACTGGTAGAATTCATATATAAGGCACATCAGATTATAAGGTGCACTGTTGATTTTGGAGAAAAATAAAAGAATTTCAGGTACGCCTTATATTTAAAAAATACAAAAAAACGATAATTATTCTAACAAAACGTATTTACATAACAGTCAACATGAGTAATCTTATTCTCATACTGTCACCAGGATAGACTCCATCTTTTGGATCTAACTACACTAACAATTAGCATGTTTTTTTTTTTGTGGCACTTTTACTTTGAGTGCTTAAACTACAAATCTTTTTCCCTAAGCATATAACTGGATGCAGTTTAGGTTTTAAGAATTATCAGCATTAGATTGTCAAAATTAAATTGTATTTATATTAGTGGTATTAGTAGTAATTTTGCATCATGCATGGTTGTACCGAGACATTTCGGTCAGTGCCTTTTTGTTATTGAATTTTGATACCTAGCCCTAATAAATAGAGAACCTAAGAAAATTCTTTAGTTTGTTCAGTCTCTAAACATCAGTGTGAAAATAAATTTAATCATACTAAATGTACAAAATGCAACAAACACACAAGCCTCTTTTCTTTTCAGGTGTGTGAAAACACCCTGAAAACACAGTGGTTGGTCAGAAAAGCTGTGTGTAACTAATGGAAACATGTCACAGACCTCCTACGCATAGTGTCTACATTCTGCAAATTCACTTCTTAACCAATATGGAGGATATCTTAAGGTCAGTGTGATGTTCCACAGCTTCACAGCTTCTTCTCTAACCACTCTGTCTGTCTGGCAGCAGCTGCTTTAAGCCATTACTTCTGTTGAGTCTAGTGAGTCACGAGTGGGAAAAACATCCCTACTGTCACAATGGAAGCAGAATTAGATGTTTGGGAAGGATAATGTGCAAAGATTACAATGATTTAGGTAAACACTGTTTTTCATAGTGATGCGGCGAAAATTGTTTGTTGGGATGGACTTAATTACACCTCGCGGCACCCAAGTTCCACAAAGAGCAGGTCATCCCGTGACAAATTTTTTTTTTTTGTTTTTTTTTTTTCAAGCCGACACATTACTGCAGAGCAGGGTTATTTTTCACTGGAGCTCGGGACTGAAAGATCACCTGTTTATGCAACACAACGTTCAGGACGTGCCTGTTCCCAACGTTTCACAGCTGAAATGGAAGTTTCAGCAAAGCTTAAGAAAAGTTTCTCTCTGGCCAGAGTGAGGAACTTTAAAGTGTTCCAAACTAGGTCATGTTTTCTGTGCAATTGAGCGAGTGTATGGAGGATTAAATTAAATTAGGATAAAGAAATATGCAGAGGCATTGCTTTTTTGATAAGCACTCTAAATACAGTATATCTGAAATGGGTGCTCAACTCTGAACATCTGGACTTTTTCCTCTTCAAAAATGAATTTCTGAAGGTACTGTATCTATATTTGGCAGCATGATGTCAGTGTGTGAGGGAAGGAGTTATACCACATACAGTACGTAGTCACACTGTTACTATATGTGGAATCCTGATGCCATTTTTTATCAAACCATTCCAGCAATTCCAGCAATTTTATGGAAAAAGGAAAATTTTAAATTGCTGACTGGAGCCATTTAAAATTCTGTTTGAGTGTGTGTTCGATAGTCAAGTTTGGTTGTGGGTTCGATACCCACTGATTAACTAATGCTAATCTGCCACTGTTAAGGGCCTTGATCACAAGGTTTCGGGTTCCCCCACCCAGACTTTTTTAAGCTGTCTCTGTTAAGACCCTGACTAGGGGGCTTAATGACTGATCACAAGGTTGTGGGTTCGATTCAAAGGTTCGGTTATGAATTTAAAGCCTGTGATTGTTAAACTGCCTCTGTGGGTTCGATACCCATTGATTAACTAATTGTTAAGGGCTCTGTTAAGACCTTGAGTGGGGCATATTGACTGATCACAAGGTTGGGGGTTCTTTACTCAGGTTTCTTAAACTGTCTCTGTTGAGCTCTTGAGTGGGGCATATTGACTGATCACAAGGTTGGTGGTCCCCTACCCAGGCTTCTTAAACTATCTCTGTTGGTATCTTGAGTGGGACTTATTGACTCATCACAAGGTTGGGGGTTCTTTACTCAGGTTTCTTAAACTGTCTCTGTTGAGATCTTGAATAGGGATTAATGACTGATCACAAGGTTGAGGGTTCTCTACCCAGGCTTCTTAAACTATCTCTGTTGAGAGCTTAAGTAGCTCTGTTTGAGGGCTTACTGACTGATCACAAGGTTATGGGTTCCCTACCCAGGCTTCATAAGCTTTCTCTGTTGAGACCTTAAGTAGGGCTTAATGACTGATCACAAGGTTGTGGGTTTGATTCAGATGTTTGGTTGTGAATTTGATATCTGTGGTTGCTAAGCTGCCACCGTAGGTTCAATACCCACATATTACCTAATGCTAATCTGCCACTCTTAAGAGCCTTAATCATAAGGCTGGAGGTTCCCTACCCAGGCTTCTTAAACTATCTCTGTTGAGATCTTGAGTGGGTCTTATTGACTCATCACAAGGTTGGGGGTTCTTTACTCAGGTTTCTTAAACTGTCTCTGTTGAGATCTTGAGTGGGACTTATTGACTCATCACAAGGTTGGGGGTTCTTTACTCAGGTTTCTTAAACTGTCTCTGTTGAGATCTTGAATAGGGATAAATGACTGATCACAAGGTTGAGGGTTCTCTACCCAAGCTTCTTAAACTATCTCTGTTAAGACCTTAAGTAGGGCTTACTGACTGCTCACAAGGTTGGGGGTTCCCTACTCAAGCTTCATAAGCTGTCTTGATGAGACCTTGAGTAGGGCTTAATGACTGATCATAAGGTTGTGGGTTCGATTCAGATGTTTGGTTGTGAATTTGATGCCTGTGATTGCTAAGCAGCCTCTGTGGGTTTGATTCCCACTGATTAACTAATGGTAATTAGCTAATGGTAATTAGTAAATGGTAACACTCTTGAGAGCCCTGATCACAAGGTTGGGGGTTCTCTATCTAGGCTTCATAAGCTGTCTCTGTTGAGAACTTGAGTAGAGCTTAATGACTGACCACAAGGTTGTGGGTTCGATTCAGGTGTTTGGTTGTGAATTAAATCCCTGTGATTGCTGAGCTACCTCTGTTGGTTTCTAAAATCAGTAGCTGGTTGTTGGTTCGATCCTCAGGTTTGCTCTGGGTTTAATTTCCGAGGTTTTTATTAAAACCCTTAACCTTGTAGCACAGGATTGGTTTAATAACTGGGTTGGGTTGTGGGTTTGATGCCCAGGTTTGCTAAGCTGCCTCTGCTGAACCCTTGAGCAAGGTCCTTTTCTCTCTGCTCTGAAGGCACTGAACTTTGTAACTCTGAACATTGTTGACCCTGGCTTTCTAAAGCTGCAATAAGAGAATAATTGTGTTGTATTGTACACATATAATTACAATAATCATGCATTAAATTATTATTCATTTAGGGTGGTCGGTAAGCATTAGAATGGGAAACATATTAACCATGGAAATGAGTATAAACGAAACAAGTCCAGGAACGCATTTCTCTTTGTGAATTGATATAAATGGAAACAACCTTGCTCACAATACAGTGATTGCTCCTTGTTTATAATAACTACATGTAATGCAGCTGTTGTAGTCATGCAAGTTGTAATGCAACTGCTCTAAGCAGCCAAATACAAAGTAATTCAATAATAACTTGTAGGCAAAGATATACTGTAAAAGGTTACTGATATGTGCAGACAGTCCGCTGAATAGTTCAAGTACACACAAGAACTCTGTCACTATGGAGAACTCAAGAAATAACTTGTACACTTAATTAAATGTAAGAAAGAATCAGTTAAAGAGAAACGGCTTATTAACAAGTCTGCATGGTGAAAGGGATCCTATTTAATACGTTCAGCCATTTAATTTTACATTATTTAGCCTTGCCTCAGTCGCATGGTATGCGTCAGTGTGCAAGGGCAATCAGAGCATTTCAGCCTTTTCAACCAACAACATATTAATGCCTTGTAGATGATGTAAAAGCTGCGGCAATTAGAGGCTAAAAGCACTAAAAGATGGTGGACTTTCAGAAATGTCCAAACTACTGTAATCACCAGTAGAGCACTCAGGTCTAAGCCTGCAGGTGCATTATCGAAATGGTCGTGCTCTGGAGGTCTGGATTGTTGGTCTTGCATTTAAAGCCTTGCTCTCATAAATGCGGCATTTAATAGCTGTGTACAATAAAGCCCATAAGCTTTCGAGCGGGTGTTTGTCACAAGGCACATTACAAGCTAATTAGGAGTATTGAAGGTGTTCTCTAGCTGCAAGTTCATATGCTAAGCAGTTATCCTCTTGGATATAGCCTTGGGTTAATTTTACCCCATTGCAGTGTGTGGAATTTTGATTTCTTTCTCCGCGTCTGCATTAGCTGCATTGTTACTCCGGCTACAGTCGCCTATTAGCAAGCCACCAGCCAGACAGCAAATGCAATTTGCCATATTTCACAGCTGCTTTGCATAATGGACAGGTGAGATCCTTGTGAGGTCTGTACTGCCGGCATTAAAGCTGCTTTTTGGATCAAATTATACAGCGGGAAACAAAAGGTGATGTGCGTCGTGGTGAATGAAAGCCTACGCTACGAAGAGCAGCAGTGGTGAAGTGACAGGTCTGTTGTAATTCAGTACAAATGTGCAACTACTGAGTGCCTTTCACCTTAAAGTGACATTCTAAAACCCATTTAATCATCCCTGTACCTAGCGAGCTCCTCCATGCGATCTGCATTAAAAAGCACTGGTGCCTGATTTGTCTAAGCTGCCACTGTTGGGCCCTTCAAGACCGCATGAGGCACTGGGGAAAGACATCTAACTTAGTTACTGAACACATGGTCATGGGTTCAGTAGCAGGATTTGCTAAGCTGCCACTGTTGGGCCCTTAAAAAAGACTTTAAACTCTGTGAGATATGGTTGAGGGAGTAGATACCTGGGTTGGATTGTGGGTTTGATACCTGAATTTGCTGAGCTGCCTTCTGGGCCCTGG
This sequence comes from Astyanax mexicanus, assembly GCF_023375975.1. Lineage (NCBI taxonomy): Eukaryota > Metazoa > Chordata > Actinopteri > Characiformes > Acestrorhamphidae > Astyanax > Astyanax mexicanus. The sequence continues at coordinate 55,366,024 of NC_064410.1, read as the reverse complement.
GGCAAGACCCTTAATTCAGAGACATAAGGTTGTGGGTTTAGTACCATGGGTTTGCTAAGCTGCCACTGTTGGGCCCTGGGGCAAGACCCTTAACTTATTTACTGATCACATGGTTGTGGGTTCAGCACCAGGGTTTGCTGAGCTGCCACTGCTGGGCCCTGGAACAATATCCTTAATTTAGTAACTGATCACATGGTTGTGGGTTCAATACCAGGGCTTGCAGAGCTGCTACTGTTGGACCCTTAAGCAAGACCCTTAAAAAATGAGATTGGGATGTGGGGTAGATACCTGGGTTGAGTTTTGTGTGTAGTACCTGGGTTTGCTGAACTGCTACTATAGGGCTATACAACATAGTGACATAGGGTTGTTGGTTTAAAATCTGGGTTTGCTAGTCTGGTATTATTATTCATGGGGTAAGACCTTTAACTTAGCAACTGATCACATGGTAGTGGGTTCAGTACCTGGTCTTGCTGAGCTGCCACTGTTGGGCCTTTGAGCAAGACCCTAAAACAGTGAGATAGGATTGTGGGGTGGATACTGGGGTTGAGTTGTGGGTTTAGTACCTGGGTTTGCTGAGCTGCTGCTATTGTACCCTTGAGCAAGACCCTTAATTCAGTGACATAGGGTTGTGGTTTTAGTGCCTGGATTTGCAAAACTGCTGAAATTGGGCCAAGGGGCAAGAAGCTTAACTTAGTAATTGATCACATTGTTGTGAGCTCAGTACTAGGGTTAGCTAAGCTGCCACTGTTGGGCCCTGTGGCAATATCCTTAACTTAGTAACTGAACACACAGTTGTGGGTTCAATACCAGGGCTTGCCGAGCTGCCACTATTGGGCTTTTGAGCAAGACCCTTAACTCAGTGAGAATGTATTGTGGGGGTAGATACCTGGGTTGACTTGTGGGTTTAGTACCTGGCCCTTGAACAAGACCCCTAACGCAGTGATATAGGGTCAAAGTGTCTATACCTGGGTGTGGTTATGGGTTTGATGCCTACAGTAGGTTTGCTGAGCTGGCACTGTTAGGTCTTTAAGCAAGACCCTTAAATTAGTGACATAAGGTTGTGGGTTGCTTTAATTGTGAGTTTGCTAAGCTGCCACTGTTGGGCTACGGGGCAAGACCCTTAACTTAGTGGCTTTTCATAGGGTTGTGGGATCGATGCCCTGGTTCACTAAGCTAGCAGTCGCCCATTAGCTGCAAGCTACCAGCCAGACATCAAATGCAATTTGCCATGTTTCACAGCTGTTTTGCATAATGGACAGTTGAGATCCTTGTGAGGTCTGTACTTTCGGCATTAAAGCTGCTTTTTGGATCAAATTATACAGCGGGAAATAAATGGTGATGTGTAGCGCGGCGTCGCGGTGAATGAAAGCCTACGCCACGGAGAGCAGCAGTGGTGAAGTGACAGGTCTGTTGTAATTCAGTACAAATGTGCAACTACTGAGTGCCTTTCACCTTAAAGTGACATTCTAAAACCCATTTAATCATCCCTGTACCTAGCGAGCTCCTCTATTCATCTGCATTAAAAAGCACTGGTGCCCGTCTGTGGCAGTGCACCCGCTTTCCAGGCTAGACGTCTTCTTCGACATTGGGTTCCGAGTGTTTATCTCACACCACCACCCCCCCCCCCCCACCCTCACTCTTTTTTCCCCTGGTGAAAAATAGAGTTGAGGACGTCTTCCTTCTTTGTTATTGAGCAGCTGTATCAGATCAATGTAAATCTGCTAATGAGACTCTGAAGCCCCTCTCCCCAGCCTGTCTCTGGTGTCAGGGTGCTACGCTGCTCACTTTAATTGAGAATTAATTACAGATGGAGGCAGACGCTACAGGAATCACATTATAGCAGCCTAGGAGGCTCTCCTCCTCCTCCTCCTCCTCTTCGTCCTCCTCCTCCTTCTCCCATGCCTAACCCTGCTCTTCCTCCTTTTAGCCCAGCATGAGACAGCTCTGTCTCGGCCTTGTGTTGAAAGGCTAACACGGGGAGCATTTGCATCCCGTCATCGCTGTCCTTCACCCCTCTATAATAAAATTTGGTGCTTGGATCAATCATGGTTGTTCTGGGCCCCGAATGGTCTAGCAGTCCAACAGTATAAAGTGCTGACACTATGATCAAGAGATCGCTGGTACGAATCCCGGTCATGCAGCTTGCCATCAGATGCCGGAGCCCTGGGAGAGCACAATACACCTTACTCTTTCTGGATGGGTAGATGGTGCTCTTTCCCCATCTACATATCAGCATAAAGCAAGCATCTGTGAGCTGATGTATCAGAACCAAATCGGTGCACTTTCCACCAAGTGCGTTGTGATGCTATGTAGAAATGCTACATCAGCAACAGTTTAAAAAGCATGTGTCTGACTTCACATGTGTCGGAGGAGGCATGTGCTACAGGGTTCGTACGGTCACGAAAACCCTGGAAAATCATTGAAATTTGGTCTACAAATCAGCGTTTGTTCTATGTAAATGTGAATCATTATCCAAGAAGCCACAGGCTGTTGCACCATGTTATAGGTGTACTTAGCTGACAAGAAGTGTGGAAGCGACTACACATCGATGGTGAATTAGGGTAGAGGACAGGTCCACTACGCAAATGGATGATGAACCAATAAGAGAGATGGAGGTCGTATTGCGCAAACACAAATTTTGCACAGCTTACGCCGTTACAGGTACTTCACATCACATCACAATATATGTACATCAGTAAGTGTATTATTAGACATATGCTTCATGCAATTATCACAGTGTTGTAACCTTCAGAGGTCATAAGTGAACAGTACGACATCAGATTGTAAAAATCACGTCAGTGTGCCGTGGTTTTCAGATATGTACGTCCTTGTCGAGCACACTTCGCCGTCCCCATCAGTCAGAAATACTTGAGAGAAGTTCCCAAAGCTGCTTGAGCAAATTACACCAATTAAACAACTAGGTTTAATTCTGAGCTTTATTCATTTAATTGAAGGCACCAGTAATTACTTATAATTACCGTTCGTGGTTCTGAAAGGCCGATTGTGGAGAGCCCGAGTTCTCTTGTTTCTGTCTTCCAGTGGAGAGTGCAGATATGAAAAAAAAACAACAACATGAATATATAAAAGAGATGGAGCAGACATGGGCATCAGAGAGACAATGCTTCCACAGATAATGACCCACAGTAATTACTTTGCTCAGAATAACCTGTTTATTTCATGGAGTCGGGCATAAACTAAGCCCAATGAACGCTTGAAAAATAAGCGCCCGTCATCATCAGTCTCGTCAGTCGGGCGAAAATATCAAACCTTCGCTTTTGGGGGATGTAAAGTGTAAATTTGAAGGCATTTCCGGGGAAATTAGGGGAGGAATTTTAATGCTGTGATATTTCGCTTGGATGGCCGGCCTATTTATTTACGAACTTGGAACGCGACGGCCGGTTTGGGAAAGCTGCGGCGTCTAAACCGCGTCCAACTCGAGCGCCTGCTTTTTAAAGCGGCCGTCTGTTTGGAGACCACACCGATGCCATGCCGCTCCAGTGTCAGCTGTTAATGCCCCTGAATGCCTCCTGCATATTTTGGCTGCTAATGGGCCATGCAGCAGGTTCTGGAGCGCTGCCCTGTCGCACATGCTGATATGGAGCAAAGTGCTTTGGCACAGCCAGGTCCCCCACCCCTCCAGGGCCCAGCCAAAGGTCGCGGTTTCCCTTACGTCAGTGTGTTTTCCCGAGCCCCTAGGCAGGGAATACTGCTGTCATCAGATCTGTGCCCAGAGCTCTTTATCCAGCTGCTATGATCTTTCTAATCCGCATTCTTAACTGCTCAATAGAAACTGTGTCCGTGCTGTTTTTCCGCTCGGACTGAGGCTGACCGATTGGTTTAACAAGTCGAGTTTTTTTTTTTTTTCTTTTTTTTTCAGTTTTTAATCATTATTTGTTGGACACTAGACTAGACACTAGTGTTTTGTGTCTTCTTTCTTTGTATGTGTTGAATTTATGCCTACTACCCAGCTTAACATTTTTGGTTTGTAGAAAGTTTTTTGTGAACGTTACAACTTCATAGAACATCCAACCTGTCACGTTTTCTGGAAGTTCTTTGAATGTGTTGTATTTAAGGTTTTGAAACATACTTAAAATGTTGGTGCAACATCCCTTGTATCAGTGGATTTGGATATACAGCTACTTTTGAGTGAGCAAAACATTCATGGTCAATTTCTACATTCAAAATGATCTCAATCTATGAACTGAATCTAGATCTATAATAATTTTAGTTTGAATTCTGTTTTGGTAGCCTTTTCATTGTTTACTGGCACCATCTATTTTCATTCAGGGCTTGTTATGCAGTTGCTGACACTCACTGTCAGTGTACAGTTATTCTCCCCTGGAGACCTACTAACTTAATTACGCCACTAAGTTTGACCCTACCTTCCATTGTAATCTTCCCCACCCCCACCCAACAAGCAGATTTTGGTCCACGTCCCATCCCAAATGAACTCTGAACCCACCTATCAAATATACTTCTTTTTAATTGAGCTAAACTGCTGATAAGATGCAGTTTAATTTGATATATTAGCCAGATAATAGAGCAAGTAAAAGCAAGAATAATTGGGATTGTGACGCTGACAACAAAAGTAACAACTTGCAATTTTGTTATGAGAGCTTAAGTTTTAAGTTTATTTAACTCAAATTCTGTGAACAATGCTTAAAACTTTTAAGGCAAAAGTTTTTTTTTTTTTTTTTTTTTTTTTTAAACTCATCCAGGCTTACAGTGTGATTACAAAGTCGATTACAAATTTCATTGTCGACTAATGGGTAAATAGCTCAGTCACACAGTTTACACTCAATTTAGTCTGTGTCTCCAAAAGTGCCCAAACACAACCGATTATATAATTATTTGCTAAATATCAATACTTTTCAAAAATAAATAAAATCCAGACTTTTAAATGCCTTTTAAATCTAATTTTCAGCTGTTTCTATTATTTTTAGAGATAAATGACATGGCAGAAATAATCGCTGACTAATCGAAAAAATAAGCTTCAGATTACCAAATTGATTGACTGACTACCAAAATAAGCATTAATTGCCTCCCTTAAGGCAGTCCCCATTATTATGTCACATGTTTTCCGGTTCATATCATCCCTGGAACATTGGTTCTGTAACATTACAGGCAAACCTTCATGCTAAATTAGTCTTATAATGTTCTCATAATTTATAAAACAGTAGAACAGGAAGTGTTTTTTTTTTCTTCACGTTGCCTGTTTTGAAGTCACTCTGTGCTATAAAAACCCCACTCCACATACTCCATTCTCCAGTTTCTTGATAATTCCGCATGCGTTTGGTCACAGCCCAGGCATCAGATGGACGCCATGAGCATCCCGGCTGCGGCAAACTGCACCCTTATTGGCGGCAGCGCCGGCGGTGCACGGCTTGGCTTGGCGAAGCACAAACTCCTTAATGGTGTTTGGAGGCAGGAAGAGGAGGCAATGTTCTCCCGCTCGCTCTCGCTTTCTCCACCGGCCCCTTCCACCCTTCCTCATTAATTGCACGAGCTTCCCTCTCCTCGGCAAACCGGAGCGCTACCGCCGCGCATATTCATCCCAGTTTAAAGCTCTCATAAGCGTCCAGGGCCGCTAAAGCGCTCTGGGTGTTTACGGAGGAGCGCCGAGCACGAAAACAGCCTTCTCTTGAATTAATTATGATCCTGACAGGGTCTTTTGTGTTGTGTTGTGTTTAAGTGGAAGGAGAATGCTCTGTGATGAAGCTGATGAAGCTGATAAATCTGAGGAAACTGGGGGAAGCGTAGCTTGTAGGAACAGGAAGCTCGTCTGTGTTTCTTATTCAGGTTTGATTAGAGCTGGAAGACTGATATCCATGTTTTTGCATTGTCATATTTTCTGTATTAACTCAACAATAGAGCTGTGTATTGACAAGAACTTGGCGTTACGATGCAAATCACAATACAGGAGTTATGATTAAATGTATTCTGATATGTTGCAATAATGTAAGCAAAGAGATTTATTGTGATTGTTTAAAACTATTTTAATAAATCTAAGTGAAATTCTGAGGAATTCTGAGCAAGGCATGCCGCAATGTTCATTGCTATCTTACGTCTCTCCAACTGTCCATTTTTTTGTTACGCCTTACGCCTGTATAGTTAAATAGCAACAGTGCTATCTAAAATTATGATAAGATATTAATGAATCATGCCTACAGGTTTAACCACTGGCAACTCTTGACAGCAGCGTTTTAACCGTTAAGTTCTTCTTTTAATTGTCTGTTACAGAGCAGAAATCTGTTTGCATTTTTGTCTCTGATCCCGCCCACTGCCCCGCCCATTCTTTAGACCTATTTCCACACCCCAGGTTGTCAGGAATAGAGCAGAATAGCAGGCTCAGAATCACAGTGTTCTGCACCCATGAAAGCAAGCAATAGAACTGAAACAGAAACTGTAGCAGAAGTAGCAGTAGATGCCAATCAATCTAAAAAAAAAAAAAGGCATCGGCATCCTTCAAAAAACCTTAATGGCCAGAGAAGGTGAAAAATATTGTAGATGCGTTATATATGGAGACAGCTGCTTAGAACCTAGAAGGACTACAAGACAGCTGCCCTCAGTTATGGTATCTGTTAAAGTGAGCAGTATGTTATCAGGATCTTTGAAGTACCGGTAGTATCTTTCTATATACAGTTACAAAAAGTGTATTTTTTCAGATTAGTTGGCTTATTTATTTCTTTTATTTTATTTTATTTTTTTATATTATTTTATAGCTTACAGTTGACAGAGTTATATAAAATTCACATGAGCTGGTTTATAATATACAAAAAAAAAACAGAAAAAAAACCCCAAAAAAACAAAGCAAACCTATACAGTAGCTCGCTTGCTGAATTATTGTCTTTAACCTGGCAACCCACATGGCTTTGTTTCTATGGAAGGAGGCAGCAGACAGCAAGTCACTTCCCAGGCTTGCTGTCATTTAGTTTTTATTGTTGCTTTAAAAATACAAAAATGAAGAAACAACGCGTATCAAAGCCCCCCGCGGGGCTCCTTTCCATATTTCAGATATTATTGAGCCGTTTCAGTCAGTGAGAGATCTTTATGTGAATGTTAACAGCAGCGCAGAAATATGGACGGATGTTGTAATTTTGTGGGGTTTTTTTCTGTGTTTTTTTTTTTTTTTGTGGGTTTTTTTCGCCAAGCAAAGATTGCGAGATGAGCCTGTGGTTCTCGTATTAAAATGAACTGGCGTGAAATAAATGAATATGTAAATGAACAAGTGCTTCCCTCCAAGGCCTCCTTGCCTCCGAAGGCCAATTTACAGTTAATACAATACATGCATTTTCCTTGCCTAATGCCATTAATCAACAGTGGCACAACTCTCAGTGGTTATTAGGCAGCGCTGATTGGGTTATGTTTCTCATGTTTTTTCATACGCGCTCTCCCTCCTATGACTCCACTCTGAGAGACTTTGTAGTGACCTAGTGTTCCACAGCTCTGAAGCAGCATTCCAGGATTTAACTCCTCGGCTTGGTCTAAGTCTGTTATGATAATCATGTTAGAAACTTTTCATACAATATACAGTCGTGACGTGACCTTGATCTCTTTTTTTACCTCAATATTGGCCATTGTCTATACTTGCGTGTAGTTTGACAATGATGTTGCCATACTTTAGTTAGTTTATTCGTTCTGTTCTCTCGTCTGCTCGCTGTCAGAAGTGAAGACGAGTCTATAAGTAGACAGTAGGGGTGTAATGGTACGTTTATTTTTTGCGAATTGTCATGGTTCGGTACGCGCAAACGCATGCAGAATACCCGGTATACAAGCAGTCTGTAGGAGAATTGTGGAACCAATGAACATGACCCGGAAAGTGTAGCTGTAGCACTGTTGCTATTAGCAACTCGCTACTGACTTAGCCCATAGCCTGAGCTGAGAAGTTTAGCTTTGACCGGAAGTCGGAGCACGCAACCAGAGAGCTTACGCAGAAACGCAGATCATTCAAACTGTCCACACACTACAGTGTAAACGCAGGGTTAGGCGCTCTTGCTCGCTTGCAAGTCTGTCTGTCTCTTTCTCTCATTCGCTCTTGCTCTCTCTTTTGCTTACGCCGTCTGTCTGTCTCTCACTCTCTCTTTTGCTTGCACTGTCTGTCTCTCTCTCGCTCACTCTCGCTCTTTCACTTGCACTATCTGTCTCTCTCTCTCTTTCGCTTTTTCACCGTCTATCTGCCCCCTCTCTCTCTCTAGCTCGCTTTTGCTTTCTCTCTTTCGCTCATGCCGTCTGTCTCTCTCTCTCTCTCTCTCTCTCTTCTGCCTGCACTGTCTGTCTCTCTCTATCTATTTCGCTCATTGCGTCTGTCTCCCTCTCACTCACTCTCGCTCTTTCACTTACACTGTCTGTCTCTCTCTCTCTCTCGCTTGCACCGTCTATCTGCCCCCTCTCTCTCTCTAGCTCGCTTTTGCTCTCTCTCTTTTGCTCACGCCGTCTGTCTCTCTCTCTCTCTCTCTCTCTCTCTCTCTCTCTCTCTCTCTCTTCTGGCTGCACTGTCTGTCTCTCTCTCTATCTATTTCACTCATGCCGTCTGTCTCTCTCTCGCTCACTCTCGCTCTTTCACTTGCACTGTCTGTCTCTCTCTCTCTCTCTCTCTCTCTTTCGCTTGCACCGTGTATCTGCCCCCTCTCTCTCTCTAGCTCACTTTTGCTCTCTCTCTTTCGCTCACGCCGTCTGTCTGTCTCTCGCTCAAAAACTGAAATACATCCAGTATTATGCTTAGGAATAAATATTTGTAGTTTAATCAGTTAAAGTAATGCTGTTGCTTTTGTTTTTAATAAAGCACCGCAATCAGGCTCACTGTTCATTTGTTCCAACAAGATCTAAAAGATGGATCCTCTCATGATGATAGTAGGAGAGAACCCTGGTTTCAAGACATTTCATCCCTAAAAATAAAACATAATTATAATGCAGTTCCATTGTTATTATGAAGTTAATAAAAGTAAGGCTATACAAAATACCCAGCCTCTTTATTTTTTCTACCAAACGTTTCGAAAACGTACTGAAAACGTTCCGAACCGTCAGGTTTATAGCAAAGTGTGAACTGAACAGTGAATTTTCTGTACCGTTACACCCCTAATAGGCAGTGATATCTAACGTGTAGAGAATGAGTGCAGTGTGAGCAATAATTAATGCATCAGTAATTACCTCTCCATAGAGAGGCACACATGTCAAATGTGATTCATAAATGAACTGCCTAAGTTGTACCACAATGATGTAAGATACAGTTTTACTGCTGCTGTAGTCTTCCACCCTGTTTATTCAAGCCATAGACAGAACAGTAAAAAAAAAACATCATGCCCATTGCAATGTATGCAGTCTCTGAAAGAGTTCATTTACGATATTTAAGCATTTTATACCACTCTTTAAAGCGTGTAATTGCATTATTATTCTATTAGATTATCATTCTGTCAGTGGCATAAAATAGTATCTTAAATCCTAAATTAACAAGACTGTCTATTTTTTTTTTTTTTCTGAGATGATATACAGTTTATTAAAAAAATAAAAAAAAAATAGAAAATAAATCTATTTTCTGTGTCAGGCCTCGTCTCGGCCCTGTGGTTCAGGTGTGTTATGTTTTATTTTTGTCCTGCCAAAAAAAAGTCAGCGACTCTGCCCACAGTCGTCCACCATCAGGGTATTGATCCACATCTCCGGTGCAGACAGAGGTGTGTTGCATAGAAACGCCACCTCGTCTAGCATAATGCAACAGCTCAGCGGAGCCGCGGGTGCAGCTGTGAGCGATGTGCCGTCTGCGGAAAGAGAAAGAATAAGCTGTTGATCCCTCGTGTTCAGAAGATAGCTGATTTGATTCTCTGTGAGAACGCTCCACAGTCCAGTCCGGCTCCAGAAGAAAGGAAGAGCGAGGCTGTGTTGTCGCGCGATGCTGCGTCAGCTCGCCATACGCCGGCGCCGCGTCTCTTTTGTAACGTGATAATCTCATCTGACAAGAATTCCATTTTGCATTGCTTGACTACAGCAAATTGAATTGTACAACACATTCATCATTTACTGTTGCCTGGCTAAACATGGACATTAGAGCGGCATTATGACTCGCCAAATGTCATTATACACATGTAATTTGCACAGTCTGTTCTCAGCGTTCGGATGCTGCGTGGCTGCGCACAGTTCCGTGTTCAGGACGTATCTATCAGCGTCTGTTTGCTGTTGTTTTTCTACTGTAACTCAAACTGAATCTGCCTGAAGCACAGCAGCTTCAACCCAATTGTACTTTCTGTACCTTTTCCAATCTGCCACCTTTTGTAGTGCGGATTCAATCAGCCACTGAAGTACAGAGACTCGCCAGAGGAGGAAAGGCAACTTTATTTTCTTATTTTTAGATGAAATACTGTAAATAACAAGTACATTAAATTGCATTCTAAATGTTCTATTAGTTTGGAATATTGACATCTTTTCATTTTGAGACACTGCATTAGTTCTTTTTCCCCCACTCTCCCATCCATATCTGTGTTTAATTATGAACAACATTCATAGAGGGACCTTGGCATTGTGAATAACAAATATATACAAGAAAAACTACTTATATTTACAGTTGTATGTAAATAAAAAACCAAAACTCATCATTTGAATAAGATATGTAAGATGTTTTACACTAAAACATAAAACAAGATTAAAATAAGTAGGAATTTAGTAGGAACATAAAATCATAGGTGAGAAAATTAAAGATAATAAAAATTATAAATATTAAACTAAATAGTAACTAAGAAACAATAAAATAAGAAAAAAACATTGATATCACACAGGTGCGCATTGAATTCTGTCGTGATTTGATCAGCCGTGGTTTTATGTTTTTTTTGGATACAATCCGGGTTAGCACACAAACATCCCTTTCAGACAGCTTCCTCTCACAGCGTCCACAGTTAATCCTGTTGGATGTGGTTCGTACTTCTTGGTGGTATGCTGACATTACCCTGGATACCGTGGCTTTTGAAAAATCACAAAGGCTTGCTGTCTTGGTCACAGATGCGCCAGCAAGACGTGCACCAACAATTTGTCCTCTTTTGAACTCTGGTATGTCCCCCATAATGTTGTGCGCATAACAATATTTTGAGCAAAACTGTGCTCTTACTCTGCTAATTGAACCTTCACACTCTGCTCTTACTGGTGCAATGTGTAATTAATGAAGATTGGCCACCAGGCTGCTCCAATTTAGCCATGAAACCTCCCACACTAAAATGACAGGTCCAACCCCTGTGTATATATATATATATATATATATATATATATATATATATATATATATATATATATATACATTGTTACACAGATACACACATAAATACAAGAGTTCACTTACTTTTCTAGCCTGCACCTTCTAAATGTGCTCAATAAACTCAATATTTGTGATTTGTTACCAATCTGTGCATAAACTCACACAAATACAAAGGGATCACTTACTTTTTCTAGCCTGCACCTTCTAAATGTGCTCGATAAAAAGACAAAGAAAACAACTTTAGTTCAGTTATATTGTTTGTCTGTATCTGTGACTTAGATAACAGATATCAAACCATATTTTATTACCTGTCAGTACAGAAATCCACAGTTTTTCCCCCCAATTCCATCAATGTCTATTCCCACCCGCTTGCCAAGAGTCTTTAGAAGCTTTAGTAGCTTCTATATAATAACAGGAACAGCTTATTATCATGTAATAAACCCTAATAACCCCTCATTAATAGCAGTGTTTCCTGGAGAAGTTCTTAAGGGATTGAGAGTGCCACTCTTTTGGGTATATGTGGGAGGTATAGAGAAGTATATTTATGGATTCTGCATGCTTTGGTAGGTTTGGAATTGCTTGGCCGGAGTCCGTGCAGACGTCGGCCCGCACTGAAGCGAGCGTGTCATTTTACAGCAGAGCGCTGCTGGGCTGCAGGCGTGGGGACTGCAGGCGGTTTGTACTGTGGTTTTTAATGGGTTTCAATGGGAGAGGCAGATTGTTGGAGGGTAGTTTCAGAGCACTGATCTGATCCCTGCTCGTTCTGCCATCCGTGCTCCAACAACCGGAGAACAGTGCCCACAACTGGCTGGTGAACAAAGCCGGGGTTTGTGCCCGGAACCCAGTGCTTTAGAGTGGCAGTAGGGAGGGTCACAGCTTTGCTGAACCTTCTTTTGAAGTGAATTTTGTGCCAAAAGTTTAACACAAAAAAATAAAATCCGCATTCAAAATTTTTTAAATCGAAAGGAAAAATTGTATGTTGCAAATTAAAAATTTGCAACAGAAAAAATATAGAGCAAATACATATTTTTAAATATACTTGGTTACTTAGTTATTTAACATGTATTTCAGTTTGGATTTTGTCAGTCTTTGCTATTATTTTTGTGTTTTTGTGAATTTTTTGGGGATTTTTCTGTTCAAGACTTTTGCTTCTGGAATCTCTCCTTTGCACAGTTTTTTATGGGTGGGCGGGGCTTAGAAGAAGGCGTTCCCCTTGAACAAAAATAAAAACAAACACTGACAAAATCCAAACTGAAGTATTTTTTAAATAACTTCAAAGGATAATAAAGTAACCAAGTATATTTTAAAATATATATTTTCTATAGATTTTTTCTCTTTTTTTAATTTGCAACATACACTTTTTCCTTTGTTTTGTTTTTTTTATTTTATTTTGATTGCGGATTTTATTTTTTTTTGTGTAAAACTTTTGGCACAAAATTCAATCCATACCTTTTTCACAGGCTTTAAGGGAAGTAATGGCGCGGTTAGAAAGCAAAGAAAGGAAGAAGTCTGGAGGAGATGCTGTCTCTCTCTCTCTCTCTCTCTCTCTCTCTCTGTCTCTCTCTCTTTCTTGCTCTTTAGAGAAATGGCCTTTTGCACCGCACGCATTAAGATGAGTCTTTGAGGGGTGGTCCAGTTGAGGTGCCATAATTACCACAGGGGAATAGTAATTACCCAAAGTAAAGAGAGCGTTTGTGCTGACACGCCTGAATATGAGTCTTGTGAGAGATCTCTGCTTTGAGAGAAGAGAGAGAGAGAAGCCCTTCCTCTCTCATCTCGAGTGGATTATTCCTCTCTTTGAAACAAGGATACGTTTGAGGAATAAGGACACATTTCAAGTGGCTTCAAGATGGAGTCCAGCAATAATGAGAGGTCTCGCTGGAGTGACTGTGTGTTTGGAGTTGCTCGGCATATCAAGTTGTCTCTGGTCGTTTTCTTTACTGCTGTTAAAGAGTCTAAATCTCTGTGTTCCTACAGTTACTTACTTAAAGAGTATTTAAAACTTCAGGCGTGAGTCAATTGGTATCATTAAGAGCATTTATTTGCATAAAATGAGAAAAGGCTGAAATAACAAAAAGATGCAGAGCTTTCAGACCTCAAATAATGCAAAGAAAACAAGTTAACATTTTATAAAGTTTAAGAGTTCAGAAATCAATATTTGGTGGATTAACCCTGTTTTTTTTTTAAACACAGTTTTCATGAATCTTGGTATGTTCTCCTCCACCAGTCTTACACACTGCTTTTGGATAACTTTATGCCTTTACTCCTGGTGCGAAAATTCAAGCAGTTCAGTTTGGTTTGATGGCTTGTGATCATCCATCTTCCTCTTGATTATATTCCAGAGGTTTTTAATTTGGTAAAATTGAGAAATCAGGAAAACTCATCATCATTTTTAAGTGGTCTCTTATTTTTTTTTCCAGAGCTGTATAAAGTAGTGTATCAAAAAGATATAGAATATCATTGAACATTTACTTCCATTTATTTATTTTATTGTTGATGTGCCAAGTCCATATGCATCTCCATAAAAGTTGTCAGCAGAGGGAAGCATGAAGTGCTGTAAGATTTTGTGGGAAAACTAAACTGCACTGACTTTAGACTTTATAGAACACAGTGGATCAACACCAGCAGATGTCATGCCTCTCCAAGCCTCACTGATTGGTGGAAACTTCACACTAGACCTCAAGCAGTTTGTACTGTGTGTCTCTCCACTCTTCCTCCAGACTCTGCTCCCTTGATTTACAAATGAAATGTAAAATTTACTGATGATCAGTGATGGCAGACGTACAAGTAAATGGAGTTGTGCAGTTGGGTGCAGTGAACGCTGCACATACTGGATGGGTAAACAGCGGTTATGTGGCACATATACAGTATATTAGATTAAACTGTGCATCCTATCAGCAGTTTAGCTTAAATAAAAGTAGTATATTTTATAGCTGGGTCAGATTGAGACCGGATCACGTTCTCACCACAAGCGATCTGCTCCAGAGTTCAGTTCTTTTGATCCACTTTTGAACCACTGTGCTCAATCAAACCGCACTAAGGGTACAAATGAACCAGAATCCGTTTTAACCGGACCAAATTTTGCTGGTGTGAAAACGCCGTTAAATGAAAGCTCCCATAATGCCATGAATCTCTTTAGTGGATCTATCTCAGATGATACTAGATGATCACTGCTTGCGAAATCTGCGTAAGCATTTAAGATGCATCTGCGAGTTCATTAGCATTCATGAAAATGAATTCTCTGCTCCGCGAGAGCATACTATTTATATTATTCGTCATTACACATGATACCAGCAACCTAATTAACTAACACGCGAGTGTGTCGCTTCATTTCCGCGATGTCAGGTAGTGTAAAGAAATTAATTTCCAATTTAATTTAGGAGGGAATGTGGGAATACTGAAAGATTGAGGGGGCTGTATTTTCATATATAGATCATTTTTAATATGCATTTCAAAGCGTAAAGTTTTCTTTTTCTTCTTCCTCTACTTCTTCATCTTCTTCTCCTCTTTTTCCTCGCCACGCTCGCTCTTGTCAAGGCACACAGATGGAAAATCAGAAGGTTAAATTATTATGGAGCAAATCATTTTAATCAGGCCTTGGAAGTGTTCCATAATGAATTGCAGGGAAAGTCTTTGAAATGTCAGATAGCACTTGAAGCCCCCAGAGCAGACGGGCGAGCTCCATCCGGGCTCACACACAGGCGGCTGAGTTACTTAAGGAGCAGGCTGGGACCTGCCAGCAACCTGGTTGCCTGGCAACCCCATTAATTCCCTCAACAAGAACAATGCGCATTGGGCAACTCCGGGAAAATGAGGTTTTACAAAAAAAATATATTGTATTACAGAAGAACACCTGTTTCTTTGTTGGAGTTTGTGTGGAGATTGGAAGAGTATCTTTAATCTGTGACTAATGAGCCTCTGATGATGTTGGTTTTTCCTCCCTCATGCCCTTTTAATTGCTCTAACAGTTGATAGGATATTAGGGCTTCCTCAAAATTCCTCACATCCTTTTTTTTTTTTACTTTAAAATAATTTATTGCAATGGTATGGTGAATTCCATTACTTAATAAAAGCAGTTGGTGTGACTGTCTAAATTACACTAAACTATTTTAATCAAGTAGTAAACACAGCCTCTACTACTTTGATATCAGATATAAAAGATGTATACATTGGAACAACATTTTTTTGTTGCACGTTAATGTAGTTAATCTAACCATAGTATTTGATTTAGAAAATAAATAATAATAAGTAAATACAGTTAAAATGTCAAAAGTCAAAGGTGCCAGTGCAAATGTTTGGGTACTATCTGTCTATCTATCTATCTATCTATCTATCTATCTATCTATCTATCTATCTATCTATCTATCTATCTGTCTATCTGTCTATCTGTCTATCTGTCTGTCTGTCTGTCTGTATTTATATATTTATATTTATGTATTACTACTGTTCTATCTATTGTTTCATTAAATCTGTCTGTCCATCTGTCTGTATGTGGTTCTGTCTGTCTGTCTGCCTGTGTGCCTGCCTATCTCTCTGTATGTCTGTTTGCCTGTCTGTCTGTATCGTTTTATGTCTATCTATGTATCATTACTGTTCTATCTATATATCTATCTGTCTGTCTGTCTGTCTGTCTGTCTGTCTATTTGTTTATGTGTGTATTTATGTATCACTACTGTTCTATCTATTGTTCTATTAAAACGGTGTCTGTCAGGGCCTCTGTCTAGCTATCTGTCTTGTTCCATTAAATCTGTCTGTCTGTCTGTCTGTCTATCTATCTATCTATCTATCTATCTATCTATCTATCTATCTATCTATCTATCTATCTATCTATCTATCTGTCTGACTGTCTGTCTGTCTGTCTATGTAAAGTGTATTTCTGAAGATTGAGTGATTGTTATTTAAGCAGTGTGTGTTTGTTTAAAGCAGACTGCAGCTGTGTTTATACAGTGTTTATCACATTTTCAAGGCTTTTTATGTCTGCACACCTGTATTTTCTTGCTGGTATGTGAGTTATCTTGTTTATAGACGGTAGAAGATGATCTGAAGCTGCTTGACCTTCTTCTCTGCTGTAGTTACTGTGACTGTTTCTATGAGCATCATGGGAAATGAAACGTGTAATTAGAATGTGAGAGCGTAGTGAGGAACCGGAGTCTCTCAAACATCTCCAGAGAAACAGCAGCCTGTTTGACTCGTTTGACAGTGGTGGTATTTCAGGATGTCCATAATAACTTCTCTATAATTTTAGCTATAGTTACAGCAATGCGCCAAAAGTCATGGGATAGCAGTGCATAAGTTGATCATGAAGTTTTACCTCAGGGGACGACTGGAGAATGCCCACACTTGTATAAGTACTGAGGTCTTATCTTGTGGGACCTGATAGTGTTTTTTTTTTTTTTTTTAAGTTTAAGTGCTGGCAATTTACATTGCTTGATCCACAGTGTGACTAATTTGAGGCAATTTTATTAATATTTACAATATTAAATAAAACAAGTCCACATTGAATGCAAGATTCTTCAGCTTACATGGAACATTGTAGAAGTCATGTGATATCATACTAGTTCCTGTGCTAAAAAAAAAAAAATCTTAAAGTGGCAGTCTGTATTATTTTGTTTATAATCTAAAAGCAGGAGCATTTCTGTGTGGAGAAGGGACAAAACAATGTGTATTTATATAATATTTTTTTTTTAAGTTAAAAAAAAAGAAAATTATATAAAAAAAATGTCTTGCTTTGATAATCATGTGATGGTAACTTCACCCACTTGATACATAAGGGTGTCATTTTATGCTTTGCCTCCATTTTGTTTCCTGCCCTAAAGAAGGCCAAGATGGCCGAGGCTTTTTAATCATTTTTCCCCAGCAGAGTGCCTTTGACTTATATATTTTTTCCTTCTTCAATTTTTGCCCGGCTTCAAAAGAGCACCTGTTGGAGAGATTCTAGTTAGAATGACAATCTAATACTCCTAGTAGAGCTTCAGCCTACATTTTTTCTTCAGCATTATTATTATTATTATTATTATTATTATTGTTATTATTATTATTATTTTTTTTTTTTTTCAACACTGGCACATAATGCAGGACTGAAAGGGTAATCAAAATTGGGGTTCAGAAATGAACCGTACTGGTTGAAGAGCAGTGAGAGATCCAGTCCACACTGGTCAAGACTCATTAGCGCTGAGGAAAGTTAAAGTGTCACGCTCGGCCCAAAGGCCAGCACTCCAAAACCAGACTCATCAAAGAGAATAGTGTACAACGCCTTTTCTTCTGATGCAAACATCACAACAACACAGCCTTCACATTTCTGATGCGGGATGTCTCCAGCGAGCAGCCGCTGCCGTGCGCGAGAGCCTCCACACAACAAAGATGCTGGTCTGCCTTTGTTGTGCTGTCACTCTGACTGCACCCGTGACTGGCTGAAGCTTCTCCAGCACTCAGAGTCATAACTGTCACCGCCGTCGCTCTTTACAGCGGCGAAGAAAAGCCCTAAATCTCCGCCCAGAGGAAGAAACACTTCCCGATCCCTGCCAAACATCCAGCCAAACTTTTCCCATTCCCATTATGTCTGCTCTCCAACTGAACTTGTAAAATGTTGCCCAGCTTCCACCCCCCTCCCGTTGCCAATCCCGCTCCAGAACAGTGTGCTGCAGGTTACACAGAGTTCGGAAATAGATCAATACGTGAATGAAAGGTGGTGGGAGAAGCTGCAGGAGAAATGGTTTCCTAAAGACAGCAGCATGACTCCCACAGACACTGGCCAGTACAAAAAAAATACAAAAAAAAAAATGACAGGAAAAAACAGCACCAGTGTCCAACCACCTGCATTACGGCACCACTCAGCACCTCACATAATAACCACTCTTCTCTACCAGCACTGTCCAGAATTTTCTCAACCAGAGAATTCTCTCTAGTCTTCACCTGGTACCAGTAGCAACTGCATAATATAATTTGATTTCCCAAAAGAGCAAAAGTGTCAAAAGTATTCCGTTCATTCATTAATCAGGTAAGAAGTATAGATACTGAGGGCACTGTTTTAGTGATCAGTAGAGCACCAGTCAATTGCACATTGTGCTGGTATCATGAGGGCTTAAAAAATACATCTGAAGCATGTAAAAGCAACAAAACGCATGTACTAATTCTATTAATTAATCATGGGTGTGTTTAATTTTGGGCGTAACGTGAACTATACCAATCAGTGTGTCAACAGTTGTCATTTCCTTTAAGAACCAGGTGAGCTCTGACTTTGGCATGTTCGTATCTTAACACTGCAGCGCTTTGTGCATCTTAATAGAGGATCCTGACCTGCATGTTTTCTATGCTGTGAAGGTACACCAGCAGCTTTTATTTAGGGAACAGTAATGTTATTTTATACTGTTTATTGTTGAGTTAAAAGTAATTCTTTTGGGGGGTGGGGGTGTACGGGCGCTAGGCGCACCTATAGGAATAGATTTTGATGATTGACTCTTGCTTAGCTTCGTTTTCCACCTCCAAAATCAGCAACACACCAGAAATTTGCCTTAACCTGATTTACACCTCACTTCCAGACCACCATGCCCATCAGTGTAGATTTATTTCTAAACTCTGGCATGGAGTTTAATGGTGCAGGTGCAAGGCGTTAAAATAGACTGTTGATGGGGTGTAAGATAGCAACAAGCATCTCAAAACACTTTGCGCAGTGTGTACAATAGGACCCTAAGGGTATAAAACACTTAAAA
Organism: Astyanax mexicanus; assembly: GCF_023375975.1. NCBI lineage: Eukaryota > Metazoa > Chordata > Actinopteri > Characiformes > Acestrorhamphidae > Astyanax > Astyanax mexicanus. The sequence goes on along the minus strand of NC_064410.1, from coordinate 55,347,082 downwards.
ATATTTTTACTCAAGTAAAAGTATAAAAGTACTGGTTTTAAATAATGTAAGTTTGCTTACATCATTTGCTTACAAGTTGCTTTTTTTTAGGTGTTGTGCAAGATTCTACCTTTCTGCCAGAATCTGACTTCCCTTCACAGGCACTTTCATCACTCGGTAGAATGATTGTAACAGAATCTACAGTTACAGTAGATACAGGATTCAATAGCATAAGAATTAGCATCCATATGGTGGTGACACATGCCTACATGCTAAGGGGAGTCAGATTTAAGCATGACAGTGGCCTTTTGCCTCTAGTTTGTTTTAAGAATGACTTTTTTAATGGGTCTAAAAGTTTGGTTTACACCAATTTTCACACTTGCTATAAAATCTGTTTTTATATTAGCCATAGCTCTTCATTATCAATTATGTGCTTATCATCTTTTCACACTGATAGATTAGTACCTGTTTCTACATTATCCATATCTCTCCATTATGTGCCCATCACTTTTTTATATTCATAAACTGTACTGTTGTTTTGTTCTGTTATTTGTTTGTACTGAGCGGGTCCACCCGAGGGGGATGGGTTCCACTGACTGAGTCTTGGTTCCTCCTAAGGTTTCTTCCTCTTAATGTAAGGGAGTTTTTTCTTGCCACTGTGCCCAACAATAATTGGCATCTCTGTGGTGCTGCTTATAAGAGGTGTGGACCTGTTTTTTCTCTTTAAATCTGCTTTGTGACAACCTTTGTTGTAAAATGCTCTATATAAATAAAATTTAATTGAATTGAATTGAACTATTTTGATTAGGATCAAACTGAAATGATTAAAAGTCCAGATCAAACAACAGTGATGTAAACGCATCCAAAAGTCAAGTCAAGTCAAGTAGTTTTATTGTCAATACTGCATATGTACAGGACATACAGAGAATTGAAACTACGTTACTCTCCTTCCCAATTTTACAGCAAGTACAGATAATAGATATAATAAAAGAGAATGGGAGACACTATGGGTACAATACAGCAGGGACACAAATAGACATACATGAGACAGAAACAAGGTGCAGTATTGTGGGGAGAAATAGATATATAAATATAAGTAAAAAAAAGAAATAGATATATAATATAAAAGAGTGGGAGACACTATATGTACAATACAACAAGACACAGTAAACATACATAAGACGGAAGACAACAGTGCAATATTGATGGTGATTGGGATGGAATAACAGTATAAATAGTATATAACAGTAGTGCAAATACGGTATATAGCTTAAGGCTGGTAAAGTGAAGCATAGCATGTGCAAGTGCATAAGTGCATAGCCTTGTGATATTGCAGAAGCTTATGCTGCAATCAAAGCTAAAGGTGGTCCAACCAAATATTAGAGTGTGTGACCTTTTAACCTTTTTTTTTTTTTTTTTTTTTTTTTTTTTTTGGCCAGGCGGTGTATTTTAAGGAGGTACACATCAGGCTATGGCCTAGTTTAAGGTACTACACATAGATTATGCATAGGCTACACCGCAGATTGGACCCAGAAGCATACATTGGCCATTAGACCTACATAGCACATAGCACCACTCTGTCCCCAGTGTCTTCATTTTTGACCAATTTGTGTTTTTTATACTTTTTTAACTTGGTCAAAAGTTGAGGATCTTTCTCATTTTCCCAAAGCAGATGTGAAAACAAAGAAAGTTAGATATGCACTCTTATACCTGATGATACAGATGCATGTGCAGAATGTGAAGTGAAAGAAGTGAAAGTAACAGTAATTTTCTGCATAATTAAATATATTATGACACAATTACATTTGAATGGCGTCACAATGGAAAGTATTAACTCTCGGTTTGGAAGGGTTAAGCTGCTTTCGGCTGTGACTGCGCGGCGCTAACAATCGCTTTAATCCTGGAGTCGGACCCCGGTGGCTAGTCTTTCCCGGCTTATTAAGAAGGGGCTTCTGAACTGAAGAAAGCGAGAGAGAAGTTGGGCCCACGAGGGCAGAGCTCTGTTTGTTTAACTCCTGTTGTTGCTCTGAAGTGTTTTTAAGTCTCCCCCCTCCTTCAGCCTGAAGCTACGCACTGCAGCTAATGAAAAGAGGCGGCTGGTTCTGATGCAGATGCAACCTGTTTATTTCGTTTTTCACAGAGGAGGGAAAGAGCGCACGTTTTCCTTTTTTTTTCCTTTTTTCTTCAGTGTTTTGTGAGTCATCTTTTTTGGAGGTGAACGCTCAGACTCCAGCCCTGCATGGTCTTCTGTTTGTAGCCGGAAGAAGAGGCACAAAAGATCTCCTTTTGCATGAGCAGTGGAAGTTGTGTATGGGCGAAGTACACTCGTTCACTTTGTTGAACGGTATTTTAAGCAAGGCGTTTTTATTTTTCACTCCGCAGCTCAATGGAAGAGGATACAGTTCCAGTGAGAGCTTTACCCTGTAACATTAATGCAGCGCTCAATATTTAAACTCAAAAGAAAGACTTCCCAGCTTCTGTTGAAAGTCTGCTCGCTTCTCTCTCTGCTCAACTCTGCTTCTGTTCTTTCCTCTCTCTTATATATTTGATATGTCTACAGTGATGTGTGGACCTGCAGTTTTCATATATCAGAAAAAGCTCTGTACCCAAAGGAGAGTCAGGAGTCTTTATTGAGGTAAAAGCTGAAAGTGATGAGATAAAAATACTGTATCTCTACCATGACCTGATCCGGGTGTGCTGTATGGGTTGAGTAAATCTTATTAATTTTAAGACTAATAATTGCAGTATTAAAATGGGCTTAATTAATACAATATTCCCTTTAAGAACCAGGTGAGCTCTGACTTTGGCATGTTCGTATCTTAACAGCACGGCGCTTTTTTTTTGAGCGTCTCAGCAGAGGATACTTGACCTGCATGTTCAGGCTGTAAAGGTACACCAGCAGCTCTCACGTTATTTTATTCTTTATTCTGTTTGTTGTTGATTTTTAAGTAGTTTTTTCGGGGGGTGGTGAGGGGGGGGGGCTGTTGTGCGGGCGCTAGGCGCACCTATAGGAATGAACTTTGAACTCTGAGGATTTACTGTTGCCTAGATTCGTTTTCCACCTTCAAAGGAGCCCAAAGGAGAGTCAGGAGTCTTTATTGAGGTAAAAGCTGAAAGTGATGAGATAAAAATACCGGGTGCACTGTAAGGGTTGAATAAATCTTATTCATTTTACAACTAATAATTACAGTATTAACATGGGCTTAATTAATACAAGGGCATGACTTTAATTTTTATTTTTATGGCCTGAATATTTAAAATCTTTGTTTTTTTGTGTGTATTTTATCAGAGTTGCAGATTTTTACTGATCACCAATGATTTTTACCGATTCTGTTCTCTGTTTTTTGCTTCGAGCAACAGTCTACCTTCCACTTTGTACATTTCACACTGGTCACATGTGATCTAATGTGACTTTCTGTTTCTCCATTTGTCTTTAATTTAGTGTAGTACTTTAGTGTAGAATGCTGTGTAGCACATTGTGGTGTACTGAGAAATTGAACAAAAGGTTCAAGGTAAAAAAAAAAAAAATCCATCAGTGTCCAAAAGAAAAAAGGGTTTTCTTGCATTGTCTCGCCTGTAAAATCCTTTAAAATGTTACTCGACCATATCAGTGCACATGATTATCTTACTTCAGATTTTGCTTTTGTACTGTATCTTTCAGCTCAGTTCAGAAACGTATAAGTTGTACAGATGTCTCTGAGAGGCAGTGGGAGTTCAGTGGTTGATCTGTATTTACTGCAGTGGTGTAAAAATGAACTATACTCCCGAAATGCAGGGGAAGTCCATGAGCAAAAATATAAATTCTCGTATAATGTTCTTTTTATGGTGCTGAGTGGTCTGGTGATCTAAAGTGCTGCCACTATGATCGGAAGATTGTTTGTTAGAATCCTGATTATGCAGCTTGCCAATTGCCAATTGTTTAATAAATTACAAAATATATATTAGATCTGCACTTACATCCACCCTATCGTTCATCAACCTGTAATTTTCTCAGAGGATTTCTCAGAAAAACACATACATGGTCATTCCGGACGTGAATAAAATCACAGAGGAGCCTCCATAAAAGAGTAAATTACCCCGGGACCCCTGACACACTAATCCCATCCAGATAGGGCAGAAGAGAACTTAAGATGCCTGATTTGATATCTGCATTGCAGCACGTAAGCCACACACCATGAGCGGCGGTAATGTTCCTCTGTGATCCGCAGAAGTGTTTATATAACACGCTGCTCTAAAGGTACTAAAGTATTGGGTAGACTCTCTGGTGGATTACCAAAAAAAGCATCACACGGGCTGGCAAACTTGAATAGAGTCTCGCTTTCAGTACATCAAGCAGCAAGCAGCGAGCTCTTCTGCTCTTCTCTCGTCTGCACAAAGCAACCTGTGGTCCCTCTTCCTAGAACACTAACCGGGCTGCATTCAAGTGGAAAAGAAATGCTGTTTTTTTTTTTTCTGAGCTACAGTGTATTCGTTTTGTCTGGTCTGGGCGCGGGGGTTATAGATCCAGCCTGGCTGAGAGTGTTGAACGCGGGCGGGCCCGTGTGATCTTGTGGGCGCCTGTGTCCGTATCTGTCTCGAGATACGTATGGATTATTTAGCGTGTATGTGTGATGCTTCTCGGGGCCTCAGGAGGGGCCAGGAGTCGGGGTTATCAGCGCTGGAACATCACCGGCCACAAAATCCTGAGCACATTCATCACGGAGCGGGGGCCGCAGCAGACTGCTGCTCCTAATGGATATTAAGAGAGCCGGCTCTGAAAGGCTTCTCGGCGACGGGCCGGGTGTGGGCTGGATCGGGAGACTTCGGGCTGACACTGCATTCGCGCCATTGATCATCTCTGCTCTGGCACGACACCCCACTGTTGGTGTGAGGGAGAGTCGGAGAGTGTTGCCGCACATTACGATGCTGGAAAGCAAGCTGGCCCTGGCCTGCAGAGCCGAGGAGAGAGCAGAGCAGAACAGAGCGAGTGGCTGTCAATGGCCTGGCACCTTCTCTACTCGCTCTTGGTGTAGAGGAACTGTGCCTCACTCTGCCTCACTCTGCATGCCATTACAGTCTCTTCACTATGCATCGGTGCGTATACTGGAGGGCAAGGGCTTCTTAACGAAGCCTCTCACTTACAGACTTACCTTGGATTTTACCTTGGTTTTTAGCACTTTAGCAACACTTTCCTTTAACCTTTATAATGTGTTTCCTTCCGTATGGTAGACCATCCCTGACACAAAGTGATACACTATGGATATAGCCTAGTGATTAATCTAGTCGAAGACTACGAGCCTTATCATGCACCCTGCGCAAGGCATGTTGCGATGGGCATTGCTATCTTACACCTCGTCAACAGTCTCAATTTTCACACCTTGTGCCCGAATCGTTAAAATAGCTTTGGACCTTAGGAATATATTAACGCTAAAGGGCGTGGTGGTTTGGAAGTGACATGTGTTCAGGTCATTTCTGGCGTGTTTCTATCTTTTTATTATTACAGTCTCTTCTCTATGCATCGGTGCGTATACTGGAGGGCAAGGGCTTCTTAAGGAAGCCTCTCACTTACAGACTCTTACAGGCTTTAACCTTGGATTTTACCTTGGTTTTTAGCACTTTAGCAACACTTTCCTTTAACCTTTTTAACGTGTTTCCTTCCATATTGTAGACCATCCCTGACACCAAGTAATACACTATGGGTCAGTTTCCCAAGATTTCCAAAGATTGAGCCTTGTGATTAAGCCTAAACAAAGACTACGAGCCTTAAAGTGCACCCTGCACAAGGCGTGTCCTGATGTGCATTGCTATCTTACACCTCGTCAACATTCTCAATTTTCACACCTTGCGCCCACATCATTAAAATAGCTTTGGACCTTAGGAATATATTAACGCTAAAGGACGTGGTGGTTTGGAAGTGACGTGTGTTCAGGTCATTTCTGGCGTGTTTCTATCTTGGCTGCGGAAAACAGAGCTGCGCAACTGACCCATGTAAACCACGACAGTCAGTCAATAGTCAGCCGTGCAACCATGACTGGATCACCAATCACCATGAGCACTGTGTCCACCATCCACAATACCACATACCATCACTTCTTTAACAAAAAAAAAACAAAACTTTAAATTAAAATATACTTAAATATGTGCACAGTAATTATTAGTTATATTTTTCTGACATATATAAAGATTTCTATTTATGTTCAGTACACAGACTTAATAATTGTAGCTTAATGTAGCTGATTGATGGCATTCTGCTGTGTGAGAATTTGACAGATGCTCATTCTCTCTCAAATCCTGCAGTTTTGGCAATAAAAAATGAAAAAGAAACCCAAGAAAATGGTTTATTGTTTATTTCATGTTATGCCCAAAACACACCTGTGAATAATTAAGAGAATAAATACATGCCTTTTACATGTTTTTTAAGCTGTGTACGGCATATTTTTTGGCGTCCTCACGATACCAAAGATACAGGACACGCTACTAAATCCAGCTACGCAATACACTTTGAACTGGTGTGCTAAAGATCACTAAAATAGGGCCCTATATTGTCCTTTCAGTGGGAAATATCCATTTACTGCGCTTAATCCCTGTCTGGGAAGTTTCCTCTGCAGTATACACTGATTTTCATACAGAATATTCTGCATACTGGCTCATGTTGGATTCTATCTTGTGTAATAACTCACAAATACTGTTAAGAACCATGGACAGTGTTAACAAAATGGCTCTAAGAAGCTTCCCAGGCTTCTTGTGATATAAATCTTCCATCATCATTCTCAAATATGCACTGAGCTCCTTGAACTTTCCCATCGCATTCTCTCAGGGTTGTTCAAATCAATGAGTGCTCTCAAACTACCAGCTGTAGCCAGTCATGATCACTATCAGAAACTTTAGCACTCTTGGTCTTGGCGATTGCGAAAAGACCTTTTGGAACTTCCAGCACCACTGAATTAATAATCTAACTGGCTGTATATATGTTTTTGACCTTGTGCGTATAATGTGACCCTATATTGATTTGTGAACCAGCTTGTGGACCAGATTCTTGTTGTTTTCTATTAAAGCTTTATGTTGAAACTGATTCTGCTTCAGAAAACATTTCAAAGAAATCAGTAAAAAATGTCACATATTAACATTACAACGCATCATATACACTCTATCATCACACAGCAATGAAATGTGGCAGCACACAGGGCAATGAGTGGTAGATAAATATTGTAGTGGCCATACGTACAAACACTTATTCACAAAGACAACAAGGAAATTCAGTGCTTGGCTGCCATTAACAGGCGTTTTTGGTAATAATCTCATGTTCAGATTTGACTTGTTCACATGAAAACGACTGGGTCACGAAAACCACATTTGGTGGTCTGGTGGTCAAAGACAGATATCATCCATATTCAATACAAATGTAATTAGAAAACAAGTGCTGAGACACACAAAAGCACCGCGCTGTTAAGATACGAACGCCAAGATACGCCAAAGTCAAAGCTCATCTGCCTCTTAAAGGGAATGGTAGCTGGCACACTGATTGGTTTAATTCACATTACGCCCAAAACACACCCATGAATAATTAAGAGAATAAGTTCATGCTTTTTGCTTGTTTTTTTTTTTTTTTTGCCCTCACGATACCAAAGACACATCAACACGCCCTAAATCCAGCTGTGTGATGCGCTATAGACCTCTAAAATAAGGCTCTTTGACTGTAAAATCCCTTAGATTCTCAATGAGGGACTCTGTGGTGAACTCTCTCTCAATCCATGTGTGAAAATTCATAATGATCTCATGCTCCCTGAACCCTGAACACTTCCACAGTTCCTAGCACCATGAATCCTGACATTGTCATCTTGGAATATGGCCGTGTTCTTCAGGGAAGAAAAAATTGATGGAATAACCTGGTCTGTATTCAGTATATTCAGGTATTGAGGTCAGCTGACCTCATTCTTTCAGCACATACTGTTGCTGAACCTAAACCTGCAGACCAACTGCAGCATCAATCAACCCCATATCATTTACTTACTTAAATCCAGATGGAGCCTTTTTTTTTTTTTTTGGCAAGGCAGTGTATGAAAAACATGACAGCATATGAAGAACATGGACACACCACCTCATACCAAGCATGGTTCTAATGGGGCATTTCTCAGAGCAGCGTTTGAAGCACTTTTTAGAGGTTTTCTTTCTTTTTTTTTTTTTTTTTTTTTGCAAGGAACAAAAAGGGTTAAACTGCAGCATGTAAGAGTGGCAGCAGGTGGTTGGTAAAGCGAGTCTGAGCCAGGCTGATTGTGGCGGCAGGCGGAGTGGAAGGGACAGAGATGCTGAAGGGTTTTTCTGCTTCAATCTCGGCTGAAGACCTTGGAGAACATTACATAAGGGGGGTCTGTGCTCTCGGATCAGCGGCATTGACAGCGGCAGTAGGGATTCTTGTAGGATTTGTGTGTGTGTGTGTGTGTGTGGGAGTGAGTCTGTGCGCACACACATACCTGGGCCTTCACGCACAAAGTTAGCGTGGAAATTATTTCGTCCACTTTGACCATTTAATGGTTTGACCCTGAGGCTAAATGGGAAGCGCGGGGCTGGTGTCACTCGCTGTAGCCGTCCGCTCGTCCCTCAGGACTTTTTTTTTTTTTCTTAGAGCTCTTAGTTCTTCCTTTTTTCTCTTACAGACACACACACACACACACACACAGTGATACACACACACACTCAAACACAGACACCCACACACACACTGATACACAGCTGCCGCTTTTACTTTGTACTGTAGGCTCCAGCCATTTCCCTCTGAATGGAAGACTCTCTGTCTCTTTCCCCACCTCTCTTTCCCCACTTTGATCTGTTGTTCAGCCCCACCATCAGCAGGAGATCGAGGAAGCACAGCAAAAGTCTGCAGGCCGCCGCGGTTCTGACACGTTCCTGGGTGGCGCGGCTCAGCTCGGGCTCTTATCTCTCCTCCCAAGGTCTCTGGGAGCTTCTTCCCTCTCAGCTGCGGCTGGCAAGAGTCTCTCCCGGAGCCTAAAAGCATCATAAATCAAAATGTAACGACAGACAAATCCACACAGCTGGGTTCTTAGTAAAAGCCGGAGCACAATATGAGCTGCTGACATTTTAATTACTTTGTCATACATCTCGGACCGGTAAGCCTATTTTGAGAGCGTAATTTATGGTAGTAAATGAAAACAAATATTGTCTGAAGCGGCTTTCTGAAAGCAGGTACGCGCCATGTTGATTAATGTAATATCTCTCCTCCGGTTGTCCACCGATGCCCAGAAGAATTACGCGGCGGACCTCGCTGCAACGGCGCTCACGTTTCGCCCCGGTATTACGCTGGAGCTTCGTAATGCATGATGCCTGCAAACAGCCTAGCTCGGCTCGACTCGGCTCTCCTTAATGAACTGCATACAAATAAGCTCTCCCGAAACATCAGGTAAACTGTATACATAATCCTCCTCCAGAGAGCGGGAGAAGAAAAAAAAAAAAGAGAAAGAAAAAAAGGAAGGCTGTGAAATGATGGCAGTGCACTTCACCCTACCAAAAAACGAAAATGCAAAAAAAGAAAGAGAAATAAAAGCCTGTCTTCCACACTGTAGTAGAATAATACAGCATAAGATCTGACCAAGCTTCATATTGATAATGATGACCTCCTCATTTCTACACTCATTATATTTTTGTATCGGCTCTATTGAGCATATTAGGAGATCTATGTAGATCTGTATTTACAGACTGTGGTCCTGTTGTCTTATTTCTCTCCATTCTTTTTATTATCCTTCTTTCTTCAGATCTTCAGATCCCCCTGATCTTCAATGCTCAGAACCCTATAGCAGGGGTGTCCAAACTTTTTTTGTTGGGGGCCTGAAGGAGAAATATATTTGAAGTCACGGGCCACAGACTCTGTAATAAAACAAATAATGAAATATACCACTTTAGATAATACTTCTTTTCTGATTATTTCATTTACACACAATTTTACTTGACTTTATCTTTACTTGATCTTTATCTTTGACAGTGTTGTGTAAACTAAGATTTTTCAAATTGATGTTTAATTTCATGATGTCTCTTAATATTAAACTCCTTAATTACGGCAACTTTTAGACTCTTTGGCCCGTTTTTCTGCGCTAGAAATGCACAACCTCTCCGCTTTTAGACTCTATGCCCTATTTTAGGTAACTAATCTATCTATCTATCTATCTATCTATCTATCTATCTATCTATCTATCTATCTATCTATCTATCTATCTACGCTTGTCTCTGGTGAGTGTGTTTAAGGCTGTTCCTGCTATTGCAAGTGGGTGTGAGTCAGTCTATCTATCTACTACTTTCTTACAAGCTTTATTTTTCTCCAAATTGATCCCATATTTGTGCAAAAGCAAATAATAAAACATATGTAAAATAAGAAGAAGGAAAAACAGCTGCTATAATCTTGTTTCGTGCTCAAAATCACACCGTTAGCTCTATTTTTTTATTAACGATGTGGTACCAGCACCAATCTGTTTCCCAAACCTAATTTAGAACCGATTCACTATGTTTCCACCAATAAAAGTAGGTTCTGGAGCCAGGAACGTTCTTTCACAGTGGAAACCGAAGAAAACTTGGTTCTTCAGCATAATCTGTGACCTCTTCTGTTCACCACTGATGTGCATCGCCCTCTGTTGATGATGTATGATGTGACGTTTTCACGGTTCCACTAAAACTGGTGGAAACGTGGGCTGCTTCACTGAAAAGCACCACGGATCTTATAAGCCCAAACGGAACTGGTTCAAGATTCAGAGTTCTTTTAGTGGAAAAGCACTATGTGGGGGATATGAACTGTAGTAATCAAACGTCCACAGAGAAGAAACTGCAGACCTTGGATCCCTGTGTTTGAGATTGGATTGAGTATTCAGCCAATCCATATATAATGCCGCTTCACCGCATCATAAATAATTTGTGGAAATAAGTTTAAAAAAATATTTTTTTTGCCACTTGTCACTGTGTTGCGCCATACAAATTGCGTCCTTCCATAAGCAGTGTGTAAGACTGGTGGAGGAGAACATGCCAAAGTGCATAAAAAAAAACAACAACTGTGAATAAAAACCAGGGTTATTCCAGCCAAAATTGGTTTCTGAACTCTTAATTTTTTATGAATATGATTTTGTTTTATTTGTGTTATTTGAGCTAGATTTTATTCTGTCTCCCTCCGTTAGAGCTTCTTGTCTGTATTCTGTTGCAATATTGGGAGGCAGGAGGCGGCTGGATGCTGGCACCGGTGATGTGGGCTGATGGAGGGGACGCTCTTTTCACAAATCGAAGCGGTCATGTTCTTTGAATATTTAGATTACCTGAGCTCTCCAGCACCTTTCCTAAGTGGATTAACATTTCGCGTGGCTCCCAAGCTGCATGTGTAATAAGTTGTGGGCTGATATCAAAGAGGCGCGTGGCCCTCGGGGATACAAAACAAGGCTGCCCATTATCTCTCCTACTGCGCTTTGTTTACCAAAGCCCCTGGCAGGGGCCATTCATCTGGAGAATTGTAATGGAATCCAAACTAGCTAGACTAATCATAAAATCACTTTATACGCCGCTCGTATCGATCCCGCTCGCTACGGAAAGGGGAAAAAAAAAAAAGCCAGCAGAAGCTAGGTAAACGCTGCCCTTCCATCCTGTGCTGTTTTATATATTTATTTATTTATTGTGGCTGTTGGCTTTATTTCATTATTTTTATTTAAACAAACTTCCCTTTGGCAGGCGCACAGACCTTAGCACACACAGGCCTATTACACCTCTAAATCACCGCGAAGGCAAACTGTTTATGTAGCCATCAATTTGAGAGGTTGCGCCGTACTTGCCAAGCCATTTTCAGGCTTGTGCATGTTTATTAATTAAGACTCCATCAAGGCAGGTCACTCTGACCTTTCATATTCACCACTGCTGTCTGAGAGAGGGATGAGTACGAGAACTTTACCGCTATCAGAGGCCAAAAGGGACCCAAGACCAGGTGGAAGAGTACAAACGGATGGATGGATGGATGGATGGATGGATGGATGGATGGATGGACGGATGGATGGATAGATAGATAGATAGATAGATAGATAGATAGATAGATAGATAGATAGATAGATAGATAGATAGATAGATAGATAGACAGACAGATAGACACACAATACAATAAGAAACTTATTTAAACATAAATTAAAACACAGAAGAACAGAAAATATATAAGGCTATATAAAACTTACTATACACAGGCCATTAAATCAGTCATGGGCAAAATCTGAGTTCTGAATTGAGTGAATAAAGCCAGAATCAAAACCAGAAACTCAAACAAATCAATCAAGTGAAAAAGAGACACCCTTGAAAAAGAGTCTGAATTAAATAGAGTTGGCAGTACTTCATAAAGTAATACTGGTGCAGATAGGGTTTATATAGATGGATGGATGGATAGATGCCATACATTATGGGAGAACCTTAACTTACAGTCTGCACACACTTGTTAAGCAGCAGTTAGACTGTAGGGCCACCCTATAGCTGTGAAATTAGATTACATACCAAAAAAAGCTCTGGGTAAATTTACCTTAACATGCGTTCTTGGTTGCAGGAACACTCATCCTCAATCATACTGCTCTCGTGTTTCCAACTTATTGATTTTTTTATCTGTCTTTGCCTCATTTCACCTTGTTATGATAGAAGATCACTGGATCGACTGCAGTATTTGTTGATGTGGAACATTAAAAATGATATGACTAGATGTGACAGAAAAGCAGAAATATGGTGTCCATCAGAAACTAACCCATTTATTGATCTGTTGCTAACAGCAGGTTGAGACAGCTTAACAGATCTCAGTAAGAGTGCTTTCAGTTGGTTGTTGATGTTGGTTTGTGTTGTTTTCTTGTGAAAAATTAACATTATAGGTTTTCAACATCATTTTATATTGATTTTTAGGTACCGCTTTAAAGTGTTTCCTTTATTAGCTTATAAAGGAGTTTATTAATGTAATAGTTAGGTTGTAAATACCGTAAATAAGAAGCTATTACACATAAAAAGAAAGGATAACATTGTCATTTTGTCAAATATTTGACAAATAGTGATATCACATTCATTTATGCTAAGGTTTCTTTTCATTGGGCAGTATTAGTACATCTAACAAAACATAGAAATATAAAAATTCTAGACAAAAGATAGTCGTTTAATATGTTAGTATACTGCATATCACATTATGACTACTGAGTAAATAATTACTCTGGGTAGTTAAATTAATAAAGTTATTAACAGATATGTTGATGTTGAATGATGAAAAAGGCAAAGTGAGATAAGTACTGTAAGTATCCAGAAGGATGTGAAGTTTAACAGTATAAATAAAAGACAGGCCACTTTATCTTTTTTATTAATGTGTTATAGCTGCTTATTACTCGTTTTTTAAAGTAGTTACAACTTTATTAATAGTAACGAATAAACTTCTCAATAAATTATTTATACATCCTTTATAAAAGAGACTCATTTTATAGTGAAACCAACTTTCATTATATTTTGTTTGTGTTTAAGGTGTGAATATTTTAGACTCTTGTATAAGACAATAAGCCTATTTGAATAATGCATCCCATTATGCTGTATATTATCAGGATATAATAGATGCCTGTATTAAAATGTCTGTATTAATTAATATCCGGGCCTTCAATGCATCCTCATCAGAGGTGGCCACCAATCCCCATCCTTCCCAGGCCTTCCTCTATACCAGCTCCAGCACAAAGCTTTTGATGGATCTCTTTATGTTAATCTTTCCTTAATCATGGAGCATCAGGGGGACAGCACAAAAAAAAAAGAAAAAAGAGACAAGCGCTAAGCAGACCTGAGGCACACTCTAATTATCCACTCGACATTACTGGCCTCGGAAGAGCAGAACGCCGCTGTTGTTCCTGCCCGCGCTGTTTTCTTCCCCTTCTTCTCCTGTGGCTGAAAGGTCTCGGCGACTCGACTGTCTTTTGTGGGAGATCCATCTCGAAAATGGGTAATGACTGCAGCCCTTGTTCCGGCGTGTAGACATGAGCGAGCTACAGGTCCCACGCTAGCTCCGAAAAACTAATCATAAGTTTCAAAGCGTCCCTCAAGTCGTGCTCTGACTCCCGAGTGCCGCCTCTGCGTCGATTGAGCCTCGGCAGAGAGCGCGCTCTGAAGCGGCATTGATGTGTAATTGAGGATGTCATCAATTAATAAAAAAGAAAAAGAAAAAGAGGCACGGAGAGAAGGACTGACTGCGAGGGGGGCGGGGGTGGTTGGTGGTGAGAGGAAGTAAAAGAGATATGTGCGCCTCGCTCGCTTTCATCTGTCGAAACAAAGGCGAAGCGCTTCCTCGCAGTCTGCGTGGAGTGGCGGGGTATCAAAGTTGCCCGAGCTCTGCAGAGCGCAAAGTTGGTTTGAGATGGTAATTTCACCTTGAAAAGAGTCTGAGAAAAGGAAAAAGACCAGGTACCGACCTGATGAGCCGGAGTCATTAGTTTCCCAGCTCCAGATGGCTGAGTTTGAACCCTGTAGAAATCGGTTGAAATTCTTGGCGCGTACAAGTCGAACGAGCGAGTGCTTTGGAAGGCTGAGCCGCTGTCTACATTCTGTAGACTAACCTTAGATCACTGTGAGTAATACTCTCATCATCTCACAACTATCTCGCCCAGATCCCAAAGCCTGTTTCTTTTGATTTTATAGCTGCGTTAAGTCTGCTCCACTATTTTACCTCAAGGTTGCCTCCGTCCATGTTTCAGTGAGTGCCCCCAAAGAGCCAGACTCTATCCTGAGGGTTTATACCCTCAAAGCACACCCATTTCAGTCAGTAATGACCCTTGCAGCTCATTGATTCTGCGCTTATGTCAGAATGAGGGATCTGGTACATCGAGAATGTGCAGGGGCCCATGAATTCCTCCATGCTGGATGCCTGTTACTCAAGTCGTGTGCAGCTGAGATACGTTAATGGAGCTCAATACACATCGGTAGGCCGCTAATTGAAACGCTGTCGATATGCGACGCATTCGGAATTCGCCAGGCCGCCGGCCTAATTGTCGATAGTGCTTTAACACAAAGCCTCTTCATATTTCTCTTTTGTTGCTCTCTGCAGGGCCATAACCCTGGAGAACCAGCTGGTGGTGCTGGCCACGGCCGCCGCTGACGCCGGGAGGTACTACGTCCAGGCCGTCAATGAGAGGAACGGCGAAAACAAGACCAGCCCATCCATATACCTGAACGTGGCAGGTAAGCCAGAGTGTGTACTGTATCATTGCTATTCCCCCGGCAGCTGGCAGCATGTGGCCAGCTAGGCTCCGCAGACATCGCTATCGACCAGGAGAGGGAATAATGGCCTGGGGTTCGTCCGTGACCTCTCTTATTATCACCTCAGTGCTATAGCCACACTTCTGTTTCTCCATTTCTAGCCGCCGCTGCCTCCGGCCTCTCCGCGTTTAACAGAGCTACCGGTGGCTGAAAGAGCACAGTGGCAGCTGAGGCATGCAGATGTGAGGAGACTGTCGCCTGGTTAGCCTCAACAAGTTACGGGGTTGACACATTACTTGGTTTTAGTTATGGTTTCTTACGAATTACTTGTAATGTAAATAATGAAAGTTTTTTTAATCAAGCTAAGCCATATATATATATATATATATAGTCCTAGATTTGATAGAGTCTATGCTCTGTAGGGCTGTGTATTGGTAAAAAACTTGTTGATATGATATGCATCACAATACCTCAATAAATATCACAATATTTCTCAATATTGTCATACTATAAGCAATGTATATATATATATATATATATATATATATATATATATATATATATATATATACAGTTGTGGTCAAAAGTTTACATACACTTGTAAAAAAACATAATGTTATGGCTGTCTTGAGTTTTCAATAAGTTCTACAACTCTTATTTTTCTGTGATAGAGTGATCGGAACACATACATGTTTGTCACAAAAAACAGTCATAAAATTTGGTTCTTTCATAAATTTATTATGGGTCTGCTGAAAATGTCACCAAATCTGCTGGGTCAAAAATATACATACAGCAACATTAGTATTTGGTTACATGTCCCTTGGCCATTTTCACGGCAACTAGGCGCTTTTGGTAGCCATCCACAAGCTCCTGGCAAGCTTCAGGTCGAATGTTTGACCACTCTTCTTGACAGAATTGGTGCAGTTCAGCTAAATGTGATGGTTTTCTTGCATGAACCCATTTCTTTAGCACTGTCCACATGTTCTCAATGGGGTTTAAGTCAGGACTTTGGGAAGGCCATCCTAAAACCTTAATTCTAGCCTGGTTTAGCCATTCCTTTACCACTTTTGATGTGTGTTTTGGGTCATTGTCTTGTTGGAACACCCAACTGCGCCCAAGACCCAACCTTCGGGCTGATGGTTTTAAGTTTTCCTGCAAAATTTGGAGGTAATCCTCCTTCTTCATTATCCCATTTACTTTCTGCAAAGAACCAGTTCCACTGGCAGCAAAACATCCCCAGAGCATAATACTACCACCACCATGCTTGACAGTAGGCATGGTGTTCCTGGGATTAAAGGCCTCACCTTTTCTCCTCCAAACATATTGCTGGGTGTTGTGGCCAAACAGCTCAATTTTTGTTTCGTCTGACCAGAGAACTTTCCTCCAGAAGGTTTTATCTTTGTCCATGTGATCAGCAGCAAACTTCAGCCGAGTCTTAAGGTGCCTTTTCTGGAGCAAGGGCTTCTTTCTTGCACGGCAGCCTCTCAGTCCATGGCGATGTAAAACACGCTTGACTGTGGAGACTGACACCTGTGTTCCATCAGCTTCCAAATCCTTGCAGACCTGCTTCTTGGTGATTCTTGGTTGACTCTTGACCATCCTGACCAATCTCCTCTCGGCAGCATGTGATAGCTTGCGTTTTCTTCCTGATCGTGGCAGTGACACAACTGTTCCATGCACTTTATACTTGCGTATAATTGTCTGCACAGTTGCTCTTGGGACCTGTAGCTGCTTTGAAATGGCTCCAAGTGACTTCCCTGACTTGTTCAAGTCAATAATTCGCTTTTTCAGATCCACACTGAGTTCCTTTGACTTTCCCATTGTAGCTTTTGTAGCTGAGTCTAATCACTGGGTCAAATGAGCCCTATTTAAATGGGCTCATGAGAAGTCAACAGCTGTAGTCAATCAGAATCACTTACAAGAAGTGAAGAGGCCATGACGTGAAGCTAATTTGATTGACACAACTCGCTACATCACCAAAATTGACAAATTTTGTTGCTGTATGTATATTTTTGACCCAGCAGATTTGGTGACATTTTCAGCAGACCCATAATAAATTTATGAAAGAACCAAATTTTATGACTGTTTTTTGTGACAAACATGTATGTGTTCCGATCACTCTATCACAGAAAAATAAGAGTTGTAGAACTTATTGAAAACTCAAGACAGCCATAACATTATGTTTTTTTACAAGTGTATGTAAACTTTTGACCACAACTGTATATATATATACAGCTCTAGAGAAAAATATGACACCACTTAATGACAAAGTTGTTCCTTGATTTTACCAAATTGAAAACCTCTGGAATATAATCAAGAGAAAGATGGATGATCACAAGCCATCAAACCAAGCTGGACTGCTTGAGGAGTGGCGTAAAGTTATCCAAAAGCAGTGTGTAAGGCTGGTGGAGGAGAAGATGCAAAAATGCAAGAAAACAGTGATTATAAACCAGGTTTATTTCACCAAATATTTATTTCTGAACTTTATGAATTTCTCATTTTCTGGAAATAAATGCTCTAAATGACAATATTTTTATTTGAGAGAAATGTTGTCTGTAGTTTATAGAATAAAACAACAATGTTTATTTTACTCAAACATATACCTATAAATAGCAAAATCTGAGAAACTAAAACTGATTCAGAAACTGAAGTGGTCTCTTACTTTTTCCAGAGCCGTATAATGACAGCACAACTTCATTGGTCTGTGGGACTGAATGACACACCTAAATTTATGCACATTGTGGACACGCCTTTGTTGACAATTAACTGCCAAGATAGCAATGAACTTTTAATTTGTTGACATGTACCTAGGATGTATTCAGTCAGGGGTGCACCCACCTGCACCTGCACTTCTAAACATCTGCCTGTTCACTCATCTTTAAACTTAATGTAACACAGCATTAGAGCATTAGAACTGGATGAGAGCTGGTGAGATGAAAGACAGCCCAACAAAGTCCTTAAAATTGATATATTTATTTATTTTGAAAAGAGACTTCACCACAATGCTTGTTTTAATAGTACAATTTTGTGCATGCATGGTGCCATTGCACATCATCACCAAAAACATAAGGAATGTCGCTTTAACCCTTGTGTGGTGTTCGGGTCGGTGGGACCTGTTTTCATTTTTCATCAAATGATACTTTTTTTTTTTTTTTTTCTAACTCAAACTCGTTGGCATTGGCTCATTTTTTGTGAGAAACATATATCAAAACACATTTTCGATAAACACACACTGTACACCCCCCCCCCCCCCCCCCCCACACACACACACATTTACATTACATACAGTATGTTTGGCCAAGGGCTAATAAACATTGCTTCATTTGTAATTTTTTTGAAACTAAACAAATTTTCTATTCATATCTTGAGTTAAATTCATTTTCTTTTACATTTTATTAAAAAACTAATAAAAAAGAGTAGCACTTTTTGAAAGAAATGTAACATAAGAAAGGTAAAGGGCAAATATTAACCATGTAAGCTGTTTATATTGCTTGCAATTTAGCTGAAGCAAGCATGTGTAAAGCATTTTAATGTAAAATTGCTTAATTTTGCTGAATTAAATACAAGTAACAAAGTAAACGAGTAACAAAAATATGAACACCACACAAGGGTTAAACTGAAAGAAACACAGAATTAGAACTGGATGAGAGCTGGTGAGATGAAAGACAGCCCAACAAACTCCTTGCTAAAATCTAAAATCGATATATATTTATTCATTTTATAAAGAGACAACACCAAAATGCATGTTTTAATAGTTCTTTTTAGGATGCTTGGTGCAATTGCATATCATCACCAAAAACTTAAGGAATGTCGCTTTAACTGGACCTGGGCGAAAATAAAGCTGAAAAATTTAAACTCATCAATAAGGCCTGTAATGTGAGTGCGGCTGTTCTGTCAGTGGGCTGCATGTGTGTTTGTGTGTTTGTGTGTGTGTGTGTGTGTGTGTGTGTGTGTGTGTGTCGTCAGAGAGGGCGGGCATCCAGAGAACGACAGAGTGTGGCGAGGCTGTTTGTTCCAATGACACACTTGGATCTGTTCGCTGGCACTTTTATCCTTGTTTTGGCTTTGGCAGGTGTTGTGCTGTGCGTCTGGGTCTGTTTAGAGGATGCTAATGCCTGTGTCCCCACACACAGGGGCCCATATCTGTATCTGTCTGTCTCTCTCTCTCTCTCTCTCTCTCTCTCTCTCTCTCTTTCTCTCTCTCTCTCACACACACACACACAAGCTCATACAGCTGTTGCAAGCTGGCAGGCCCAAGGCAGGAGGCATACCCAGAGTGAAGAGTGTGTGTATGTGTGTGTTTCTCCTGAGTGTGTGTGAGGGTTAGAGCACAGATCCAGATGATGTATGGATGCCACTATCAGATATAATCTAGCAACAGGCAGCGTTTTCCCGCTTTCTTTTCTCTCTTTTTCTTTCCTCCTCTCTCTCTCTCTCTCTCTCTCTCTCTGTGCTGAGATGAATCAGGCCTAATGATTTCATTTTGGGCTGAAGATTTAATGAGCTCGAGACAGACGATCTCTAACAGGCAGAGACCGGCATGGAGATGTGCTTCGAGCTACGCAGGGAAGATGTTTAAATTGTATTATGCGTTTTAATACATCCAGATGAAGGAACGGTATTTAGTGCCTCTTAAATAAGAGCCTTTTAAGTCAAGGCAGACTATTGATTCCCGTTCCTCCTCTGTGTGTGCATGAGTTTCACACTATCACATCAAATAACCAGCGCTGAGATGTCGAGCGCAGTTGAAGATATGCTGGTAATCATGTTCATCTTAATTAGGTTTAGTCTCTGTCTGTGTGTGAGTGTGTGTGTGTGTGTGTGTGTGTGTGTGTGTGAGTGTGCATATGAGTGTTCATTTGTCTTTTATACATGCATGTGTATGAGAGCGTATGTGTGTGTACA